>NC_079373.1:673333-1010000 GCF_021018895.1 Seriola aureovittata
TTATCTAAGAAAAAAAAAGCAAATACACTATTTTCTGAAGCTTTGAACTATTCCATTTAGTACTAATATACCAATTGTAATTAATTTATTCATGATCAATACCAACAGCTTGTATTCACAACTATGGGCAATTTAGTCGCCAATTAATCTGCATGGCTTTGGACTGTGGGAGGAAGCTGGAGAAAACCCACACACACACAAGAAAAACATGTACTCTCCACAAAGAAAGGCCCAGCCGGCCGGCAGGGTCGAACTGTAAGCCAACCAAACCAAGCTGAGTCATAAAAGCCTGATTATGAAACCTACAACGGTGCTATAAGTTATTACTTTCACTTTACCATCAGATGAGGGGCGAGCCTATATTTCACCTTGCATCACTAGCATGTGTTTGATCACTTCAGTTGGAAATCAAGCAGCCAAATGATCATGATGACAGACAGGCGTCAGAAAGCAGAAGAGTGACAGATGAGCTGAGCTTTTCAGGTTATATTAAAGTCTTTTCACTGTAAGCAGTAGCAGTCTTATCTTTAGGGAATGTTGTGTATTCAATAGGGCTGTCCCAAACGATTATTTTTTAAACGATTAATCTAGCGATTATTTTTTCAATTCTTCGACTAATCTAACGATTACTTTTTTATTAACCTAACAGTAATTTTATTGCAATTACTTTCCAGTTAGTCATTTAATATAACAATTTGCCCCGTCCAACATCTTGACTCGCTGCACCAAGGTGTTTCCTCTTTATGTGCTCGTGCATGACTGTCGTGCATGAGTGATATGCCAGATGCACTTTGCAGAGTCAGCAGACTACCGCACTGTCGGTGTCAAGATTAAAGTATTCCCAAACTCTGGAGGACCGTGTACGAGCCTTTTTTGCCGCGTGCTGCTCCACACGCTCCGTCGTGCTGCCGGTAGACGCCGCCGTGTTGTTCAAATAGATTACACAGACGCAAATCATTCACGTAGTCAATGACTTCAATTACGTCACTGCGTTGTCCCAGTCCGTGCGCTGCGCTTGTATCCGGGTAAACCAAAGACGCTGGATATAAACGGTCCCATTAGAAAGTTCCGGTTTTGTTCTATGAACATTTACCCTGTGTGGTTTTACACGACGCGTCAACACTAAAATTCCACATCTAATAATTTTTATAATCCACAACGCCGATTACGTCGGATAATCGTCCCAGCCCTAGTAGTCAAGGGTGTTTTGCTGCTGTAAATCCTATGTGGTGCTTACGATCGTACCTGTAGGTGACTGCATTAGACAATTTTTTACTTAACTTGAACATTCCTGTCCAATACATTTCTGAGATGTCACACCCATTATACACTGTATAGCACAAAGCTGTGAGTCACTTGGCCCAGTTCAAATTCTGAGAGTTCAAGTACAGTCTCAAGTCAACTGAAAAAGTCAAAAAAAAAGTCAAAAAAAAAAACAAAAAAAACTGTACTAACATTTTACTATGAAAAAGACAAAAGCATTTTGGTGTAAGTAGATTGTCTGACAGCGATAAGCCATCGTGATAGAAGGGAATACGTGTGTTGTGTTTTGTAGTCATGCATCACTTGCGCACAGACACACACACACACAACTCTTCAACCATGTACTTAGTAGTTTAATATAAGAGGGGATAAATGTTGAGTATTGAGAATAGCTTTAATTACGGAGCCAGCGCTGGCTCCCTCTTTAGGGAAACATTTTTTAATTAACATTCTATCTCTGCCTCCCTCACCCTCTCTCTCTCTTTCTCCCTCTCTCTCTCTAGTGCATCACTTCTCCACAAGAGATCATTTAAATGTATGCTGCTGACCTGCTCCTGCTCCCCAGGTAAATATATCCATGAAGAAATTATGAAAACTTGTGTGTACCTTCAGTTAGCTTTGATAGTGACTGAATTCATACAAAAGAACAGCACTTAACAAGCTATTGGTTGGAATAGATCAGTCTGTAAGATGGCTGGATGTAGACCTTGGCATTATGAGCTAATTTGGAATAAAAGTTAATTAACTATGACAGTAACCATAAATCATTTGCTAGATATATTAACGCAAACGTAACCCAAAGTACAATGAAGGAATAAAGAAAAACTATTTCTTGATTGAGTGGTGGTTAAGATTATGGAAAGGTTAAGCTTAAAGTATTGTTAAATAAAAAGTAGAACATCAGTTGTAGGTCTATGATAGAACTACTATGGTCTCCAGCAGGAAAGTCAGATGTGCGACTAGCACATTCACTGGAGCCGGCAGGGTTGCATGTTTTTATCTGGTCCTGAGCCGAGTCAAAAAGAGTATTAACTTAGCCCAACTTATACCTGACAGGCATTCTGTTATTTCATGTCTGAACCTATGTTGTCCTGACAACATACAGTGCTGCTTGAAAGTATGTGAACGCCTTGAGCAGTTCAGATGTTTCTGTTGTTTACCATGATTTTCTTATTTTATCATCACCAGTTTTTATGTATGAAATGTCAGATATATGTTTCATCAATTGCTTGTACTTGTTTAGTGGAACTTGTTTAAGTTGCCCAAAAACTACATGAAACATGGAATTAGTGTATGTGCAAAGTTAAGTGAATCCCCAGCTGCATTGGTTAAGTCAAGCAAGTAACAGACTCAGGTGAAATACATGTGAGTGCTTAATTAATCATTTCAGTAGACCAATGAAATGAGACATCCTTGGGAAAGGAATTGGCCTGCACTAATTAAAAGAGAGAGGAAACCAACCAAACCAACTTGGTCCCATACACATCAACAATGCCGAGAGGAAAGGAGATATCCGAGGACATGAAGAAGAGGGTAGTGACAGCCCATCAGTCTGGGGAGGGATATAAGACCATTTCCAAAAGATTCCAGCTCAATCCATTGACTGTAAGACAAATAATTTACAAATGGAGGGCCTTCAACATGACAGCAACTCTGCCTAGAAGTGGGCGCCCATCAAAACTATCACCCAGAGCCACCAGAAAAATAATAAATCAGGTAAAGGCCAACCCACACATCACCTCTACAGAGTTGCAGACCTCTCTGGTAGCATCTGGGACAAATGTGCATGCGTCTACGATCAGACGACAATTGAATAGCCATGGCATTCATGGGAGAGTTGCTAGAAGGAAGCCTCTGCTGTCAAAAAAGAACAAAGCTGCCCGTTTCAACTTTGCCAGAGAGCACTTGGACAAACCAGAGGCCTTCTGGGAGTCCATTCTCTGGACAGATGAGTCTAAAGTAGAGTTATTTGGTCACAATCAAAACCGCCATGTTTGGAGAAAAGCCAACACTGCAAATGAAGAAAAGAACCTCCTCCCAACAGTGAAGCATGGTGGTGGAAATGTGAAGTTCTGGGGCTGCTTCTCTGCTTCTGGACCTGGGCGACTCCATATTATCCAAGGAACCATGAATTCTCAGGCATATCAACAAATTCTTGACCAGAATCTCCTGCCATCTGTCAAACAGTTGAAGCTGGGACGAAAATGGATTATGCAACAAGAGAATGACCCGAAGCATTCCAGCAAAACTACAAAGGAATGGCTTCAGAGAAAGAGGATTCGTACTCTGGATTGGCCCAGTCAAAGTCCAGATCTAAGTCCTATTGAAATGTTGTGGCGAGACCTGAAGAAGATATTACATGTCAGATGTCCCTCCAACCTCTCTCAACTGGCTGAGTTCTGCAAGGAGGAGTGGGCAAAAATCCCCATAAGCAGATGCGAGAGACTGGTTAGAGGTTACAGAAGACGTTTGGTTGAAGTAATGGCTGCAAAAGGAGGAGCCACAATCTACTAATAGAAGGGTTCACATACTTTTGCACATGTTACATTTTCAGTGTTTGTGAAATAAACCACATTTGTTGAATTACATAATGGAAAAATATCTCTTTTTGTGTGTGTGTCCAGTATTTGGAAAGTGTGCTTTACAAATTAGGATTTGGATGTCTGTTAAATAAGGTTCTTTTAATGCTTTTTACAAAAACAGTGACCATGTCTGGAAGGTTCACATACTTTCAAGCAGCACTGTATGTGTGGCCACCTTGTAAATGACCATCAAAAAGCAGACGTGATGGAACCTGACAAACCCAGTTTATACATCACCACGCCCCTTGACCTTTGACCCCCAAAATCTAATCAGTTCATCCTTAAATCCAATTGAATGTTTGTGCCAAATTTGAAGAAGTTCTGTCAAGGCATTACCAAGATATCGTGACCATCACAATGGGATGGATGGACGGATGAACAACCCAAAAACAATATGCCTCTGGCTCTGGCTGTGTGTGGAGGAATAAAAATTACATTGGTTTGTTCAAACATCTTGACACACAAGAAAGTTCATGATGACCAGTGTGACGATTTCCCTCTCCTTTTCCAATGTGATGACATTTATATCCAACATCTTAATAAACCATAAACCAATAAACCAATAAGCCATTTACCAAGATAATGATATGGTATTTGCTTTGGTTGTTGAAGAGCCTTAAGCTCTGCAGACATACAGGGCTAATTGGTTGGTTGAAGTTCTGCTTAGATGTTGCTGTAGCCAATGTTATTTGAACAGTATGACATTCAGGCAATGTGTAAGATTAGTATGGGTGTATAGTCGGAGTGACTGAAGGTTGGCAATAGACTCATAATGTTAGTAATTCCAGTTTGAGTTTATTATTATTTATTATAAGAATAACAGATTGGGGAAATGTCTCCATGGACAAGTTTTTCTGAGTTTGACTTGCACTCAGTATTGAAGGAGCTTTTAGAGCCTTTAGAGTTTAGTTTATCTCTTACTACAGTATGTCCTATCAGCTTGCTATAACCTGCCTGTCTCCCAGACAGCTGCAGACTTCGATGTGCCTGCTGTCCTTTCCTCAACCCTCATTGTCCACCAGACGTCTTGGCAGCTTTCCAAGGCAGCATCTTTTTTGTGAACCCTCGCTTCCCCTTCATGAATCTTTGGTCATTCTCACTCATTACTTCTCAACACTCCTCCTTGCTTCACCACCAGCTGTGGTGCATCTCTTTAGATACAGTTCATCTGATGTATTTAAATCCTTCCGTTTTCAATTTTACCCTTTATTACCCTAAAATAATCCATCCATTAGCCATACGGCTTACCTTGAATGTCATAGGAGGGTTGGAGGCAATCCCAGCTGACAGATGTCCTGTAATAGAACATTGGCAATTTGGAGTCACCAACTACCACTAACCAAGCACAGCTCTATAAATCATAGGACAAGAGTCCAAATGCATATTTTTGCATTTCTTTACACAGAATTTAAGTCTTGTTCTTATACTGGTTTTTATTCCTCTGTGCCAGTGACAGCTAGAGCTGGAGGCATATTGTTTTCAGGTTGTCCGTCCATCTGTCCATACATCCGTATGTCCATCCGTCCCATTCTCATGGACACGATATCTCAGTAACACCTTTCTAGAACTTCTTCAAATATGGCACAATCATTCAACGGGACTCAAGGTTGAACTGATTAGAAAATTTCACACAAATGGTTCATATTTTCAATGACTCCGGATAAATAGGGATGTAACCTGAAAACGGAGGAAGGGGACAACCACGAAGAGTGATTCTTGTTCTGGTCTCAAATGTGTGTGTCTTTGATCTGTTTTGCTCATGGTAAAGGGTTAGGTTGTGCAACTTTCAAAACTGAACATCACAAAAAATTCACACGCATGCTGTTCTAGCAGCTCAAGCAAGCTCTGCCTTATTCACTAATCAATCCAAACAAAATGCTTGATTGTTATACAAGCCACAGTCTAGTGTTTTGTTGGAGCCAGAGCGACAACAGTAAAAAAACTAGAAAAACAAAAGTTGTGATGGGTAAACAGAGGGACATTTTTACATCTAGAAAGCCAAGCATGCCAATTCTTCATGTGTCCTTGATTAGTATGATGACCAACAAAAGAGGACTTTACATCAAAGGGGGCACGTGTGTCAATCACTCTGGACTTGTGGGTTTAACTGTTTCCTGGCAGTGAGGAGAATGATATTGTTTAACACTGTCTGGTTTCCGTGTGTCAGTTGGGAGCATAAGCTGCTTTCATTGACAAATATGCATGCCAGTTGGCTGACAGCCAGCATGTCAGAGGGACCTGGAGTGACCTCATATACAAGGAAGTAGTGAAAAAGGGATGTGAGGCCATCTTGTAAGCTACAGCGACAGCCAGCAGGCAGCAGGGCTGACAGGAGGAGACTGTCAGCAGGCAAGCTGTGATGGAGTGTGTATTTACCAGATCTGCTTTATGTAAGGGCATGCACAGACATAAACAAATAGATGCTCACACACATACAGTACACACATACGGGTACCCATCAGGTCACATAAAGCAGATCCGTTCTGGCAGGAACTGGATCAGCGCCAAACTCACATCCTGACGGTCACAGTACATGACTGATTAATGAACTCACAGACTGTGAACACTCATCACAGGGGCATACACACATGCAGGCACTCACACACATACACAAAAACAATAGGTCAAACTCAACTGCTGCTCATTTCATCAACTGATTCATTGTACGTCGCCTGTATAAGCTTTACACTGTGACAACTGCTTTTTTCGTCACCACAGTATGTACGCTGGTAGCGCCCGCACAAATCCCATCACTCTGCATATAGACCACATTAGTGCGCTGGTAGCCATGTCATAAACCCATCCTCCTTCCTGGACTGATGCAGTGGAACCACTGTGAGATGCCTACACCACAATGCATTAAATTGCACATCACATGATGTCACATCTACATGGGATCTGTCTTAGTGGACTCAATAACATCTTTTACAGCAGCTTCTGACTGACAGGATGTCTCTCAGGTGGAACAACTAGACCAACTTTCGGGCATACATGATGACTTCAATAATGATAAATAAATAAATAATACCATGAAATGTCCCACTACCATACAGACATTACATTATAGTCCTATCCTGGAGGCATCAATCAATTTTAGTAACTCAGAATTACTGTAAATAAACCCATGTACAGCACATATAGATGAATATATTATAGTAACAGATTTTCTATACATAAACAGACTTTGTTTATTTTAGGATGTAAAGTGGTTGATCAGAATCTTTTTTATTTCAGGTATATCTAAAAAACATTGCGTCACTGTCAACAGTTACAAAATTTAACAATGTTTTCAATGCAGTTGTAATGTTGATGAATCATTTTGGTCATTTATCAACACTAAATGGCAAACGTGTGTTGTTTCCTGATTCTTAAATATAGAACTGCTGCTTGTAAACTGAATATCTTTTGGATTTGGACTGTTGGTTGGATGAAAACAAGGCAGTGTTCTGAAGTTACCTTGGGTCACATTATAGTCCTGACCCAATGACAGATGTGAAATATGTGAATGGATGTGGGTGTAAGTAAGTACTGTCTGCAATCTGTGGATTCTCCATCACAGAAACATTGTGGCAATAGTAGACAGAGAAGACAGACACTAATGTATCAAACTTTTTAACAGTACAAAGA
The DNA here is from genome assembly GCF_021018895.1 of Seriola aureovittata. Taxonomy (NCBI): domain Eukaryota; kingdom Metazoa; phylum Chordata; class Actinopteri; order Carangiformes; family Carangidae; genus Seriola; species Seriola aureovittata. The sequence goes on from NC_079373.1 coordinate 680,806, forward strand.
GAATCAGAATCTGGATGTTGAAATCTTTGCCTTCATGATGTTTTACCACACTACAAAATTGAATTAATTTACAAATAAATGAAAACTATTTGTGAAATAACTTTCAGACATTTCTCAATGAATTTTTGTGAAGTGAAAAAGCATTTGTGGATCTCAATTCTACACTTGTGGATTTGCATTTTACACTCACACGGTTTTGAGACAATTTTTCCGCCAGTCTGAATGAAAATTGACCTGTATCACTCTGCCACTTTCTGAAAACTCTAGTAGCCTGGAGACAACGCAATTTCCGCTTTTCAAAGTAAGAGCACGCAGTCTTCTATGATATTAAGTGACAGGACCTGGTTAAGGTCTTTGATAGTATGACTGTTATTGTTCATTGCAAATATGTATGCCAAGCTAATGTTAACAACTAAACTTGTCTCCACTTGTTGCCATAGACAGTAACCATTCATGTTGCAGACTAAGGGAATGAAAGCAGGGTGCTGGATTTCATACACTGTGATGATGATGAAGACACATTGTAAACAGATCACATTTCATACCCATCTAACCTGTAAGATAACTGGTGACATTTCTTTACCATTGAGTTTATTGTAATTACTATGAAATTTGTTTGTGTATTTGCAAATCTGTTTCATATTTGCAAGATACTTTTGTGAATTTACAAATGTATTTTTTGTATTTGTGAAAGGTGTTTACTGATCTATTCACACAAATAATATTGAGACAAATCTACCTTCATACAGGAAAAGTTCAACTATTAAACTAAATTGTGAAACCGTGTCAAAATGACAAGAAGGTTGTCTGTCTCAAAATTTGATATTGAAGTTGCTGGAGCAGCAATCACGTTATTTCATGTAGGTAGAATATGACTGAAAATATGAGACATTTTCAGGACATTTGTTCCTTACTTTCCTGATTGTGTGGCGGTTACTCTTTAATTGCTTGAAGTTTTAGGAAATACACTAGTTAGTTTAATAATCTTTCATGTCTGTCCATTCAATATGAGGCTGGATACAGGAGATTTAATTTAAGCTTAGCTCAACATAAATACTGGAAGCAGAGGGAAACAGCTAGACTGTGTCGGTCTAAAGGTAAAATAATCCACTTACTAGCACCTCTAAAGCTCCCTCCTAAAAAGTTATATCTGCTTTGCTGATTTTGTACACAACTAAAGTGTTGGACTATTACTTAGCTGGGAAAAGAAGTTTTGTGGTCACTGTGTGGTCACTGTGAGGAGGCCTTCACAGGTTTTACAGGATAGAGCCAGTGCAGTAAAAGTAAAAGTAAAGTAAAACCTCTCACCTTGGCAAACAGCGTCCCCTTGGCTGCCAGTGCGTCCTCCCCTCTCCCATTGGGGTAGCACTCATAGCGTGCATCCAGAATTGGGTATCGACTGGCCAGCATCAGCCCACTATTCAGGAATTTGAACCTGGAGCAGCAGCCTTTCCAGCCATACCGCCCAACATCACTCAGCACATACGGAAAGTAGCGATGCAATTGCCGCCGCAGTCTAGTTGTCGAGCTGTGGTCGAACACTTCCTGTAGAGCCAGGAAATCCAAGTTGGCAGGGAAAAAGGCAGAGATCTCATGGTCGAATGTCTCATCTCCGTGGCGGCGTTTTCGTCCAGGGCGCTTGAAGATTGACGTGCGAGGGACATGAGAGAGTGTGTTGTTGGAGGATATCCCTACTCCGCTGTCACCTCCATGGTAACGAGCAAGGGACTCCCTGGAGGCAGTCATGCTGCTCGTGTCTCCTCCTGCCTGATCCCCTGGCCGATGGTTCCCTGTTTCAGCCTCCTCCTCCTGGGGGTCTGGGTCTGGAGCACTGATGCTGATTTGAACCCCTGAGGTGTGATGTGGGCAGTCTGTTGAGGATTTTGGCTGGTTCCCTTCACCATGCATGGGACAGTCATGATGGCCAGGGACACGCTGAGGCCCTGTGGAATGCATGGGACAATCTGGAGCCTCCCCTGAGGTGTGAACAGGACAGCCAGAGCTGTTGTTAGCCCCCGCTGGGTGGAGTTGGCAGTCTGCTGTGGTGTCTGTTTCGTCTGGGTGAAGGGGGCATCCAGAGGAGCCCTGGTCTCCTGCAGCGGGGTGTAAAGGGCAGTTGGTGGCACCTGAGGGGTGAATTGGGCACTCGGTGGGGGGTTCGTTTTCAGTGTCCGCTGGGCCATTGGTGGTGTGTGTGGTGTCTGGACGATGGTCCAGAGAGGAGGTACGACGGAAACCTGTGGCAAGGCTGCTGAAGGATGCCGCACTAAAGAATGGAACAGAAAGACAGACAAATTCAAAATGTATTTGTTTGATTGGTATTTATGACAGCAATAAATGTTTTTACTACTGCTAAGACATGAGCAGCAGAAGCCCAGGAGAGAGCTCTCCTTACCTGATGGAAGTGTTAGTAGGTGAGTCAATGTAGATTTTTATTTGAGGCCGACTGGCACCGTTGCGGATCCTCTTCCCCAACTCGTGGGCTCTCCTGTGGGTGTCTGACAGGTTGTTGAACCTGGCCAGGGAGTCGGGCAGCAGGCATACGTTGGCACTGCAGAAACAGAAGCTTCTGCCCTGTGGCCTCCATTCCCCAATACCTATGCCCCCCAACCCTGCCTGGCCCTGCTCGATCTGGTGTTTGTCTGGTCTGCACAAGGTAAGAAAGAAATACAATATTAAATCAAACAGAAGCTCTCGAGTACCCAAATACCTACCTTGCCCAATTTAGATGAGAGGATCAATACCAAACTCATATCTGCACGCTTAATATGAAAGTCAAAGCATAAAGACATGACAGCTAGCCTGCCAAAGCACTTATACAGCTCACTAATTAACGCATTATATCTAATTTGTTTTGTCTATACAAAATACAAAGTTTCTGTTTTAACAGGGAGAAAGTGACTTCCTGGAGTCTCAGATAGTCGCCTGGCAACCTCACAAAATAGTTCCTCAAGAAATAGTTCCAGATTGAGGCTAATGGTTCTGTTAAGCTGCATCTCTTGAAGCATTGCAGTGTTAAATGAGTTTCGCGGGTTCTCATTAATACACTTGTTCACACAGCAAGGTGCGCTGAAGCCTAATCAGCTGCTCTGTGGGGAAAAGCTGTGGTGTAAAAATCCACAGCTGTTATATCACTTTCAGTTTTGCCTTTAAAGAAATGTGTCTACAGTAGAGCTGTCAATTAGTCCATTACCAATTAAGACATTGCAGTAGATGCCGGTGTATGGTGCAACTGTCAAACAAGACTAAGTCAAAACCATATGTCTGGACCACCTCTGGTCAATTCCTGATTTTATAAGGTATAATTTCATCTGACAAAATCACCAAACACATTAATGAAAGACAAAGACTGAGCTGTGATTTCAGCTGTATTTACTGTAACATGGCACATTTTATTTTTTCAGTACAATTGACAAAGAAAACTTAATATTAAATGATAAGCTGTATTACATAATTTATTATTACTAAGAGGTGCCATAAATCCTTTTGTTTTATGACCTACAATCACAGTAATTATATTCATATTGAATGAAGTCTTTCATTTGTTGGTGCATAAGTTATAGAGGAATGCAGTAGCCTTGTGTTGCCTGTTCATGTGCTGCAGGCATCTTTTCTATTTTGAAAATGAAAGCAGTTCAGTAAGTTTTCCTCAGGATGTACTGTGGACAGTAAAGTCTGTTCTCAACAATTAAAAGATGAGATCCCTATAACTGACAGCAAACATGAAAATGAGCAGCAGGTGTCACACTGTGTGAATTTGCCTGTTAACAGGTTTGTTCACTCGAACAAACTGATAACTGATACTCAAGCCGGTAATCGATGCGCTGGCAACAAGTGGCAGCAAGTCAGTGTAGCTCCTAGTTTTTTGCAATATATTTGTATATATTAGTATATTTTTTGTTGATTGATGTTTTTTATTCTACGTTGTTGTTTTGTCTGACGATGGAGAAAATAGTGTACACAAAGGAAGAACTCCTGGTATTAAAGTTTACCAGATATGGAGTTAAACATCCCATACTGGCTGAGATGAAGAAGCCGTACTGTGGATGCAGAGCCGGGGCTAAGCTAAAGGCTAGGAGATGGAGATATATGCCTTTTCTACCATCAATCCTCATGGGAAATCCCAACTCCCTGGCTAACAAGTGTGATGAACTGGAGGCACTCGTGAAGAACCAGCAAGCATATCATGAGTGTAGTCTCATGTGTTTCACAGAGAACTGGCTAAAAGACAACACTCCCGACTGTTGTGTGGATTTACCCAGCTTCACTGCAGGACGAGCGGATGCCAGAGCAAGTGGAAAGAATAAAGATGGAGGACTGGTTCTGCTTGTGAACAATAGATGGTGCAACCCCGGTCACATCACAGTGAAGGAGAAGATCTGCTGTTGGGATATTGAACTGTTGGCAGTTGGTCTTGGACTGTACTATGTACTGAGGGAGTTCTCACACATCGTCACCGTTTTTGTTTACGTGTGACTTCATTCATGAGCACCCTGATGCATTCATTGCAATATCAAGGGATTCACTCTCACCTCTCACATAACTGGCTTCACTCAGTATGTTGACTGTCCCACAAGGGAAAATAAGACACTTGATCCATTGTATGCAAAAGTCAAGGAGGCCTACACTGCTTCAGCTCTACCACCACTTGGCAGATCAGATCATAATCTGGTTCTTCTTCAGCCTTCCTACAAGCCCTGTGTACTGAGGCAGGCTGCAACCACCCGCTCATTCAGGAACTGGACCCCAGGGACCAGTGAGTCTCTAAAAGACTGTTTTGAGTGCACAGATTGGGATGTCCTGTTGGAGTCACAGGGAAATTATAACGGAAGGACCCTGACCTTGATAAAATGGTCGAATGTACCACGGACTACATTAACTTCTGTATGGACACTGTAATACCAGCAAGGACTGTACACTGCTTTCCAAAAAACAAACCCTGGATCACCAGTAACATCAAGACCCTCCTCAACCAGAAAAAGGAGGCCTTCAGGGATGGAGAGGGAATAGCTCAGGTGTGTGCAACATGAGCTGAAGAGGAGATTAAAGCAGGCAAAGGTAGAAAGGTAGAAAGTAGGAAGCTGCAGCACAACAACACCAGATAGATGTGGAAGGGGATGAGGACCGTCATTGGCTATAGAGAAGAACAGCCAAACAACATCAGGTGATGTGGACAAGGCCAATGAGTTCAACCTGTTCTACAACAGGTTTGACACAGCCTCATCTGTTCTCTCTCCCACTGCTTCAGCTGCAGCTTCTCCTACAGCATCTCCTCCACAACCTGACACTGCAGCTGCAACTCCCTCTATACTGGGGTCAAGTCTCCTGTCCTTTACAGTGGAGGAGGTGATGGAGGAGCAACACGTCCGGATAGTGTGTGTCCGAGGCTGTTAAAGGACTGTGCAGCCCAGCTGGCTGAGCCTCTCTAGAGGAACTTTAACTTAAGCCTTAAAACAGGGAGGGTCCCGGTCCTGTGGAAAACATCATGTCTTGTTCCGGTCCCTAAGGTAGGAAGACCGGCTGAGAGACATGTAAATGACTACAGACCGGTGGCCCTCACATCACACATCATGAAGACCCTGGAGCAGCAGCAGGCAGCTGCTCCACCTTCTGAGGCCACAGGGTGAACATGCACTAGACCCTCTACAGTTCACTTACAAAGAACATATTGGAGTGGATGATGCCGTCCTTTACATGCTCCACTGGGCCCATTCTTATGTGGATGAGCCAGGAGTTACATGAGGATTATGTTCTTTGATTTCTCAAGTGCATTTAACACCATCCAACCACCCATTTTTTATTTTTTTGGGCTTTTTATGCCTTTATTGATAGCACAGTAGAGAGAGACAGGAAATGGGGAGGCAGAGAGAGGTGGAATAACATGCAGCAAAGGGCCGTCCGATGCAGGATTCGAACCGGGGCCAACTGCAGCGAGGACCTTAGTCTCTGCTCAAACAACTGTGCCACTCGATGCCCCAAACCACCCATTTTTAAAGACAAGCTGGAAGGGATAGGGGTGGATCCCTGCTTCACGTCCTGTAGTGTGGATTACCTGACAAGACGACCACAGTACGTCAGGCTGGGTAACTGTGTCTCAGGGACAGTGATGAGCAGCACTGGGGCTCCACATGTGACTGTTCTGGCGCCGTTCCTGTTCATCCTGTATACAGCGGACTTTAAATACAACTCTGAGTCCTGCCACATCCAGAAATACTCAGATGACAGCTATTGTGGCAGGTATCAGGAATGGGCGGTAGTAGGAGTACGGGGATCTGACAATGGTCTTCAGTGAATGGAACAACAAGAACTGCCTCCTTCTGAACACCTCCAAGACCAAGGAGATGGTCATTGACTTTCAGAGGTTTAGGCCCACCATTCAGCCAGTCAGCTTTCGAGGGAAGGACATTGAGGTGGTGCACACTTATAAATACCTAGGTATTCAACTGGACAGTAAACTGGACTGGTCCTTGAACCCAGATGCCATCTACCTGAAGGGGCAGAGCTGGTTCTTTTTCCTCAGGAGGCTCAGGTACTTTTGACGTCTGCAGTGAAATGCTGCACGTTTTATCAGTCAGTGGTGGCCAGTGTACTCCTTTATGCTGCAGACTGCTGGGGCAGCAGCATGTCTGACATGAACACAAAGAGACTAAATTAGCTGGTCAAAAGGCTGGGTCTGTGCTTGGCAGGAGTCTGGACTCACTCAGGACTGTTGTGGAGAGACGCATGCAATGTAAGATGGAGGCCATCTTAGACAATACCAACGACCCTCTCCACAACATTCTGGCAGGACAGAGAAGCAGCTACAGGTGGAGCAAACGTACTTCTCAAGGCACTGCAGAAAAGAGAGGTTCAGGAGATCCTTTGTTTCCACTGCCATCATGCTATATAACGCCTTAGCCAAAGGAAGTTGACTAATGTAATTATTATTTCTTATTCACTATTAACTGTTTTAATTATCATTATTATCAACAGTGAGCTAATGGGCACATGAATTTCCCCTAGGGGATAAATAAAGTATCTATCTATCTATCTATCCAGCTTCCACTTTAGTTGTCTCTGTCTTTCATATCAAGTGCATATAACCTGAATTCTATTTTTCATTTTTAATATTGTATTTCTACACAAATTTAACTCTATTCTCCTGCTTTTGCTAATGCAGTCCATACAGATCACTGCTTCTTGATCTTATTTTGTTAAAACTGACAGTAGCCAATATAATTCATCAAATCATTAGCAGATTGATGTTGGGACAGAAGTAGTCTATAGTTAGTGGAAACGAATAACAGCAACAAGTCCTCCAATCCATGAGAGCGTTTCGTTCATTTATTCCTACCCTCAAATACGATCCAGAGGAGTGTTTCCTTATATAGCGCCCCTACCAGCGGCAGGAGCAAAAAGTCCTGGAACCCTCGGATACAACCCATAGGAGTGTCTCCTGAAATAGCGCCCCTACAGCGGCATGCCTACCGGACCTCGGTTGTCATGGTTACCATAATAAACACACAAGAGAGCCGTGAGAAAATGTTTCCGAGGTCACTATAATAATGGTAATGGCTTGGTTAGGTTTAAGCACAATAACTACTTGGTTAGGTTTAGGCATTAAAACTACTTGGTTAGGTTTGGGAAAAGATCATGAATTGGGTTAAAATAAGTACTTCCTCAACATGAGACAATCTTTGTTGTCATTGTTACAATAATAACAACGAACAGTCATGGATAAGCACTGTGCTTATGTGAAACAATACTAGAAAAGTTTTAAAATATAAATAAAAAAGATTTGAATTGATTGTTCTGGTTTGTTTCAGCCAGTTGCTCAGTTTACAACAATCTGCCATGTTTTGAGATTCATGGTAAAGACATAGATATCTTATATGTGTACCTACAGTTTACGGTTTAGGTTTTATCGCAGTTTTTAAACTCCTCTCAACTCTGTTGAAGGCAAGAGCTTCAGAGCTCAGTTTATCATGGGCATCTATGGGAGCTTTGGACAGCCCTCTCTGCACTTTGGGGGGATTTCCTCGAAAAGCGTAAAAGATATCAGAATGAGACCAAAACTGGGTGATACAGGACAAAAATCACAGTTTTGATATAAAAATTGTCAATGAATTTTGGAAATTGTGGTGTTTAAAAGATTTTGTAAGATTTTATTGAGGAAAATTTTCAGGGCTGGCGGTTAGGATGCACACTTAGCTGCGGTTAGCGAGTGGAACTGTGCCCAAAGTAAGACAGTAGACATCGCTTAAGATGTAATTAACATAACAATCCTCTACACTGAAGTTACAACAACATCACACCGAGCGAGCAAGATAGAGGGAGAGAGAGAGAAGCTAGTATTAACTGCTAAGCAAAAGTCACTAGCAGATCTGAACAGCATGTAAACAACTTTTGAGTTAGTGAAATTCGCTAAAAGGAGCAGAGAGCTCTGTGTGCTTGAGCAGAATTAGTGTAAGTTTAAATGTACAGCAGATAGTTAGACACTGTGATGGGGGGGGGGGGGGGGGGGTAGCAATACCCACTACAATAAAGTAGACTACACCACTGTACACAAGCACATGCACACAAAAGCACACACACACATACACAGTGCTGATTTGCCCTATACATGCTCATTTACTTGAGAGTAGAAGGGGAGAGTTAAGAGTTAATGAATCCAATTAGCCAATAAGAATCAGCTTTGTCCATTTCTGCCTGCGTTCTGATACTGTGTTAATAGCGTGTGTGTGTGTGTGTGTGTGTGTGTATGTTTGTGTGTGTGTGTGTGTGTGTGTGTGTGTGTGTGGCTGTGTTTAGAAACATCAAAGAGATCGAAGAGTCCCGTAACGAGCCATGTTGAACAGCTGTGTCTACCTGGAAGACACAAACTTGACATCAAGCTGAGCGTGATTTCTCAAACGACTGATATTTCTGAAAAAACAGCAACTCCTATCAGAACCATGAATGGAAATACACCAGGACAAGTTAAGCCCCAAAAACAGGACGGAAGAAACATAAGAATAAAAAAAAGATTTGAATTACAATAGTGTGAATGCACTATCATTATACAAGTATGCAGGATAGTAATATATTCCTTGAATATAATTGCATTGCATGCACATAATACTGTAAACTACTGGTTTCACATGGGAATTGAAAACCGATCTCCTGTGTCATATTCCTGTGTTTTGTTGACTCATCCATCCACCCCAACCTCCTCCTAACACGGACTTTGTATGTACTGCGTCACTGCACTTTTCCCTTTGCTCGTGTCATAATTACTACGGCCACTAGATGTCCACTGGATGTCGGCCAATAACAAAACGTAACTATGGGTCATAATAAGCTGCTGCACCATTTTGCACAGGACAGTCTCAATGACAGATAGCAAAAGGATCACCTATCAAATTTTACATTGTGTTTTACTGGGGAATCTGCTAAGTTACTGGCAGAGAGTGCTGCTCCTCCACAGTAAACAGCTAAATACAGTATTTCAAAGTTTGCAGTTATGGTGGGTAGCCATTGGTTGTTTAAACAACCAAACACCCCCTGAAAACTGATTGACCCCGGTAGCTGGGAGCCAGACCAATGTGAAAACAATTTACAGTAGATAATGACTCCATTTGTTGCTTCCTCAAATCTCCGAACTATATGAACAACTGATTCTCTAGATATCAAATGAAGCATGACCCTGCAACTGCATGGCCTATTTCTCATCTCAAATTGATTCAGAAAGTCATTTTGATGTGTAGGTCTGGAGAAACCTGGCAATGAAACAGGCTCTTTCCAGAAAAGCCAGTTTGAAAATCAGAATGAAAGACCACTGATGAATGGTGTTTTTATCCAATCACGTTTAACACGCATTCATATTGATGACTGAGTGATAGAGTAAATTGCCAATCATCTGTTAAAGCCTACTTAAAATTATGTCCATTCCCATCTAAACAAAATGCTGGTTACAGGAGTATTTTTTACAAACTGTTAATTCCTATATGAATTTTTTTTTTATATGATATCCTCAATGTCACTCAACATATTACAGTAGTTTCATTGTTAATTTAACAAGGCTATAGCTTTATTTTATTACCATCAGTTTGATCTATTTTAACTGAATTTTGATTTTTTGTACTGAAAAGCAATTTTTTGGATTCATAATCAATGTCTATTCATATATTTGATGTAGACAGTCACAAACTTTTTAATTTCCATCATAGAACCATATATTTTTATAAGACAGACATCGTTTTTATTGATGATAAAATCAAGAGTCACTGAACTAAGGCTTGAATGGCCATGAAAGTCACCAAACATTAATCCAATTTCCAACTTAATTTCCAGAGTCACTACATCCGACTGGTATGATTGCTGTGCCTCCAGCTGACAGACTGACAGACTGTTTTGCTGTCTGAATGGCTTTCCGACTTGTGTGAGTCCCACTCAAATCTTCAAATATGGAATTTATATTTATTTCATGCATTAATTCTAGGAAGTTTACAGTATACAATATCTGATGTTTTCATGTACCACCATTTTTTCTTCAGTTATGCGTGATGTTTTAGTCACATGCTTTGTGTATGTCATGACTTATTTGCTACGTCCATTTTTATTGCACTTTGTCACATTTTGTTTTTTTCAAACCTTTTTTATATCCACTCAGACATTTCTTTGCAAAAATAGTACTACTTTAACTGCAACAGCAAACACATTTAATACTATAATAGTACCCCCTGAATAATTCTTTTTATCAACATAGTGAGGAATATTCTTTAATGAACGTTTCTGCATAACACTCAATGTACAAAAAGTCAGCAGTGATTTGAAGCACCACACATGACATGTTTACTTTATTAACATTTAACTAAAACCACAATCCTCTCATAACCTTAACCAAAATGAAACTATGGATGCCTCAGTGTCCAGTCATGCATTGTAGGTACAACATGGTCACTCAACACTATATATATGTATACATGTATTTATGTATACAGCGTTGTGCCTGAACTGAACGAATCAGTTTACAAATTCTCTCTCCCTCTCACTGGAGTTTTATGACACGTTTTTATGACAGTTTTACGGCACACCGCACGGCCCAGCTTGGCTGGTGCTAGCGGTACAGACAGTGCAGACAGTACAGACGCATCTACTACTGCTGAAGCCAATTTGTTTGAGCATTTGAAGCAGTTTCATGAACAAACAAGCGAAGACATAGAAGGATTATATTTATACAGGGATTTTAAATGTAACTCATGTCTGTGATTCTTCAGTGGTGAACAATAACTCATTTAGTTTGGGAGTGGCAATGATTTGGAGCTGGTGATGGATGGGTAGAAGGAGGTTCTATTGAAAAAGAATATCAGCCTTTATTTACTTACAAATGAACGTGAACTAGTTCATTTTTTGAACTGTTCAAAATTTTTAAAAATGAACTATTAACGTGAACTAGTTAATTTTCATCTGTATGAACTGAACTTGGAACTAGTTCTTTTTAAGTGTGAACTGGCACAACACACAACACATATAGTATATATACCTAGTGGAGCAGAAGAACCCAGGGAGGAGAATGAGACATTGTAGGGTTTATGTGGCATGCAGTCTGAATTTTGAAAAACACTAGCACTAACAACACACAGTCTTGTCATAAATGTTTCCAATTGTCTTATTTGATATGTAACTTGACAACAAGAAATAGTTTTAGAAGTAGTAAGTCACTTTCACTATCAACACTAACCTGCGGTAGGTGTACAAGTAGGGCTGGCGGATGGCCTGCAGGGGAGCCCAGATGATGAAGCCCAGAAGGGCAAAAGGCAGGGAGGCGAGGAGGAGGAGCAGGTAAAAGGGTGCAGAGATCAGGACACACAGGGTGAGGAAGGAGCAGGGGTCCTGGGAGCGCTGGCGCTTCTCCAGTGAGGTGGCCACACATGAAGCCAGGAGCCGGTCCAGGAGCCAGTAGCAGGGGAACACCAAGCTCCATGATAAGCCATCCAGGAAGTGCAAACAGGCACTGGAGTAAGGGGTGGTGTGGAGGACCATCTCTTTCTTTCTTTCTTTCTTTCTTTCTTTCTTTCTTTCTTTCTTTCTTTCTTTCTTTCTTTCTTTCTCTCTCTTTCTTCCTCTGTCGCTTTCTCCTCACCTCGCACTCTCCATCCACACACACATAAACTTTTTAACCAAGTACAAATCTGTTCCGGAGATAAACAGCAATAATTAAAAAATAAATCAGACTCAATTGTAGACCCTCCCCCCTCCTTGGAGAAAGTTACACTACATGATTTGGAAGATTGTCTTCACAGGCAAGCTTGTCTTACTCTCACTAACCCTCCCTCAGCAATTACAGCCTCTAAAGGAGGGGTCAAGGAGTGCAGGCTGGAGGTAGGAGGTTGCCATGATGAGAGATTTTCCCTTGATGATGGCTCTATGATTGTTAGGACTCCAACAACCTCAGGCGGAGGCTGCCATTAAACATCACCATTTCCTCAAGACCTGGAGGAAGTGAGCAGATCGATAGAAGAATACAGGAAGAAAACAGGGAGGGGCAAAGAGAGAGAGAAATGGATGACAGTGATTAACTCGCTCAGATGTAAGCATGCTGGGAGCAGAATGGACGTCATAAATGTCCTAATGTTTGTGAATGCAGACAGATAATTGTAAGTTCAAATGCTGTGCTTGTGAGTCCACTGGCAAAAATGTCTTTTGAACAGAAGAATTCTTTTGAAGTGTGATTTATTTTTATTCTTATATATTACAAGACATCCAGGTTTTCAACATTGATATTGCCAATTTAACCTTTTGTGAACTGAATAAAACCATTCCAAATTAAGAGAGGGATGAAAAACATTATAATGGATCTATATAAAAAAAATCAGCATTAATATTTAATAGCATGTAGTTACTGGAATACACCAGATAGCAAAATGAAACCTTTGACCCAACATATACCCGAGTCCCTTGCTGGGTCTGGCCCATATACTTCTGCTATTCTCTGGTATTGACTGAATATTTTTCGTGTGTGCACCAGAATTGGTCCAATATCATCTGATAATTATGCCTTATATGGTCCAGATTCAGGCCATGGAAAAATGGAAGACACAACTGCTTTTCCTTACTGAAATATGTTCACACTATCCACTATTTGTGGCTACAGCATTAAAATGGTCGATTTTTAAATCACACATGCAAAAGAGCACCAAAATAGCCTCAAGCTCTTTCACCCTGCAATGACTTTAATAGAAACAGAAAAAGAAAAAATAATAAAAAGTAACAAGTAAAAACAGAAAGTTAAAACAACACACCTGGTCCTGTTGTCATAATATAAAACTCACCCTAAAACTGGTTTGTTGCATATGGGCCAAATCTGGCCCATATGACATTTGCCATTCCCAAAACTGAGCTGTATGTGCGATAGTTGGCCCAGATCAGGCCCGGAAATGTATTTTATCTTGGTATTATTCAAAAACTTACAGCACATTGAAGTCTAATTCTAGTTTCAGCACAACACAAAACAAAACTGTAACCTAAGTGGGTGCAAGGTTTCATTAAAGAACATTTCATGTTACATTAGTTTAGCTTATTGTCTCATTACAAAGTATGTAACATACTGGGTGTATAGATAAATGTAATTAAACAGTTGCTAATTTGTTAGAGCACAAATACAAGTAAAAGCTGTTCCACTACAGTAGCAACAGAAATTATGCATCCATCACATTTTAATAATTAAGGTCCTTTTTTAAATAGAAAATGTGGAAACACTTCCTAGAAGTAGATGTAATAAGGCAACAAAGAGAATAACTATCAATGTGACACTAACCACTACTGTTCAAAAGATCTCATTTTCCTCCTGCTCACAGATGACTTAACCAGAAATTACAGTCCATGCATGTTTTTTCAACTGACTGTAATAACATGTCAAGCCACAGTGGGAAGTAAATCCATTCCCTCAGTATTAAAAAATAATTAATTGATTAATTGATTAATGTCAACAGCTAGGTTTTAGAAAGACACAGAGAGAGTGCTGACCCTAACGTAACCTCATGCACCCCACCCGGACCACCAGAGTTGGACAACCATAACACAATGTATCATCTATAGCATGACAAAGTGACGCCACGATCCATCAAACCACACCAAGCTGAAACTCACCATATGTTGTACACACATCGCGTTCATACATGTTACATGCTCATACCACATTAAAACACGCACTAGCAGTGTCTCCAATAACACTATCAACTGTACTAATGGAACAACTGTCAAATATTATGATAGTTTGCAATATAGTCGTCATCCAGTTGACTAACAATGTAAACAAACCTGTGAAATTTAAAGAAAAGATAATGCTGTCATATGTGTTTATATATTTTCAATAATTGGTTGACAATCTATTCTTTCAACCTCAATGTTGACTGTATACACTGACCACACTTTAGCTACACATTCTCCCAATTAAAAAAAAACAGGACAAGGATGACACACGGTCATCATAAATTAATTCTGCATCCACGGTCTGTTCTTTTTTCTTTTCAAGATAGAACACTTTTTTACCACAACAGCACCGTGAGCCATTTGTCAGTACGCTATTTTCTTCAAAATTGAGACTCTTTTGTGTGACAGGCTCATCCTCTGAAAAAGCACATTTCGATCAGAATAACCATAATCACTGACTCCTCCATCCTAGTAATCTTCTTCTGTACAGTGAAAACCTTTGTGTACAGTAACGATTCATGTTATGACAGAACAGCTGCCTGTTTAGTAAGATGACTTTGATGCCTGCTACTGATTGACTTCCTGTTGTGCTGGTTGTCTGGTTGAGAGAGATGAGGAGATGATCTGCTGACCCACCACTACACCCGACTGGTATGATTGCTGTGCCTCCAGCTGACTGACTGACAGACTGTTTTGCTGTCTGAACGGCTTTCCGACTTGTGTGATTGTCTGGCAGATTAGCAGGTTGACAGACAGTACTCTTAACTAGGTAAATGCAGCATGGCATTGGCAGTCTGTGATTTATACTAAGGACTGAGGTTGTGACCAGTATTAAAGTGAATATGAATATGTGAAAGTGAATATGACAGTGATGGTAATCAGTGAAGCATTGATTTGCCTATTAACTAACGAAACTCTGGTATCGCTTTGGCATAAACAGAGGACTGAGCAGACAGAGAAAAACTCAGTGATCATGACCTCCCTACATAAACACTAATCCAGACAAATTCTCTCATTGCCTGCTGCCTGGCATTAAAAGGAGCTATTTATGGCTCACTGTGGGTCTATTAAATAATTCAAAAGAAATTATTGTTTTTCATTTTAACATTTCAGTTTTTGCACTGATTAGAAACATGAGATGAAACACGTAATTAGAGGTGCTGGTAAGTAGCTTTGGATACAGTCTGTTTTCCCCTGCTTTCATTTTTTCCACCAAGTTATGCTAAGCTAAGCTAAGCTAAACGAAGCTAAGATACTGGTACTAGCTTTACATTTACTAGGCAGGCATGAGAGGAGTATCAATATTTTCATCTTTCTCTTGACAAGAATTAGTCTGTTTCCCGAAATGTTGATCTATATCTTTTTGGGAACTCCCTATTTCCAACAGATTTAATTTTCATGCTCAAGATATATTCTCTACATATATTTTTTGCACCACAGAGGCATGGCCTGGAGTGAGCAGGTTTCAAAGTAAAGGTTTGGAGAAACTGTGTGTCAACAAAGGAGGAAAGTGGTACAAAAGAGAAAACCACTGATTTCAGTAAAATATCAGCACTGCTTTGATTATTGCTGATTGGCTGCATTTTCCTTCATCCTTGGATGCTGGCACAGAGACCACTAAGATGATTGACAAGTGGTGGAGGGTGAAGCTGACCAACTGAGAAGGGAGACGTTTACCTTTAACTGCAATACAGGCTTTGTTCATTTTATGCTTCTTTTATGATGTTGTGTTAAAGTCGCCCGCAAAAGGCTTCCACTTTTCAAAAGACTGTTTGTCTCAGATCATGTGAAGACTTTTCAGTTTGGATATGCAGCTGGATCCACACAGAAACCCAGAAAAAGACACAGCAATCACAGCTGATTGATGAAAATGTGCTGGCACAAACTTATCAGGGTTAGCAGCAGTGCACAATTCATATCCAAATACATGAGCTTTTAAGGAGAGACAAAAAATCAACAACGACGGCACAAGATCCAGGAGTATGTTGGTAGACATTTTAGTGGCAAAAGCAGGCACATACACATTCAGACACAGACACAACAGTCTTTTGTTTATTTAAATATTATTAAAATGACAGCCAGCTGCTAACTTCAGCCTGCCATTCTGACCCGAGTAGATACTATACAATGGGTTTTTATACTGAAAACAGGTGCCTGCATCGGCTAAAAATGAGATTGAAAAGAAATGAGTTTGCTGGCTGGAAAACCAAAACATGCAGGAACTGCATGCAGAGTGGGGTGATAACTCTCTGTGAATCTGTCACTACGAGTGACGCCTTTCACATTTCAGACTGACAAAGATGCCACCGGAAAATTAGGTGTGCAGGTGTGGTATCAATGGGCCTTCTTCATCTTTTCATACATTAATTCTCACATATGTACAGATAACTGAACAATAACTTAACTTCAGTGCTTATTAATAGCCTTTTTTAATAATGCATTTACTATAATATTAGATTAAAAAAATGACATTTTTGCTATGAGGTTGGATTGGAGCAGGATAATTAGCAAACATCATCTCCTTTGACTTTAAACCACAAACAGTTGCCTGTCACACTCAATTCAATTCAATTCAATTCAATTCAATTCAATTCAATTCAGTTCAATTCGTTTCAATTCAATTCAATTCAATTCAATTCAATTCAATTCAATTCAATTCAATTCAATTCAATTCAGCTGTGGAGAGAGAAGAGAGACCAGGAACAGCTGGATATACTGCCAGACTGGTTGCTATAATGATAATAATAATAGCCATACTTGTAGTAATAATTTCATTAAAATAAATAAATACATGGTTAATTTAGTGCCACGGGTGCTCAGCTCCGAGCCACTCCTCTACAGCTAGAATAGCTGAGAGGAGTGGCTCGGGGGGGAGCATCTATTAATATTCCTCAGGCTTATTATTATTCTTCCGCCAAATTTTGGCGAGTAACTCATCCCACAGCTTTGAGAAAACCCCGGTAATATATACATCAAAACGTGCGTCTTGATCCCAAAAGAGGTGCTATGACTTTTGGTGTTAAAATTCCAATTTTTCCCAAAATTATTCCCAAAATAGTGGGAATAAATAATGCATTAGGAATGCATTGGAATTTTCTTTAAAAACCCACAAAATTTCACCTTTTTTTTAACAAAATTTCACCTTTTTTCTGAGTCACCCAGCTCTCTCATACCTGCACGTAGAAATGTGATTCAAACTATAAAACGGAGGAAAACTTCTGCTCTCTCCAAAACACAACAACTGTTTTACATAACATGTAAACTTTTCAAACTGTGAGCACTCAAAGGAGGAGTGCAAATCACTTTTTCTTCAAAGTTAGAGTGAAAGCGTCAGTTGGCTAGAGTGCGTGAAGCAGTAAAAAATAACCTTTATTTTTATTTTTAACTCGAGCTCGCGGCCAAACCGTAAAAAGGAGACAAATAATTCTTTCTCAAAATGTAGACATAGTTGTTGGGATTCATAAAATGTAACTTTGACAGGCAGGGTCTGCACAAAATTTAAACGGGGGTGCCGAGTCCGGCAGCAATACCTGTCTCACTCTCATTGACACCTAATGTAATCGTCTTTTTTTTTTCAAAAGAATCTCACTCTGTCTTCGCACTGAGCTTACTCACTCATTTTAAGGAATATCTGAATAAAATAGAGACTGTATAAACTTCTGGCTTCAGTGTCTGTCACGGTGTTTTCGGTTTTTGAAAAGAAGTAACGGTTTTCTCATAATTTGCAATTGTTTGAAGTCATGTAGAAGCCAAATTCTGGGCAGATTTTCACATTGCCATGGCAACGGCAGCTCCTGACCTGTGTGCGTGTGTGCGCCTAGCAACCAGATAACCAACTCTCCAAGCTCTGCTAGCTTTACATTAGCCGCATGTTAGGTCTTAAATGACATTTAGTTAGGTCTTAAATATGTAAGTCCATTTACTGCTTCCTTCGTTGCTTTTTTTTTTGTTTTGTTAAAAGAGTGAATGAAGTTGTGACGGTCTCCGCTGAGACAGAGGAGAGGAGAAGCTACTAGCCCTCTCTCCCTGTCACTTCTAGTCGCGTTGCTCTCCTCCCCAGTAATGTTAAATTTAGCACAGAAAAAAACATAATAGTGATAATTTAAATAGCGGTTCATGGGATTTATTAACCCTCAGGGGTCCTCTGTCCTTTTTTGGACATTTTCTTCACTTTTCTTTTTTGATTTGCTGATCATTTTGGCTGTGTTACAGCTGAAGGTATGGATTTCTGCAAGAAAGTGTTGTTTTTGACATATTTTTAAAATCTAATGTCAGTTACTGTTACAGGTCTATTATACACTGGTAACACATTTTGTACCCTCTGGGGTTCCTCGCGTCCAAAAAAGGACACATAAAGAAAATGCTATAAAATCATCATATATCAATATTTTGTTATTTTGTTTTTTTTTTTTTTCTGCATACATCTCTTAAACCACTTCAGTTCTGCTCAAACCTACCAAATGTTTGTTTGGTTTTCAGGATTTTAACCCTTTAACCCTCCTGTTATGTTGCGGGTCAAATTGACCCGTTTTAAAGTTAAAAGATGTAAAAAAAAATAGTTAAAAGTATTTTTTGGGTATGAAACTTCTTCTGCTTGGCTTAATAAGTGTAATCAACATATAAAATTAAAATGGTTCATTTCGAATATTTGCAACCCCCCCCTGCATGTTTATATTACATAGATACTGTTCGGGTCAATTTGACCCGGCAGTCAAAGTGGAGGCTAAAAGGGGTCAAAAGTGTCAAATACTATTTGTTTCTTTGCAACTGTAAGACATATTTCACCCCAATCTCTCACACACACACACACACACATACACACACACACACACACACACACCACACACACACACACACACACACACACACTCCCTATTCTCTTGACCTCATCTGTAAAGTGCGAGAATGCAGGTGTTGTTATGACTTTTGACGGGAACCTTTTCTGTTGCCGTGGGCAAACTCCACCCACATTGAGTGGACACTCAGCAGGGGAGGGGCAAAACATATAAATATTCTCTGCAAGGGAGTCCTACCAACATTACACTCTGCAGCTACATATGATATACTCTCTGTCAGAGCTTTACAAAATGAGCAGCAGAGGTAAACAGGTGACAACCCTGGAGGCTCTGTAACTCATCTTTGATCATGACAGTGAAATAGAGGAGGATGTTTCTGAAGATGAAGACCATCTTGAGCTCAATTCTGAGTCTGATGATTCTGATTATGAACCAAATGAGGAAACTGCTATTCATATTCCTCCAAGCAAGGCATTCACATCAAAAAATGGTGAAATACAGTGGTCTTCATCTCCAAATATACTTCAGGCAAAACTGTCTGCAGAAAACATAATAAAGACAGTGCCAGGGACCACTAGGATGACAGTGACTCGTGTGACAGACATCAAGTCAGCTTTTGAGCTGGTCATGCCCAACTCAATACAGAAAATCTTTCTCGAAATGAAAGTGGAAGGAACAGGATAAAATGCATTTACATGCATATCTGGGGGTCCTCATCCTGGCTGGGGTCTATAAGTCAATGGGTGAATTAACAGCCAGTCTGTGGGATGCAGAGACAGGCAGGGCTATATTTCATGCCACAATGTCTCTGGAGACTTTTCATATTTTCTCCAGAGTAATCCGATTTGATAATCGAGAGACAAGGGCTGTCAGATGGGAGAGAGACAAGAGACAAGCTGGCAGCTATCAGGACAGTGTAGGACAAGTGGGTAGAGCAACTTCCACTACTCTATAACACAGGCCCTAATGTCACACTGGATGAACAGAAGAGGTGTCTCGTGTTAATTTATCAACATCACTCCATAAAAAAATTAAAAAATGTAAAATAAATTTTTTTTTAAATTAATGTCATGTAAAACTCTTGTATTTTATATGTAGGTCTTTCCAAAGTCATTAAAAAAAGTTTTAACATGCATTTTTAATGAAAAACGAGTGAATTATCCTCATTGAACCATGATCTGTGAGAGGTAAAGAACACCATTACACTAAATATTGATTGAAATGGTTAGTAATGGAGTTAATAATGAGATATAAACAATGTTTATTGGGATTTTTTGGTTTCTGACACTTCTGGATAATTAAACATGCCCCGGGTCGAATTGACCCGGGAACATCATTGCTGTTCCTGAGAAACGAACATAACAGGAGGGTTAAATGCCAGTTTGAAGACATCTTCCCTTTTGTTTTATTAAAAAAAAACAACACAGAATATGAGATATTTCCCACATAATACATGATGGAGGGATGTGACATTGTTTTATATCAGAGTCTTTTATATCAAGACATTTCTCAAAACCAGAATATGATCAGGGTGACTTTTGAACACTGGAAATAAATCATGTACTCATCCCGGCAGTAGCCCCCGTGGCACTCAAAATTTCCCTGGAATTTTCTAGTTAAAGATATAATTTAGTCACCAATTTCTGTCATCAAGATAACTCTTATGATGTCAATGTAAAGTTCTACTGACTAGTACTGTCCTGTCTGTTACACCTTTTATTAATCTACTGATAATAATTCATTTATGATATCATAATGTAAATTTTCAAAATTGCACTTAAAGCAAAACATTTTTTTCAGGCTTTTTGGTGGGCCCTCCTCATATTTGGGCCATGCATAGTTTAAAGATTTCATCTGTGTACATTTGTGACAAACTTTAACACTTGCTTGGCTTTAGCTTCTGATTCAGGCCAAGAAAAGTTACTAGCTCTCAGGCTCTGCTTGCCATTACCAGCTTGCAACACAATATGATGAAATACAGTTAATTCTATCAATACACTGCAAACCAACAGCTATGTTCATGTTCAATCACACATTTAATAGACCTTCATCCAAAATGACTCTATTGCATTCGGAGAGATGCCAAAGGACACACAAAGTCACTGTGAATATTTTTCCTGAAGTGGCTTTTTAAAATAGTTCATTTGTAGTTAGCTCTGTGCCTCCTGTTATGAATGAATACGGAGAGAGTGCCCTGTTTTACATCAGACAGATGAAAACTCACAGCTAGAGTCCAAAATGAATAGAATATGAAGAGAGGTGCTTCAATCAAAGGGAAGTGTGGGCGTTTGTCTCCTAATAAAGCAAAAACAATGACACTTCAAACTCACATTTCCCTCATTTACACACATAATGAACAAGGTGAATAGAATGACACAAAATATGATATATGACACATTGTGGCGGACAGAAGCTGGTACATGTAACAATATAAATGTCAAATTTCCTTCTTCCCATTGTCCTTCTTTTTCTTTTATGCTATACTGTTCTTGGAAATCCCGTCTTTTGGTTTGTATTTCATTAATCTAGTATGCTGTAAGAGTCTATGTGGTAAGAAACTGTACAGGAATGTAGCATTTAAGTACAGCTGGCTAACTAACAATAACGCTTTCACATGTCACACGCAGCCAAACCCATCCCCTATAAGGATGCACATTTCATTCCTGGGACTCTCATTAGAGATGCACAGATCGACAACCAGGAAGTGAGTGATAAATGACTGTCAGCTTGGGAGCTGTAGTTTGTTAAAGTTTTCCCAAAGATCCGTTTCAGAGAATTTCCCCTTCAGCCTCAATCAATACTGTGTGAGAGCGCTGACAGATCCAGTGTGTGTGTGTGTGTGTGTGTGTGTGTGTGTGTGTATGCATGCAAGTATTGAGGGTTAGGGTTAGGTAATAGCATTTGCGTTTACTCTGTAAGCATATGTCGATGTGTATGACATCTATGTATGTGTATGTATATGTGTAAACTATATGCACACCGTGTGAGGCATAAACCTGTATGTGTGTTCATCTGCATGTATGTGAGTGTTAGTCAGTACATTGCAGTCCAGTGGCAGCATGGAGAATAACAGGAATCAATGCCCTCCTTTTGTTTTGTAGGAGAGAATAGAGCATTGAGTAACACACACACACACACACACACACACACACACACACACACGTGCACACACTCACACACACACACACAGCGCAACATGACTCATAAATCTATGATGAGGGAAGTGATAGGACAAATAAGACCATCTGGCAGAAACTAAAATAGCACTGGAGTGCACATCAGAGTATTTACACCGTGTCTGCATCTAATGCATCTTTTAAATTTCCTCTGTCAGTCTTTTGTCTCCTCTTGCCTCTGTTTCTGCTTTTCCTACTTTCTCTCCCTTCCCTTTTTCTTCTTCTCTTTTAATTTCCTGTGTCTGCTCTGCACACACAGTGTACTCCAATAGATTCTGCAGGAACAGCAGTTAATTCAGCAAATGCCATATACTGCACACACACGAACACACACACACACATGCAAGGCCAGTAACGTCACTGTGCTCTCAGCATGCTCCAGGGAGTTCTGTTGTCATGGCAACCCAGTCACATGCACTTACTGTACAAGTGAACCTGCTACAGAGAACATACACAGGCACAGTCAGGGTACAGCTCAGCTCCTACATACATACTCATGTGTTTGCAGTGTGTCTGTGTCATATGGTGAGAAACACACACAAATAACCACACACACACACACACACACACACACAAATACAAACAGTGCATGCTGCTGCAATGAAGCATGTCAGGTGTTTAGCTCAGGGGCTGTACTTGAAACAAGTGATACCGAGTCATGTTTTTCCCTGGATGCTTTCCTTTCAATTATAGTAACAACTGTGGCTTTGTCGATGGCTACACACATTGCCATGAACAACAAGTGGGCTGAAATCAGGCCTGAAATCAGAACAACAACTCCCATGAGCACTCTGGCTTCTCAACTGGACTGGATAAAGTGTCAAATTATTTATCATCAGCTGGAAGACAGTCTGCAGCTAATAGGATAGATAGATAGATAGATAGATAGATAGATAGATAGATAGATAGATAGATAGATAGATAGATAGATAGATAGATCCTACCCTAAAATATCTGTGAGTATCTTTAGCTATCAAGAGATCACACCGTCCTCCTCTCTTTCTCTGTCTCCTTCATCAGTGTAATTGTGGTTGTATAACATAGTTACTGATAGCGTATAATACCATCACTATGATACACAATGTAATCAGTGCGGTAAATTCGATCACATCGGGACCTGCTGCCACCTGCTCTTGAGCAACACTGCTGCTCTCATGACAACCAATGGTACAAGGCACATTCAGAGAAGGGAATGCACCAAGGTTTTGCTACACTTGCAGGTCTGTAGCTTACATGTGATGGAAACAAGGGCGCAAGTTTGGGCTCAACATTTGTAGGGACACAGCAACCCCTTCAAAATTAAGAGGACTTTTCAATGCTGTCAACAGAATAGTTTATTAACATATGATCTGTATTTACATGGAAATATGTATTTGCCTATATTGACATTCAATTAAAAAAATATACAAGGTAACAAATCAAGGATTAGAAAAGAAGAAAGTGCACTGTAGGAAATGACTAGTTAATAGAAAAGAAAGAAAAAACAAATTGCATCAACATCAACATTTTCATTAGGCCAACCAGTGCCCCTTGATTTCACATGTAAAACCACAGTAAAATGCTGCTAATCCAGTGATCTGTAACAATCTCATAATGTAAGGCTGGTGATGTTAGGTAGCTAGGAGGTTTTCATTTTGAATCAATTTGGCTGTGTTAGTTAGTTTACTACCTGTCTCTGAATGGTGAAGAAGCTCCTGATGTTATCTACAAAGTACAAAACATGTTTGCATGAGCGGACAGGGAGTCGTCTGCATTACAATATTTCTGCCAATGCTTGAAGTCTGGACTGACTGATAACTGGCCATTGTCAGCACATTGATCCACTCTCACCTGCCTCCGCATTTCTATATGACCCCTTTTAGCCACTCAAATGCTAAGCATGCCTAAATGATGTGATGATGATGATGATGATATGACTTGGTGCAAACAAGTTCACTCAAATATTGGAAGGGACATGTCCCTACCATCCATATGCAAACCTACATCCTTGGATGGAAAGGTGGCAATTATTTAAAAACTCTGCAACTGGTTTTTGATATACAAAAATTGATATGAGGAGAAAAGTAATTTTACTGATTTATATAAAAGCACATGAAAGCACTAGCCCCTCCCCCCATAGGAAAGTTCTTCTGATAATCCACACTGTCAAATGCATTAAAGTGTAACTGAATCATAGCTTTGAGAAAATAAAGGCTGACATGATCACTGTGATGGATGATGAGGAAAATACATGGTCTGGTTTAGGAAACAGTCTGAAGTATCATAAAATGTATGTATAGTTTGGACTGAATGGGTTAGAGTAGTCCTTTAACTGAGTGACATTATAGCTTTGATTCTAACCCATGACCTTTTGTTTCATGTTGTCCCCTTCTTTATGTCTCTGTCTGGCTCACTGTCTCTCTCTCCTACGTTTACTGTCTCTCTTCCCTGTACATGATCTAATAAATCACTCTGGATAGCAGCACGGCATCACCCCTGTTCTTTTACATAGCACAAAGGCTACTATTAAAGCCTTTCTACTATTAACCTGCTTTTGATTTAGGACCTACTATGTCATCAGCTGTGTATGACAGCCACAATGGGCTAGTTAGTAAAATAGAGCATCTTTACGCTGTCAAGTCTGTGATATTTCTGTGCTCCCAGCATTGGCTGTATCCACATCTTTTAGGTATCCTTTATTCACTGAGGCAGAAGGTACGTGATTGTCCCAGTTGTAATTATGACTTGGTTGTTGACGTGAGTGCTGGTCAGAAAACTGATATTGCATGAAGGCTGTGGCGGTTTGGGGGCGGTGAATGGGCATGCAGTATGTCTGACTTTCATACAGGAGATCAGAGCTTGCAAAGTCACAGACCTGCTAATGTTTACCTTTTTATTAACCACAGCCTGTACAGGTCCCCAAGTGTTTATCCTGTACAACCTTACTTAACCATAACCAAGATTTTAAAAGTATAAACCTTACCACACCTTAAATTCACAAAAACAGCTCTTCTTTGGGAGTGGGCAGCAGAAACAAGCTGCATTCAAGACAAGAATAAAACTGATAAGGCTAATCCAGTATTCCAGGACTATTCATTTGGAGTCATGTCTGTTTGAATTTAAGTTCAGTATTCCCTCTCCTCTAAGCTGTCTTTAGTCTCTACCAACTTCAACGCCTGAGAGAAATGTCTGGCTCTTTAGCTGCTACATGCTCCGCTACATTCGCCAGCTAGTTGCTAACGTTGTGGTTTTGTGCTGGGCAGGCAGGATACAGTTGGTCTTTAGAGCTTTTTCTTGCTAAAAAACATTTCCCTTCAACAGCTGGACAAAATGACTGATGAGAGTAGTTAGAATGAAGACAGAAAAAACTTACTGTGCCACTGCGAGTGTGCCAAGCTATAGGTCATCTCAACATCCTCAAAATGATTCCAGTGTTTCATGGCCTTATGATCATATATAGATGCAAACCTCCTGTAAGCTCAGCTACATCATTAGTTTTACCTGTTTGTGTTCACATATTATCTGGTTCTACAAAAGACCAAAGATTACAGATTTAATTTTTCATTTTATCCTGTATAACAGCTTTCTCTTCTAAAAGGCTTAATATGTTATTATTTTTTTAATCTTTTCTCTCTCATCACAAGAACCACATGCAATTATCCTCCACCTGCCATTCATTTTTTCACTTACTTCTCCTAAACCCTCTGTTTTATGATCATCAATTATCTCTGCTTCTTTTTGCTTTGCTCCTTCTGTTCTCTACCTACTAGCTGTTCAACACTAACTGCTGTCAAAATTGAACAGGGAGAGTTTAAAAAGTAACCCTCAAAGTACAGTAAAGTACACAATAAATAACACTAACGAGAGTTACTAATGGTCTCCTCATTTTACAAATGATTCTCTCTCTCCTCAGTCATCACTTGACAGCCATTATAAGAAAAACCCCATCCATTCAGACCTGCCCACTGAAAAGCGCAGTCTTACTTGCTACATTCACATCTGTGACTAACAATTACCCATCAGACCATAGGGCAGCCATCCATACAGGCTCAGAGCAGGCATCGCTGGAGCTCACATGAACAATGTGAGTGTCTGTGTGTGTTCTTGTGTGCATATCCTCTGCCTGTGAGTACATTTGCATGAATGTGTGAATGTTTGTTCTTGTTGTTCCAGAGCAGGTGTGTAGTGAGTCAGTGCCTCACACTGAGGGATTTCAGTGTGGCAACAGGACATAAGGCACTCCTATGGTATGCTGTCTAAAGTATGTAGCTAAAAAGCATAATCATCATCATCATTTGCTTGTAGCCATGTGCTAAATAGACTAGTAGCTGATTTGCAGTTTTCTGGGTATTTAGCTAGTTAACACTGCACCCTGCCCTGTGCGCTGGGAGTGGGCCATGCACACATTTTTGTGGTTAGGAACACCTGGCACACCTGCAGAGCACTTTGAGATAGGGTGGGATCAGAAAAATACATTATCATGCATTACAGGGGTGCGTTTTAGAGATGGTGACAATAATATTCATTACTTCAAAAATAATTGCTGAGAATCTGATTAAGAAATAGTTGCCTTCAACATAAATGTGATTTTGGTATGACCCACAAATAAATTAGGATTTTTGGAAAAACTTGTGTTTTTGGAAACACAAAGAAATAACCTGAACAGTCTCTGTCAAATCATGTTGGTGAGTGCAGTGACATGAACTGTATCTGTTGTGTTGTAATTAAAGGCAGAACTCTATGTTTTACTTGGATGTAGACAATGGGGGACAGGGGAAGAACACACGGTCAGTTGACTCCCAGCACCACAATCTTATGCAGGTGTCTTTCTGACTGGTTTGGTTGCTATATACTGTATCTATGGTTGTGGATTCCCTGTCAAATGGTTCCAGAGATATGTATCATAAAGAGCAAACCCTGTGTACCAGCTGTATGCACAAGCAATTGATGGGTAGAGATACAGTATAGACAAGAATAATATAGTCAAAGCAACAATGATGACAGTAGAGCAGCTGATGGACACGTAGGTGGAGAAACAACCACAAACATGGCGCTCTACACGCATTATACCCTCTTTTTCTCTGTTTCCATCTTTTTTTCTCTTGCCCTTTCTCCCTCCTCA
Source organism: Seriola aureovittata (assembly GCF_021018895.1). NCBI lineage: Eukaryota > Metazoa > Chordata > Actinopteri > Carangiformes > Carangidae > Seriola > Seriola aureovittata. The sequence goes on from NC_079373.1 coordinate 708,051, forward strand.
TCCTGTCTCTCTTCTCCTTTTCTCATTTTGTTTTCAATCTCTGCTTCTCTGTCCTACTGAACTCTGACCTTGTCTCCTCCCCCCATGTCAGCCTAACAGCCTGTGCACACTCACACAAAGATACAGACAACCAATAACAGGCAGGAGACATGACGGCAGACAAACATGAGTTTTCACTCTCGGTACATTAAGTCATCAATACTTGACCGGAGCATCAAGATTCACATTATCTGTGCACACAAGTACAAACACACAATGCCAGCCCCAAAACACGCACTCATACATACATCAATTGCATGCACTCTCACACTGTGCTCTGCTGTGTGGCCTGGCTGCAGACAGAACAGTATAGATTGTTCAGCATTGATTTGCTCTACATTTGTTACAGCTAATAGCTGAACCACTGTCAAAACACAATCACACAAGAACAATTTCACTCCCAGTCAAACCGTGGAAATGTATTTTATATACACTTGTCACATGGGCTTCTACACTCTCAAGTTTACAGGTCATTTCCACTATTTATCAACATGAACAGTGACTTTAATTGAGTTTAGCTTCCTGCCCAAAGAGCCAAAAAACAGAGGAACATCATGGGGTCTAAATTAAAAAGCATACTGTCTGTCGTCATTCCCCAACATGCTCCCAGCAGCAATGTCATATTCTAAAATCCTGTACATTTGCTTAGCCACATTTTAAAAACATGGTGGGAAGTATGCACTGACAAGCAGGTGGGTTTTTCTGTGAATGTTGAACTTAAAAAATATGCCTTCACTTGTTGCTGACTGCACTGTGCAGGAAAATGTGTATTTACTAAAGCCAAACCAGAGAAAAAAAGTGGTTGTCTTCGAACTCAATTTAGAACGACCAAAACAGATGAAGAAAAGGAGGGAAAATGTAGAGTAAATGGAAAAGAAGAACAACGATCTGTATTAAGGCAAAGCAGCTTTATTTATACTGCAAAATGCTCTACATAGGCAAGAAAAAGATTTAAAAAAAATATAAGAGGTATACAGTTGTGGTACAGTTACAGTGCAGCAATAAGTAGCTAACTGATTAGCAGGCATATTGCCTCAAAAGTATTTCCCTATGCAGTTAGGTACAATGGTGAATCCAGGATACTGAAGTCTGTGTACTTTTAGACCGACTTAGAGAAAAGTGTTAAAAATTATTTATTTAAACATTTCAAAGATTAGGTTTAGTTATGGAATCTAACTTAGCATTACCCACAATTATGAGAATTATTTTTTATATAACTACATTTAATTCTTTCTTGTATAATAGACCTACAATGAATCAACTTTTGCTGAATTTTCCTCAGACAAAAATGTCAGTGACTGACCAGTTAAGTCCAATGTCCCTCTGACATTATTATGGTCAAACAGACATGCTGGCTGTTCCCTAGCATGCTATGAAAGTGTGGAACTCGAGCAATGATGCATTATTTTCTTGAGAAGCAGAATCAAAACAAAGTCAGAGCATAGTGGAGCATTTTGCAGCTAAAGAGCTTGACATTTTCTCAGGAGCTAAAAGGAGAATGAATATTTGACTTTCATTAACCTGAAACACAATTCCAAATTAATTCTAATCTTGTTCCATGTTTACTGGGTGTGTAAACAGCTTTACAACTTTTTATAGTGAATTACATGTGAATGTACATGTGTTGTTGCATTACCCCAATGTGGCCATCTATTATCTATTAATGCAATCTCAAATATGCATTTATTCTACTTATTACAGTGTTAGAAATAAATTTTGAAACAACACGGCTAAAAATGTTATTTTTTTCTCTTAAAAACCAGAAATAGTGTCATACAATTAAAGTAGCACTTTAAAAAGACAGACTGTGAGCCGTATTCACTCTTCATGCGTCACAGACAAAGTGCAACTGGACCACTGGTCTGGCCACAGTGAGTCCACAGTTAGCACTGTTGCCTGACAAAAAGTTCCTGGGTTTAAACCAGGACCTGTGAGGCCTTACTGTGTACAAGTAAAACTAGCGTTCGAGAAAGAACTGGAAGAAGAACCCAGGGGAAAAATAATACTAAATATAAATAATTAAAAACCTATTAGAATAAATAGAAATATGTAAATAGATAAAGTAATGACAAGAACTCATAGGCAGACGGGATATTCAGGGAGTAAACAACAAAAACAGTAGAAGACGCTGTTGTGATCTGCATTAAGACTGTGCAGGACTGATACATCTACAAAGTCTGGAGAGGCGGCCGATAAGATGCCTGCTGGACTCTCACATAATTTGAGAGACTGATCAATGCTGCATCAGGTAGGGTTAATGTTACCTTCATGCCTTACTTACAATTGGAAGGGCTGTTTTAAAACACCTGCATACTTCAATATAAACTGATGGTGATGACAGCATCACCTTTGTAATTACTGTAAGAAAACAAATCACATGAAGCAAGACATGTTGTTTTCAATATCTACAAATGTTTTAGATTAGATTAGATTAACTTTATTTATCCCACAACTGGGAAATTCATTAACTTTTTTTATTGCCTATATATTTGCAGCAGTAAATATATATGTTTTTGTCCCTTTTTTCAAAGGTTTTTCTGCCAACAACTAATGACCACTGATTAATAGCTACGAGCAACTATGTAACTAATGGAACTATGTAACTGAACGATCAAACTAAATTGCTGAACCTTCCAAAATAAAATGATGGGAAAGGAAAAGCTGTTTGGCCATTGATTGGAATCCAGTTAAAAGCCTTTGGGTGGATGTATCCAAGTCTCTCTCATGTGGGGAAGCTGCACACACTCTTAAAGCATAACTTGAGTAGAGTTGACATGCTCTCCCCTTGTTCCTGTGGGTTTCCTCTCTCCACAGAGGTTACCTGCATGTGCCCTGGCTCGTGAACAACGCCCTGGCCTCAGAACTGGAGGACCAGCACCACACTGTTTTTCTGTTGTCAGTGCTTCTTCCTTATCTCTACAGTAAATGTTGTTATTATGGCTTGTGCTGATCTCTCCCTTAACAACCAAAGCCTTTTCCTTTTCTAGTCTCTTATTATTTATCATATCACAGCACTTTCTGCCTTGTGCATTATATATACTTCACATCTGAGTCACACATGTCTGCAAGACTCTGGGACTCAGGTTCCTTTCTTACTGAAGCTTTAGCATGTATTTGGGTTCTTAACACCCTACAGCCATCAGCTTTAGAGAACTCTGGGTCCTAAATGTTGCCCAACATTACCCGATTTAGCTTAAATAAATAAACAGACTCTTTCTTCCCCCTCATCATCATAGAGAACCCTAACCCAGACAAATTTGGATTCACTTAAACTACAGTATGAAGACTTTCTCACCTCATCAAACTCTATAGATGCTCAGTGGAATGGTGATGAAAAGAACAAATGGAAAAGGAGAGAGAGAGAGAGAGAGAGAGAGAGAGAAGGACATAGTTGGTCGATGTAATATGGCTGGCTGTCACCATCACCATTGCCAGTGGTGAATGTTGCCATAGAAACAGCCCAAAGTTCACTCTGGGGAATGAGTGTTTGGGTAAGAGAGAGTGAGACTGAAAATAAAATGTCCTTTTACATCTCCATACAGTTCCATAAATCATTTGGAAATTTTATTTTAGACAAGATTCAACTGTAATGTTTTCTGTAGGAAAACTGAATAGAAATGTACATATAAATATGGAGAATGAAAAGAATTTCATGAAGGAAGAAAATAACTATACACTGAACATATTGTATATAAGCACATACAGTGCATGCTACATTTTCTTGACTAACAACTCTGTTGCTATAATCCCTGAAGAGTTTAATCTTACATGTATGAAGAAGTTAAGTCTAATTAAACCAAAGTTTGACATTTTGTGAAATGCATTAATTCATTTTTTGCAGAAAGTTAGATGAAAAGACTGATCCCAGTTTCATGTCTCCAATAAATATGAAGCTAAAGACAGGTGGCGCTTATCTTAGCTTAACATAAGGACAACCAGCCCTGCTCTGTGTAAGGTTGAAAGATAGACCTACCAACAGCTCCCTAAACTCACTAATTAAAATATTGAATCTTGTTTGTTTAATTTGTACCTAAAAACAAATTGTAAAAATTAAAAGTCATATTGTTACAGCATGTATCCCCCTACAGCTTGCCATTTTCAGTGTTGGGCAACTTACTAACGTGTTAATGTGATTAGTTCAGTAATGATTAGCGTCAGGGATTTGAATTTCAAATTCATTACAGTTACTAATACTAGTAAATCTTGATTACTGTGACATTTAGGGACAGTGATGACCATCACTGGGGCTCCACAGGGATCTGTTCTGGCGCCGTTCCTGTTCACCCTGTATACGGCAGACTTTATATACAACTCTGAGTCTTGCCACATCCAGAAATGCGTGGAGTTTCCTAGCATGCTCTGGGGTAATGTGTTTGCAGGCAGAAATTGAGTGGATTATGTTCTGGATGGTAACTGTGCATGGTGACTTGTATTACTGTTCTTGACAATTACTCTACATTGTTTCTATTAGCTTCAAATCCCTTTTAGGGAAAAGCACGAGTAGTTGTACAATAAATTGAGCAATCTCTTTAAATGTGAAAGATAATTATAGTTCTTAATGAAATCACTTTATAGATATTAGCAATGGACTCGTTTCATTGGATACTCTTTCTTTGTTTCCTCTTACAGACAACACAAACATAGAAATACAAACGTAGAAATAATCCTGTGAACCTATCATCCTTTGTTGTGCTTACTTGACTTATCAAAGGCAATCGGTTTCCTAAACTCTACTGAGTAAACACAACTTTTCACGCAAGTCACACTAACTTGTTTTACTTAAGTTGCTACCACTTAAGAGCAAATTAACTTTGGTTGACATTTTTAGGTTGTAACAACTTCATAAAATGAAGTAAACATAATTACATTTCAAGTAAAACTTAACACATGGATATGAAGTCAACATAACTTAAACCTAATAGTTATATTTACTTAGTTTTTTCAAGGCAATTGGTTTCCTAGATTTTTTTTTAAGTAAGATGAACTTGTCACATTTTATAGTGTATGCATCAATGCAACAGTGTGTCCATTTTTTTAGATACAAGCTAGCATGCATGGCTAATATTAAAACAACAGTGTGAAAGATGGACCGCAAGAGAAGGGAGGGTGGGAGAAGGTAAAAGAAAGAGAGAAAGAGATGAAGAAGAAATGAAAAGAGAGGTAGGGAGAGGACTGAACGCAGAGTGGTTCCAGTTGCAGCTGAAGATTATTTTGAAACATCTGTCCTGGTTAACTTTATCGTGCCTCCGAAAATAAATCCTTCTCTGACTCGGTCCACCCTTCCATATTTGTCGAAGTGCTTTACTGTAATTGTAAACTGTAAAAACTGCAAATTACAGTCTGCACAAGCAGCCTGTATTCCCTCACTCAAAAGAGTGTTCATTGTATATTACATGCAGACTTTTTCTTCAGCTCTCTGTCTTTCTCCAGTGACTAAACTGTTCCACACACAAACATGCAGATGCCAAGATTGATCTCTAGATTGATCTTTATCTATTAAAGATTGTTCGTAATGCACTTGTCTGTGGATCATACATGGTCATTGTATGTATTTAGTAAATACTATTCAGTAAATTGTATTTACTATTTGATGAGCGGAATCAGAATCTATAAAATTCAAAGCATACCCAACTTCATTATTAGTCATGTTTCCTTGCTTTCACAAAGGGTGAACCACAGGGCTCAATACTAGGTCTTCTGTTATTAACTTAGAGAGGCTTCTAATTCTTTCAAGGAACCCGAAATTATAATGACAAGGAGGAATCTCTGACTTTATCTGCAGAATTTGCATACCTATTTGTGAAAGCCAGCATACGCCACAGCTGTGCAGGACATGTTGGGTCATGAATATGCATGTCTAATTGTTGTACCAAACAAGGTAGGCTACTACTTCTTCTTTTCAAAGCCATCAGTGTCCGCTCAGCATCCCATTTCTTAAATATTAAATTATTAATTATTTGAGAAAGAAATGTCATAAATCTGATTTCACATTCATTAATTCATTAGCCATACTGCTTATGCTTTTCGGGTCATGGGGGTGGAGGGGTGGGGACTGGAGTCAATCCCAGCTGACATTGTGAGAGGGTGGGGTACACACTGGACAGGTCGCCAGTCTATCACAGGGCTGTCATATAGAGACAAAAAACCACACACACTCAACAGGCAACTGAGTGTCACCAATGAACTGCATGTCTTTGGACTGTGGGAGGAAACCCACGCAGACACAGGGAGAATAATTTGTTACTACAGATACCTGCTCATCTACACCTACTCTCCCTCTCACATGACCTCCTCAGCCTCAACCTCGCCTTGGAGCCAAAGCCCGGCCCTCTGATATCAAGTGCTTGGCTCTGGAGTGTACTCGGGGTCAGAGCTAGCAATGCTCTCATCCTGGAAATGCTAACATGCAAAACAACGTAATGTGTGACTAATAGTAAAAGAAAAGACGCCACTTTAATTCGGTAGGTGCTACAGTTTTTTCATAGACATGATGCTGAAAATTCAAGGTAAAGGTTCTCAAGAAATGTTAGCTGTACTAGTTGTACAGCTAACTTAGCATTAGAAGAACTTAGCATTTGAAGTGTAGCCAATTTTGTTGATGTTTCTAGCTTTGCATGATATAACAACCTTACCGCAGGTGGCTATTACCTAGCCGGCGATAAGTTATTGCATCTAACTATATTTAAAAAAAAAAAAGACCAAACATACTAGATTGACAGCATTGAGTACAAGCAACAGTCATGTTGGTCGTTTACATTCATTATGGTAATCATATATGTTTTCTTATTGTGAATGGGTCACTCTGTATTGGGATATCACAATGATAATAATTGCTACGCTACATTGCGCTCCACTCTCTCTCTCTCTCTCTCTCTCTCTCTCTCTCATCCACTCGAGCAATGTGCGTTCGTGTGTTTTAGGGGAGTGGCTTTGGAGGGATACCTGAAGGGGGGGGGTGGAGTTTTTCGGTTGGATACTTTTGAAATCTAGCTAACTCAGGCTAATATCGCCCAAATGATCTACTCAACCATTAATGCTTTTTTTGCAGCAGGTCCTAATTTGTTAGCTACACACTATATATCAGTACTGTGGATCAATTATTATGGACAAACTCATTCCAAACACACTGACAACATATGAATCAACACATCATTGATGTCATCCCTCACAAAATAATACCCACGATGTAAAATATTCATAAAAAATGTACAATGAATAATTAATGGGCATAAGTATAACATGACTGTTTTCCATCTGCCAGGGGAAAGCAATAAAACCATCAACTGACCTTTTAACAGGCAATAAGGAACTATTAGTTTGTAATAGTGTGTGTGTGTGTGTGTGTGTGTTTGTGTTTGTGTTTGTGTGTGTTCATTTCCAAACCTGTCATGAAATTGAATTCTTAAAATGTCTTCCACAGCATGTCTTATGTTGAAATGTATTTCAATAAGTCAAATAAAATGAATTTTTGTGCTTTATTTTGTGCCGTGCTCCTGATCTGCAATCTGCATTGAAATGGGTTTTGGTTTTGCACACTTTAGTTCAATGGTTGGATGAAAGACTGTGATTGTCAGAGTTTATGTAACATATAATCCTGTTGGTTCTGCTTGTGATTTACTGCAAGGTTCCCTATATTTATCTTGTTCCCACATGATCGTTTACATATGTGTGATATTAGAAGCTTGTTTCAACTCTCAGAGAGTGAGGCAGGGGGCTGGTGAAGTGCACATTTGTAATCACAGAGATTCTTTTGTGTAGTTTTAGTTCTGAAGTTGTCCTTGACACAACAAAACTATTCCAGTAGCTACATTTTAGTTTGAAATGTTAGTGTAGTGTACTGTAGAGCCGCAATACTCCCTATCTGCACAAGTATAGCCACTTGGGTTAGTGCAACAAGCTGCAAACACTACATTGAGATGTTATCACCAAAAGTTTATTTACACATCTAGCAGACATGGAGAAACAACAGCGTTCATTGAGAGTTCACCATGTGAATTTAATTCCAATAATAATAATAATAATAATAACTTTAGCTTTCAAGCATTTTCAAAACAGAGTTACAAAATACTGTACATACATAAAAACATTATGCATTAAAAGAAACATAGAAAGGAGACAAAGTGTCAATTAACAAAGCAAGTATAAAAAGGGCAATTACAAATATTCAGAGGTGTAAGTAACAAGTTACAATTACTCTAGTAAGTAGTTTTTACTTGCTCTTTTTTGAGTATTTTTAAGTATTTTTCAACTAAACTATTTTGCTATATCAAAGGTCGAAATGGTAACAGTAAAAGCAAAGGTCACATGATGACCTTATGATTAACGATGTGAGAACACAAGAAATGAAAACAGTCAAATCAGCAGCTGCAGCAGTGGAGAAGTTGTTGATTGATGCACCACCCGACGACCAAAATCAAACACACCTGCCATGTTGAAAGTTGCATGCTGGGTCTGGCCAAATGCTGAAATACTCACAGTGGATCCTTCAGCTGTGACTTCTACGTTCACTTTCACCGTTACGGTGCGCAGCAACTCATTCAGTTCAGTGTCTGAAAACTTGGAGGAGCGCAGTAAAACAGACACTGAGTGGACTGTGACTGAGCAACAGGCCAGCTGTGGTCAAATGACACCAGCTCTGGTTCCTGCCCGTCCATTTGTCTCTATTCCTTCCTTTGGTTGCAACAGAATCTGAACATACCTAACCTAATCATTGCTGCCAGTTGCAGCATCGATTAGAGCATCTGTAACTCTGTATTGTGAACCATTCGGCCATAGAAATACTCCGGATTGAACCACAGGAGGCTGAGACTAGAAAGAGAATGAGGAAGTTGAAAAACAGGTTAACATGCAGCATAGAGCCATAGCCCACCCTTCCTTGTTGTCATCTTTCACCTTAGTACCTCACTAATTACCCTACAGGGCTGCCAATCATCCTCTCTCCCCCACCCCTCAACCTCTCACACACATGCACATTCATTGAGGTCAGAACATGGCCAGTAGTCTGTGCATGTAGTAGTGCAGGTAATGAGAGACTGCTTGTGTATCTCCAGATGGATACTGTGTGGCCCTCACATGTACTCATTAGTTTGAGTTTCATCCTCCTGTTTTCAGTGTGTGGTTGGTTCTCCCTGAATTTCTAAAGCCAGATGTGAGTGTCAGATGTGGTTGACACACACACGACTCCACCCAAAGTACCTCTTTCAGACCTCATATGAGAAGTAGATTAGGGTCTTTGGGAGAAAGAACAGGAGGCCACCTCTAGGCCAGAAAGAACAGAACAACACAATTACAGCTGCAGCTGATGCGTGCACCATAGAAACAGAATTATTTTAGTTTCAGAATAAATGAAAACTGCAAAGGAATGGAGCCAAATATCACTTGACATAGTCGATAGTCTGAATGATGTGGGTGTCTATGATTTAATCAGTTCACGGGGTAGATGACTGATAGTACACACACACACACACACTCACACAGTTTCCAAATATAAACCTCAGACTGGAAGATTAACTCAACCAAACCCAAATCCTGCTCTCTGCGTCCTCTCGGTTGAGGTAAAGACAGAACCAGCGGTGAAAACATAATCCCTCTATGTTCACACAGTCTGTTCACACTGACCTGCCAACAGCAGCAGGCAGGCAACCAACCCCCCCCACACACACACACACACACACACTCACACACACACACACACACACACACAAGCTCACACTCCACAGCTGTCCCCTCTAAATGTAGCTTTAGTGAGATGTACATATTTCAACAAAATGAGTATAATCCAGTGTAAGATATCATTCAGCCAATATCATTCAGATGGATTACAAAGAGGAACCGTTCCCTTTCCAAATCCTCCCCCAGAAAACCCAATTTGAGCATGTTTATACTATAATCTTAGACTCTTAAGTTTACATTCGTGAACATAAAGTAGTCACTTAACAAAGCCAGTGGTTGAAGATTAGCATCTGTAACAAAGTCTCTTTAAAGAAGTTCATTTACTATTAAATGGATTTACATAGCTCTTTTCTAGTCTTACTGAGTACTCAAAGCACTTTACATTACTTGCCACATTCAACTATTCACACATCACACTTAGTCACACACTGATGGAACAGCCATCAGAGGAAATTTGGGGTTTAGCATCTAAGGATACTTTGACATGTGGCCTGGGAATTGAACCGCTGACCTTCTGATTAGTGCACAACCCACTCTACCTCCTGAGCTGCAGCCACAGCTGAGATGGAAAACACAGAAAGTTCCAAATGATTATGTCCTGGAAAGAAACTATTCTGGAAAGCATGGACTCTCCTCTTATCAAAATAATATAACAATACTGGTACAACTCCTTTAACCAAGTAAATAACTGAAAAATAATATTATACACCCAAATTTAAACTCCAAATATCTTAAAAAAACTAATTAAACATTAATTAAACAATAATTTTCAAGTGAAATTAGTGAAATTAGCAATTGCCATTCTAAACATGAAGTGCTCTTTGCTGGAACTCACTCACTCATTACTAATAAGATTGACACAGCCCTCAGCTATGACACATAGACAAGACTGTTTTCCTCCGTATTTTTACATAATGCACTTTTATGACCCATGACACGCATGAAAAACAATCTTACAAGGAACGGTTTAAATAAAATATAAATAAGAAATTAAAAAATAATAGAATAAATAAAAAGATCCTCCCCTGCTCTCCCAAAACCCTCAATAATATAAATACGAGTCTGCTTTATGACACTACATGGAACAGCTGGAAACATGAAGAGATTTTGGTAAAGAAGTAGTTTCTGTTTCAGTACAATCAATCACCTTGATCTGTTTTGTATTTTAATCCTGTCTCTGTAACAGCAGTGTGGAAGAGTCACTGCTGATTTATGACACACACATCTTGGAGTAGCACCATCTCTGCACCGCAATAAATCAGACATGAACTGTCATGTTAGTAGATTTAAGACTCATTTATTTTCTCTCTTCTGACTAAGTAAAAATCAGAATTAAATATAAAAAACTAGTTTCAGGGGTTAGATTCCCTTATAATATATTACAGATGTTCAGGAAAAGAATGGCAAGGTATTAACATGCCTGAGGAAATACACACACACACACACACACACACACACACGCACACAGCAGGAGAGGAGGGACACCAGTTCAAATGATGGTCACCATGCCACTGCCAATTGGATATAAGATTATAACAACAGAATGATTTATAATACAGCTGAAGAGAAAAGAGAGACAGTGTGCGTGTGTGTGTGTGTGCGTGTGTGTGTGTGTCTGACGCACGAGATGATTTATATAATCTCCTCTGTTACCGAGCACAAGCGAGGTTAATGTGTATCCACTACATTAGTGTATGTGTCTGTGTGTGTGCAGTCCTTGCAGTGGACAGTTGACCTTCATTAGGTTGTCTGCTTTCTATTCTTTATAGCTATATACTGTGACTTCAAAATTCCAATAACGCAGTTGATATTTTGACCCCAAAATTGTTGTAATGATGAATTTCTCTATTAAAAGAAATGGGAGTATATGGGGGAAGAATCAACTTATATCAGGAGTCAAGAGAAAATGTACGTGCTTTGCAGACTGGGAGTGCCCCTGTCCAGACTGTTTTGAGTTTTCACACATCCTGCTCAGTGTGATTTCCACATCATTACATTTTGAGAGTTGTGTTGCACTGTAATCCTGGATCTGCTGACCCTGTCATCTTTATTTTGGGATACCAGAGCAAAAGGTTAGAGAGTTACAAATCAGTGAAAACCCAGGAGGGTTCAGGTGGGGTATGATTTTTATACAACTGAATGTGATAGCAACATGCAGTAGTTATCTGTATTTATGTAACACCTGACACATGTTTTTGAGAAACATGTATTTAAGTTGATTTTGATGGCAAAAGCCCCTCACAGTGACCCGTGGAGTCTAGGACTACTGGTTGTTGTGTGTTATTCAGCCTTCTGGGACAAATATGGGATTTTGGACTATACAAATAAAACTGATTTGACTTGACTACCTTGATGTGTCATCATGTATTATTCAGGAGTAGGAGTAATATTATTGTTCTGTACTGTTCTGTAAATTTTCATATTATGCACAGACTTTAAATGAATGTTCAACAATCCAAAATTGTAAAATTCATTGAAAGACAATCTCTTTTTAGGTGCAGCCACAGATTTGAGCCTCGCCTTGATGTTGACAAATACACTACATTTATTCCACATTATCACAACAGTGATAATTGACAGAGGGAGACAGAGAAGCCATCACTAGCTGCTAAGCTAAAGTAACTAGAAGATCTGAATAGCATAAGAAATTGACATGTATTAAAAAGCTGGAACTGAATTCTGGAACAACATGAATAGAATGAATCCGTTCCTTTGTAGACATTTTAATGTGGGAAAGTTACATATAACTATTCTGAAATCTGTAGCTTCCATATGTTCAATGATGTCAGCAAACATGACATGTGGCCTGTGTGCTTATTACTTATTGTTGCTCTGACGTGAAAATGTCATGAACGTGAAAATGTTGTTCACTGGGGTGATGAAATGAGATATCAAAGTCATTGTCACCTGAACAGGTGTCACACAACAAACACAGTTACTTTCTCTCAACAGCAGCCTGTCTCCAAAAACATGGTAAGTGTGCCATGCGCCACATGTGAAAAATAGGTGAAACACTGAATCCCTAGATCAAGCAAAACAGCCACGAGACATCTCACACGTGTGTCACACAGGCAGTGTGTCGCTCTAACCCATTAACATGTGCAGCGAATGAAAACCAAGACGTTCAGCAGCTGCCACGCACACGCAACACATCCAGTGTGTTCCTGGCCCTAATCCTTGATAAATCAAGAGAAACATTCAGGATGTCCATGTATGTAGAATAATCTGCTGAGTGGAGTTCTTCTAGTTCAATGATACAAACTGGTATTTTTTGTAGGAACTTTAGTTTGACACTAAAACTAAGCACAACATTTTGATGATGACATATTTAAATATCTCATGAGAACAGGGTGTCAGGCTGCATCCATCTCTCAGCATTAGACTACTATTCTTTAGACAATGTGCAACAAAAAGCAATACAGGTCAGCAGACATCCATGCTGCCATGCTGCCAGCATGGATGTAGGGAACCAGATAGACAGATGGAGGATACAGAAAAGATGTGAGGATGGCAGATATACAAGAGTAATGGGTGATGAGAGAGAGAGAGATGAGAGATGTCAAGGATACGCGCCCACATGAAGGCAGGATGAAAAGATGAAAAGACGCAGCCATACAGTCTGAGTAGAAAAGAAAGAGGGTGGAGAAGAGATTGGTAAGTGAATGTTGATACATGGGCTGGTCTCTAATCAGCTCTACAGGGTCTAATTAGAGCTAAGTTAGTCACATTCTGTAATCATACATGTACATATATACATACCTATATATATATATATATATATGTGTGTGTGTGTGTATAAGTATACACACAGTATGCTGCCTGTTAAACACAGCCTATATATGTTGGCTTAGGGTGGGTGTACTCCCTGACCCTGAGCTGTATCTTATTTAGTCATTTAACCTCGTACTTTCTCCCAGAATTATATTCCTATTGAGACATGTGAAAGATTTAGGTGATGTGCTGGGTTAAAGCCTTCAGGTGTTACTCTCAGCTTTTTTGTTACTGATCATCTGTGTTGCGCTGTTAGAGTCATCTCAGCTGGATGTCCACTTCTAAGTAGAATAATCACAGAACTGAATCATCTCCATTTACGGACAGTTGGTCTAACTGTGGACTGAGGAAGATCTCAACTCTCTGAGATGACTCTGTGTGACCCTTTCAGTGTCATGCAGATCAACAGTTAACACACAGGCCTGGTTTGTGAGTCAAACTAGCTCCAACCCAGAGCTACTATCTTGTTTCATTGACTGGACTCAAGGTTTAGCTTTTGTTGCTGCCATTAGCTGACATGATAAGTATTAGTTATTGTGTTTGTTCATTATTCTAACTTGGATGAAGATCTGATCATATTTTAGGACAAAATTATAAAAATAAAAGAAGAAAAAAAAATGTTCACTTACTTTTTCTTGCCACTGTAAATATCAGTCCCATGTTTGTGAGTTAAGAATTGCACTGGACATGTTCAGCCTAGCTTAGCATAAAGACTGGCCCCATTTGATTTTAGGTTGAGGTATGTGTGGAGCCATTTTTGATGAACAACAGTTTATCTGTCCGTGCAGTATTTCTGGTTCAAGTGTGAGTTGCTTACACTGACTTACAGTCAGTGAGCACAGGTTATAGTCAGTGAGCACACAGTTACTGTGCCTAGCTGTGTCCACCAAGAAAAACCATATGTAACTTTCCTTTCAACCACAAAAACTGTTTTTACATTTCTTTCTCTGCACAAGCGGGTAGTGCGGATTTGCTGTCATAACAGTTCTGGAGGTATTAAAAAAACCTGACCTCACTGGCAGTAGGTATTTTTAGTGGGGTGGACAAGCTACTGCATCTCTACCTCACTGTGCCGATTTTCAGTGCGCCACAGCTGAGCAGAGTTTCTCAAGTATCTGCTGTTTGAAGACCTGTATTAGATCCACAATGACAGAGAAAACACAACCTACTTTTCCTGCTCATCTACAAAGACCAAGACCTGACTGATGAACTGGACATGAACAAAGTGTGAAATAGCTTTTGCTTTAATGGGCGCACCCAGTACTTTGCAAAATATGTCAAGGGGACTACACTTTGCTCTGCAACGGTGCTCTGTATTTGTATATGTTAGTTAGACGTTAAGTTTTAAGGACAATGACATTTGATTCGGTTTCAAACTAAAAAAGTGAAAAACTTCACTAGGCCATCCCTGCTGCCTTCCTATCTATGTAGAGACAAGCCTAGAGAGGCTTGATGCAGTTCTGAGGAACAAGGTGACAAAGAACATGTCATTGCTTATACCAGCTCTAGCCTTTCTCCAACTGAGAGGAACAATCAAAACTCAGCTCATTTTAGCTAGAGGATCTTGGGATGATGTCCTGATCCACCAATCTGAAAGCGGTAACCTTAAAGTCCTACCAAGACACTATCAGTAGAAGTGTTTAATATTGTGGTTTTTATTCAGCTCTGGTCTCCTTTTCTGGGATAAGATGATGTTACTATAAAAGTAGGCCACATCCCCATCACAACACTCAACCTTATAACGTAACTGAACATTTCATGTCATAAAGAGTTGCTGATTAGGAACAATCTTATTGGTGGAGGAGAGATTCAATAGGTCAAGAAACATCTGTCACACGGAGACTCAACAAAAGGGTTCAACATAAAAATAAGTTGTTGCGGTGATTCTTTATGCACTATGTTTCACAGTTCTACACAAATGCTCATTTAATGCACCTTTACTTAGGTATTCTGTCCAAACCAAACAGACCTTAAGAACCTTTCATTTTATACAGACTGATTGACTTCTTTGACAGTGGGTACACAGCCATAGGATCTGTGTGACAGTCCTATGGGCTTTCAGTGAATGGCTGCCAATATGATCCGCTCCGCGCTGGAGCTGACCAATGTCATATCACCAGTCCATGTATGGCAGCTGTTGAGAAATTGTCTTCTGAAAGCCTATAATTAATAACAATAATTATTCTATTATTAGTGTCCATTATTACTTTTATCAGTAGGAGCATTACATTTGCCATTACATTACAATTACTGTTACTGCCGCTGCTATCACTATTATTAATATTGCTATCACTGTATGTTGTTGTTCTTTTCCTCTGCGCTCTCTTTCTCTCTCTCTCTCTCCCAACCCAACCTGTCGAGGCAGATGGTCGCCCACCCTGAGGTCGGTTCTGCTTGAGGTTTCGGCCTCTTAAAAGGAAGTCGCCTTGCGTTTGCTCTTAGTGGGAATTGTTGGGTTTCTGTAAATGATTTTATAAAGAGAAGGTCTAGACCTGCTCTATTTGAAAGGTGCCTTGAGATAAAGTATATTGTGAATTGGCGCTATACAAATAAAAATTGACTTGACTTGACTGTGACTTGCTAATTAGGCAGATTTGTTTTTGCTCACCATATGGTGTCTTGTGGGATTTATGAACAGTTACACCCGACCTCTGAGGCTCCTAGCAGTTCCTAACTTCTGTCATGATGTGTGAATAAAGAGAGAGAAGTGGTGTTTAGGTCTGAGGCTGACTGGACAAGAAAATACCACTCTATTCTTTTCTGTTTGGTTTGATATAACAGATCAGTTCATGCAGTCTGTCAGTAATGGACACTGAGTCAACTACAGTGGTTCCTACACACATTATGAATGAATAATAATAATAATAATAATAATAATAATACATTTCATTTGGCAGCGCCTTTCACAGCACTCAATGACACTTTACAGAAGATTAAAAACACAATAAAAATAATAAAAACAACAGACAGTTAGAAAGAAAACAATGAAATTACGGTGAATATGCAGATTGAAACAGATGAGTTTTGAGTCTTGATCGGTAAACCGCGGGTAAAGAAACAATGTTACGGATGTCTGGTGATGTTATGGATGTCAGGTGGAGTGAAGTGAAGTGAAACAAAGTCATTCTTTTTTAGCAGACTAACATGAAGCTGCCAGTGTATAGAAGTTCAGCTTCTGACCTTGTTTTCTCAAATTATCATTGACACAGTGTTGTTATACACTACAATACATTTTTATTGAGAAAGTCTGTTCTAATAGAGTCAGCCGCAGCAGGCACATTTCACACCATGTTTGTAACTTCATGAGTTGAAATTTCCAGCATAAACCCACAGGTATCACACATCCTTCAAGGTTTGCAGTTGCTGATTTGAAAGACAGTAAGCCTCCACTCAGTTGTTCACAACAACTGCTGCACACGACAACATTAGGACAGATGGAAAATCAAATATGAAAAAGATTGTGGATTTTCTGCAGTCTGAACTACCTCTGTGGATCACGCTGCTTGACCATGGATCTCAGCAAGAAACCCAGCCCTCCCATGCTCCCAGTGGTTGTGACAATAAACTCTATTCAGACTCATATGAGAATACCTAATGGAGGAGGTTAGAGGAAATAAGATGCAATAGAGCACGAAGTCCCGGCCGGTCCGAATATCAAAAAAAAGCTACAGGAGTCCTTGAGGGGGTTTCCAGGAGTTCTCAGCCAATGGTGAATTAATGCATATTTTTATTTTATTGAAATGTAATTTAGTACATACAAAACCAATACATAAAGAGTAAAAAAGTATGTGGTATCTTCTAGCCTATCAAAATCACAACCTTGGACTAACACAGAAGAACCAAAAGCAATTACATCATCCCTGAAAAAGGAAGAGCTGTTTGGCTTTGACTGGAGGCCACAGGGGACAAAGACTCCACCAGTAAGAAAAGCACCTTGCTTTTAAATTAGTGGTATATTAAAGCCACACTAGCAGTGTGATTGTAAGCATGGCTCTGTTGTTTGATAAGTCTGTCCACCCCTTTGGTCCAGACTGAAATATCTACTCTACTAGTGAACTTACTGTCATTAAATCTTGTACAGACACTACACAGGGGATGAATCCCACTAACTTTCCCTCTTGTGCCACTATGACGTTGACATTTGTGATTTTGAGTGACATTTCTAGCCTACTAATGGATTGACAGCCATTAAATATCATGTTCCCTTAAGGATAATTTAGATAGATAGATAGATAGATAGATAGATAGATAGATAGATAGATAGATAGATAGATAGATAGATAGATAGATAGATAGATAGATACTTTATTTATCCACTAGGGGAAATTTGTAACAACTTTGGTGATCATGTAACCAAAATTTTAATTTGGCTTAAGTTTGGTTTATGATCTGCAACACATTCGATTTCTTTCCCTGAACCTGGTAACTATTATACCTGCTAAACATCAGCATGGTAGCATTTTTCTACTGCTTTTCTATTGTGAGCATGTTCACATTCTGATGTTAGTATCAAAACAATGCTGTGCCTAGCTATAATCTCACTATGGAAGCCCTGAAAGGCAAATTATTGTTATTATTATTATTGTTATTATTATTATTATTATTATTATTATTATTATTATTATTATTATTATTATTATTATTATTATTATTATTATTTCAGAGATTTTTGGCCAGGATAATTTTTATAAGTTTTTTTTTTTTCAACTGTAAAATCAACCCTTGACCATGCAGCATGAAAACAAACTCACAACCTCACCTCTGTATGATGCCTCTGGCATTCCCCTAGTGATGTATAAAAGTCCTCAGCTTATAACAATGATTTCAATGGCCTGAAAGAGCATGTTATCACCTGATAGGCAGTAGGGGTGTTGACAGTAGCAGTAAATCATCTACAAAATAATGAACATACTGAAGTGTCCAATGCAGGAGCTTTTCTGTGGCAGTCTCTGACCTCTGACTTTTCTGTGAAGAGGGACAGGGACAAAGAATGTCTTTTTTGGAAAAAGATACAAAAAGAAAACTAAAAAAACCCCACCATGTCAGCACCATTTAGCACCACAAACTTTGCATAAATATCTGATGCTGGTATTAACCATCTTATCCAATTACTCAATGTTTCTCCGCCTGCACTCAGGTAGAGAAACTAGATCTGCTACTATCAGGTGTCACTGAACTCTGGGAGCCCCACCCAACACCCCCACCTGCCTGCCCTATCAACCTGCCAGCTCCACTCAACCACCTGCCTGCTTTCTCATAAGCAGAAAGCCAGTTTGCTGAACACCCAGGAGCCTTTTTGGTGGATGTGGATAGAGAGAGGGATTGGCGGTTGACCCTTGCCCCATTGCTGCCTTTTTTCCAACACCAGAGACGCTACTGGACATGGAAGGTCCAAGGAAAAGCTATTGGTTGGCAGGAAAAAATGAAAATATCACTGATCAGTTCTGAGCCTGAATTAAAACATTTGTCTGCCTTCAGGCTTATTCTGAGATATGGAGCCTCAATGCTCTCAGCATCCACTGGGTTTAATAAAGACACCAGGCCTTTTATAAATTACAGATTAAGTCACACTTAAAAACCTCACTCACACAAATACGTCACAGGCACACAGAGGTTTATGACTAACACAGTTTTGATTTAAAAATATCAAACATAAGGTGATGATTTAAGCAAACAAGGAGACGTCATGACTGAAAAGATTAGTTTCAAGATTATGTTTCAATATGTGGACATATTGTGACGCCTTCTGCTCCTCTTGCAGGCTGGATTAAAGCCAAGAACTGTATTAAGCAATTCACAAAATCACAAGTAAATATGGTGTATTAACTAAATGCACAAGATTATTCTAACACACAGATAATTGGGTAAATTGTAGAAGAGTTGGGTGAAAGGCCCAGATCTAAACTCCATCTACTTATATGTAGATCTTTCTTTGACACTCTAAATGTATATTGTGTATTTTTGCAATTCTGTCATGATGTCAGTAATGTATCCTTTTGCCTATCTGCCTGTGTTTTAAAATGTCAAGAAGTGTTCATTTCAGGAAGTGCTGAAAGCTCAAGCTTGCACCCTCTGAGTGACCCAGATGGCCTGTGCGTACCATGTGGAAGCTAAGTGGAAAGCTCAAAAAAATTTGTCCATAATGCTGAGCTTCACAAATATTGAAATCTTCCAGCTTTAGTAAAACAACCATGTCGTAGGAACAAGAAAATAGGGTTGTTGCCACCACATCATGTTGCAATTCCGTCTCAGTTCAGCCTGCATCACAAACTGGAGGTGTGTGGTTTGGAAGAAGTTGACACGCTGGAAGGCACTACTGACTTGAATTATGGGAAATATAGGATCCAGCCTTTTTGAAGTCTGACCCATTCTAGGAACAACAAGTCGAAAACTCAGGATATCTTGACCTCTGCTGCTTTTCAAATTTCAATTATTTTTTCTTATTGTCCTGTCTCTTATGGAAATGTGCATGTAATGTCTGAAATACAGGAAAATGACATTTTTGACACTTCATGGTATAATGTGATATGAAAGATAACAACTAGATGAAAAAGATCTTTTGACAATGACTTAATAGAAAAAAAGGGGCCAAAACGATAACTGTGTTATAGTGCCAGAGCTAAATCAAAGAGACAATAAAACTTATTGCCAGTTACTTTCCCCTCAATGTATGAAGAGAGAGAAGTGGGGGTGGGGGTATAAGAGAGCAGGGAAGGAAAGAGGAGAGGAGGAAACAAAAAGGGGAAAATAGGGGGAGGAGAGGGAAGGAGAGCAAGAGGAGGAGAGGCCAGCCAGGCCACACCTAAATGTACTCTGGATTCAAAAAAGCAACATCTCTCAGCAGCTTCACCAGCTCCACTTTCTCCCACAAGCTGTGATGATCTCAGCAATAAAGTAGCAGCCTGGACAATAACTGACTGACTGTATGTCTCTGTGTAAACCAGTGAAACTACTAGGTGTAGGTAGTGGGTCAGCAAACTGAATGATGAGACACAACTGAATTAAATTATTTGAGTTTACAGTTATAGTCTAGAAGAGTAGTATTTACTGACTTTTAACCAGTGTGTTTCTGAGGTACACACACGCACACAATAATAATATTAATGATAATAATACTAATAACAGCAAAGCAATAATATCTATATTGATATAAGAGAGAGAGAGAGAGAGAGAGAGAGATATAGTGGAGTGTTCAGTTGCATTAGCTTGCTTTTCTGATCTCAGGCATTCAAGCAAAGAAAACAGCGAGTGAGCGGGGGTGGGGTGGGGTGGGGGGTGGGGGGTGGGGTTCATCTCTGACCATTGGCTCATGCAAATATGAGTCAAATGTTTTACCCCAGGCAAGCACAGGGTAACATTTAGGCGCGGCTGGAAGACTTGCCTCAGTGGACACTCAGGGCTGTGGATTACAGACAGCGGGGATATATTTGTACTACACAACCATAAGTGAGATGATCTCACTGAGAAGGATAACACTGTGATATATTAGCGTTTCTAACCCAGTGGCTAAAGATGTATCCGTGCCTGCTGCTTTCAGACACGTTAGAGACAGAGAGATAGAAAGAAGAGGCGACTTACTTGATGGAAATCCCTCCCACATGGGCTTCAGGTGATATGTAAACGGTCCAGGTAGTTGGTTTTTTTCTGTATCCCTCTGTGCTGAGTGCTAATCAACGAAATCCGGCGTTGGGGGAATGGCTGATGGCTGCGGACCAACCGAGCCAGCGAGCGATCAAGCGACTGACTGTCTGACTGAGCGGGGAGAAGAGGTTTCTCTTCAGCACCACACCACTTTGAACAGCTCCCACTGACGTCACTGCCTAGCTACGACGCCACGCCCACTTCTCCAGGGAGAGCGAGAGAGAGAGAGAGAGAGAGAGAGAGAGAGAGCAATGCTGGGGTCCATGTATGGAACAGTACATCTCCCATTGGACTACTGTATGGTCAGTACTAGTGCATCCTGGGAGCATCGATGGTTATAGCAGGATGTTGGTTCAATCTTGGACCGGGAGTTTCTGTATTAATGAATCATTAGTGAATGATAAGATGATAAGTAGTTTATCTGTGACACACAGTGACGATCACTGTCTGTATAAATCCCTCCTAATTAACTATCAGCTGCTGAACAGCACAAACTAGTGACTCATTCTTTGACCTACTAATTACTGAATTATTAATTTCCCTTTTTGTGTGTGTTTCAAAGTTTTCACTGAGGAATCATCATCATATTCAGGCCACATATACATTAATATCCATTTCGTATTCTATTGCATTAGTGATGCTGAAACAAACCGTATGTGCTAGTAATTAAGCTTGAAGGTGTGATGGGGCTGTGTGGAAAGGCAATAACTCCAAATACAAACATATTTACAAAATGTTACAACGTATAGTAAACAGTAAATAGTCTAAAATTAAATTGGGACTTATAAAAACTGAAAAAAAGAAGCCATTCAATGAAAATAAAATGAACCATGATTGTTACATTGGATTTTACCTTAATTGATTCAATATAAAAAATATGCATCATGTACATTGTACAATCCAACCACACAGGGGAGAGACTGGCAGGAAAATTCAGTTTCTTCTCTTTTATTGCATACTAATGTGTATTCCACAAAATGAAGAAATCTATTACTGTTCGCCAAAGTTTAAAGGTGTAATGTGTAAGATTGTGGTACTTACTCCATTTTCATGGGGGGCAGCATTTCACCTCTTCGCCCCCATCCGGTTAATCATGTTGTTGTTTCCCCCATGTTCCTTATAATTTATTATTTATATGTGCAGGTATTGTTGATAGCTAAAATTGTTGAGAGCACTGAAACAAATCATGAGTACTTGTAATACAAACAGTATGTTTTTATTTACCAATAAAAATATGAAGGCGGGGGGGGGGGTACTGCAGGACACATGGGTGTCAGACTACAGCAGCATGAGGAAGGGATGATGACATCATCACAAAGGCAGGATCAGAAAATAAGGTTTATTGCCAGGTAGGTTTGTACTTACGAAATATTTGGCTTGGTGTTTGGTGCAGTATCCAATAAACATATTAACAGGAAATAACAATAAATACTGCAACAGTCAAAAAGATAAATATACATAGATACAGAAAAAATAAAGCAATGAAAAAGATAGTACACAAAAATAATATAACTACGTACAAAAGCGTTTTAGAATGTGCAGGGATTTTAGCACCAGTTTGTTCTCCTGCCGATCATTCACTGCATTAGTTTCCAGGGCGAGATTTTTTTCCTTGCATTTTTAATTTAAATTTTTTTTTACATTACATTTTACATATTTAAATTTTTTTGACTCAGTAACGGATATGATTTAAAATGTAGTGAGTAATAAGCTGCTTCTGCCTGGGCAAGACTCACCTGCTCCAGTCAGTTCCCCCACCGTGTGTGCTTATAACATAGTTTTCTGTATGCAAAATAACAATTTTCAAACTATTGTATAGTATGTCAGTGATAGATAAACATATAGTCTGTCATAAGCTGCTACGTAACTTAGCTTTTAAAATGTAGTGTATTTGAAGCAAAAAAATACAGAGACTATGTCACAGTTTAGGATTTTTGAATTGAAAAACTTACAGTGAGATATTGAATATAACAAAAATATTTGTCACTTGCATACAGAATTAAAATGTATATGATGCAGCAGTAACTGTCTCAGTGAAAGACACAGCTTGACAAAGTAACAATCAGCATCAGAATCGGAAATACTTTATTAATCCCCTGCGGGAAATTTTTATGTTGCAATGCTCCATTGCACACATACACATATAAGAAAAAATAATAAAATATAAATATAACCCCCCATATTTAAATATAAAAAATATACCCTGTCAGAAATAAAAAAAAATGAATACCTAGTTATTAATTATTTACATTTCATTTACAGTAAACAGTGAATTTGTCTGAACTGTCCAGGGTTGACTGATCGATTCTCAGTTGAACACAGTTGAACAGATTGATGGCCACAGGCAGGAATGATTTCATGTGGTGCTCTGTGGTGCAACGTGGGGGAATGAGTCTCTGGCTGAACTTGCTCCTGTGGCTGATCAGCACATCGTGGAGAGGGTGTGAAGGGTTGTCCAGTATTGTCCTTATCTTGTCCTTATCTCCTTTGACACTGCTGTCAGAGATTCCAGCTCCCCTCCAACAACGTGGCTGGCCTTGCGGATGAGTTTATTAAGTCTGTTGGCGTCACCCTCAGTCTGCTGCAGCATACGACAGCATAGAGGGTGGCACTGGCCACCACAGACTCATAGAACATTCTCAGCATCGTCCGGCAGATGTTGAAGGACCTCAGCCGTATCAAAAAGAAGAGACGGCGCTGGCCCTTCCTGTAGAGGGCGTCAGTGTTTTTGGCCCAGTCTAGTCTATTGTCCAAGTACTTGTACTCCTCTACAATGTCCACACTGACCCCATGGATAGAAAGAGGGGTCACCGGAGGCGTAGTGCTCCTCATGTCCACCACCAGCTCCTTTGTCTTTGTCACATTGAGCTGCAGATGGTTCTGCTCGCACAAAGTGACAAAGTTATCCACTGCAGCTCTGTACTCAGCCTCATCTCCCTTGCTGATGCATCCAACTACTGCAGAGTCATCAGAAAACTTCTGAAGGTGGCAGGTCTCCATGCAGTAGCTGAAGTAGAGGGTGAAGAGGAAGGGAGAGAGGATGGTCCCCTGCGGGGCCCCAGTGTTGCTGATAACTCTGTCCAACATACAGTGCTGCAGGCGCACGTACTGGTGGTCTGCCAGTCAGGTAATCAAGTATCCAGTAGGGGCATCCATCTGCATCGCTGTCATTTTCTCACCCAGTAGAGCCGGCCTGATGGTGTTGAACACACTGGAGAAGTCAAAAAAACATGACCCTCACAGTGCTCACCAGCTTGTCCAGGTGGGTGTAGACGCCGTTGAGCAGATAGATGATGGCATCCTCAACTCTGAGTTGGGGCTGGTAGGGGAACTGGACGGGGTCCAATAGTGGTCAGACCATGGGCCGGAGCTGATCCAGGATGAGTTTCTCCAGGGTCTTCATGATATGTGACATTAGTGCTAAGGGTCTATAGTCCTTGGGGCCACTGGGACGCGGCGTCTTCGGCACTGGAACAAGGCATGATGTCTTCCACAACACAGGGGCCCTCTGAAGACTCCGAGCTGAAGACATGGTGAAGCACTCCACATAGCTGGGGGGCACTGGCTTTGAGGACCCTGGGGTCCTGCAGACTTGATTGAATGGAGTCTTTTCAGCTGTCTCCTAACATAATCAGCAGTGATGCACAGTGTGGAGGTGACAGGTGGGGGAGGGGTAGAGGTGTTGTGTCTGAGAGTGCAGTCAGCCTGGGAGCTAGGGGAGGAGGTGTCAGAGGGGCCATCAAAGGAGGATGAGGGGCTGCAGGAAGGTGGAGGGAGAGACAGTGGGGTAGGTGCTGGTTGCAGGTAGGCAGCAGAAGTGTCAAATCTGTAAAAAAAAAAAACAGTTTCAGTTCGTTCGCCCGGTCCACACTGCTTTCATATCCTCTACTGTTGGAGTTTCCACTCCAGCTATCTCCTGTACTTCTCAAAGAGAAGTACAATGAGAAAACTACAAAGAGGACAAAGAGAAAACTTTGCATTGGTACGTAAAAACACTCAGAATAAATCCTTGTGAAATGAGTCTTGTAAAATTACATGTTGCACATCACATGTCTGCAAAGCTGAACCACACTTTTTCCATTGGCTCTCTGGGAAGAGCAGCTCTATAAGGCACTACAGGTCAGTGTATCATCATGTGCTGAGAAAGATATATTTATAATTGGCTCAAACAGAAACACATAGAAACAAATAAAACACTTAGAACAAAGCACACTAAAATATAAAATAAAAATACTGTGGTGTAGCACTGTAGAGCTGTTTTTAAATAAACTAGAATTACTGCCTCATGGTTGTATGCCTCCACCAACCAGCCACGTTGCAGGAAATATGGCCACAATCAGAGGTGGAAAAGTACACAACTCCATTACTGGAGTCACAGTATAGATCCTCCTGCTCAAATATTACTGCAATACAAGTGAAATTTATACTCAAAAGTACATTTTTCATATCAACACATTATTGTATTATTCCACATTTACAGAGCCTAATGACTCTGAAACAGCCTACTGACTGACTGACTGACTGACTGACTGACTGTAGAACCTGTAGAATAACAAGCTCATGGAATATGATACAAAGCCTATGGGAATTGCCGTAAGTAATTTGACATAAAAAAAGGGAGCTACTACAAGCTGTGTGTTTAAAAGTTTTTCTGGAATTAAAAGTTCAACTGCAAATCTCTTTAGGCCGTGATGAAGTTTGGTTGTGGTAAACACAGCAAACATTTCAAACTAGAAGAATTGACGACACCAGCGACATTCTGAAAAGAGATTTATAACTAGAAGCACTCAGACCGACTGCACAAAAAAGGCACCACGTTCTGAAAGAAGATGCTGGGTGCAGTGCTTGTTCTCTAGGCAGGGTTATGAATGGGGCCACCTGGACACTACCAGTCATAATAGAAGTAAAACATTGAGGTATTGCTTAACAGTATGAGGTCTCTATGACCTGTGCCCTTGAAGAGTTTGTGTGAGCCTGGAAACTGTGGAAAAAGTAGAAAATTCCTTCATATCAGCTACATACACTCTCTCCTCAATGGGAGCAATTGAAAAAAGACACTTGAACTCGAAAAAGAAATAGTCCGGCACATAACACCTGTCAAACTACAAATTATAGTTTTTATGCTTCAGTTATGAATGTAACCAACAAGATGCTCATTTGTGAGCTTAAGATGTGACAGTGGCAACTCTAAATCTGTAGCTACCGCACACTGGTGGAGGCCAGCTGTTTCTCTGTTTCAGTGAGAAGGCCAGACATCACTTCACTGATACAGTTTCTCTATGGTCCAATACAAAGAAAATCTGAGTCTTTGTAAGAAGTAGTTTTTTTTTTTTTGACATTTCAAAATGGTGTTTGACTCTTTATGAGTGGAATACTAAACTATGGTAAAATTAAATTTTGCATTAAAATGTTATTTGCACATTAAAACATAGCTGCAATACTTCACATTTATTTGTCAAGTTGCAATCTAAATGCCACATGAATATCCACTAACAAATCAGAGAGAAAATTTATCCAGTGGGATAATTTATTTTTCTTTCTTTCATTTTCATTGTTGTGAACTGAATCATGTTTTTACATCTCCTTTATTTCATGCCAATAAAGCACCTCTGAAATGAGCTGTGAGATAGTGAATGCAGCCAAAGATAAGAGAGAGGGAAGGAAAAGCCAAAAGCAGGTTTGCACGTTGTTCGTGATGATGGTGAAGTGTTTCACTGTTTTAAAGTGTGAAATATAAACAGATTAAATGGACTTTGAAATCAGTCATTTCCAAACAAACTTTCAAACAGACATTATTTGGATAAACTGACCACATATTCCAGCGTTACATTCTCACCTGGGAAAATATCAGAGCTAATGAAGGGTTAGATTAGGTTAGGTACTAAAGTCAGATGGAAAGACAGTGTAGTGTTTTCTACTTAACATTTACGATATCTTTAGCTGATATGCAGGGACAACCCATGCAACTTTGTTGAAATTCAGGACCCTATGGTTAATATCAGAGTTTTCAAAGTAACCCAACTAAAGGTTGGTGAACTGTTTTTCTGAGTCATGAATTATGATAAATCTAATGTGACATGAATATGGCATAATTATCTTCTCAAAGTAATGGCACACACAAATCTAAATGCTCTGATTCTGCAATAAACCTCATATTTCCATAAAGTAAAATCATTAGTTTGACCAAGCAGCAGGACACCTGAATGAAGTGAGGACGTATTGGTTGGACCAAGAGGAGAAGACAAAGGCCTTGAGAGTTTGTTGCTATGTGATATTTGAGCTGTGATCCTAAAGCATGGCCTCTGGAGCCTTCAGCAGTTCTGCAGACAGAAATAGTGGCAAAAGAGAGGGTTGAGAGGCAGTGAAAGAGTGCTGTAACCATGAATTAGGAACATGAGGGATTGTGGGGGCTTACATCATTGCCATGCAGTATGTGAGCAGCACCTGGTTTCAGTGAATGGCTGAGGGGATAGTCATTCGCAGCAGAATCTGCTTTGTCAATGAAAATCCTGTTTTCTCAAAACTTATGAAAATTCTCTGTGGTTAACGGGTGTGACCAACCAATGTTCATACACTGTGCACAACTGTGTGGCAATTTCACTGTTGTTAAAATGAAGATGGCAGATGATACACAGTTGTAAAGAATAGTATTTGGTTTATACATTTTCTCGTCAAAGCTGTGCTAGACACAGTTTTCATGCAAGAATCAAGTCCTCTGATCAGCCAAAAGTGGAGCAAAAGTACACAGGAAAGTCTCTAAATCTAGCAACAATGCGCTAAGTTGGAAACACTGCAGGCTGTAAACACTCCCCTTTTTTGGTAGCTGCTTCTGCAGACTGTCAGCTACAGAATCCATTCAACCATTAACATGTGCAGCCTTTTCAGGAATATTTTGCTAACATTTAGATTTCTTCTACTGTTTATCATTTTTTAAATATTCTGCTTTTTCTGAAACACTTCTGCCATTGAAATGAATGGAGGGAAGGTTCAGATCCTCTAATGTTCTCTTTCTCCACTTGCTTTCTCCAAATGAAACTACTTCTGCATACTTTCAGCTAGAGAAGCATTTTAAGGGTCACAAGACTTTCAGCTATTAAAACTACTTTCAGGTAGTTTTGACATCTTGTACAGTTTTTGAATTGCACTTTAACTTTTTTGTTTTTCTAGTTTGTAATCTAATCATACATCAGATTGTAGACAAATTACTCTTTCACACAGTGTGACTACTCATGTGATAGAAGTTATGGGTTTTGAATTGTCAACCCTGAGCATCAAGAGCCTCAGTTGCTCCATAGTTAAATGACTATGGCCTCTCATGAGCAAAAGAACAAACCTGGGTACTTTTGAAAAACTGCCATATCTCAGTCATTATACACAACTACACAAATGGCACATGTACGTCTTCAGCAAAGTCTCACTCACTGTGAAAAATTTCAGCCATACAAACTTAGGTTGAGGCTTTTTGTTTGAGGGATACCTCAGTATAAGTGTATGTATTGAGTCTTATTAAAAATTGCAATTGTGATATCTGATCAAATTTTATTTAAAAATGACAATGAATGACAGGCTCATGGTATTGATTCAGTATTAGAACAGAGATATTTAGACAGTTATGGCATGTTAGTAATTGATTTTGGTATCTTGACAACACCAGAAGCATGCAGATGGTCAGATTTTGGCATCAAAAGGATGAATCCATGGACCAACCTGCCTTGTGTCAACAATCCAGGGTGGTGGTGGTAGTGTGATGGTGTGGGGGGACAGAGTGAAAGCTAGGTTTGTGTGTGTGTGTGTGTGTGTGTGTGTGTGTGTATTCATGCTTAGTGATAATCAATCCATTTGATGTTACTTTTCATATAAGAAACAAACAAATATCAAAAGACAGAGTCTTATTGTTACAAACTGGAGATTTTCCCTATGTTCTCCAGTTGCCTGGTGTCCATATGTTGATCCTCTGCAGCTGATCCTTTGACCCTTGGTCTGGTTGAGCATCTCTCTGACATGCTAGAAGCATGGACTGTTTGTGAGAGGAGGGTCCTTTGTCTCTGTTAATCTTCCCACCATCGAACTATCAAATTGATAGGAAACAAAGTGTCAATTTTGGGTCCGTAACTCTGCAGGTCCTTACAATGAACTTCTTAAATGGCTTGTGACTGATGCCAGGCCAGGTATGTCCACTACAGTTGTGTTACAATTTCTGTTATTTTCTCATTATTTGTCGGCAGAGAAGGCATTTTCTACTGACAGATTTGCTGTTAGTTAGTTTCAGTTTTAAGTTCACCATAATTATGGCTTCTATGTATAGCCACTGCTATACATAGTTAACTACATGCTGTTTGCCTTCACAATTAATGGTTGCTACTGTATGCAGTAAGGTAGTTAGCTGGGCATGGTAACGGTTGTAGCTAATGTTCAAACAGAAAAAACCTTTCCTTACACTTTTGGTCCTGTGTATTTTGTTTTGGAAAGGCTAAAATGTCATCACCCTCAAATGCTGACTCACTCTAGCCCTATGTACACGGTTTCAACATGTGGAGAGTTTCTAAGCTTGACTTCCCATGGCTAGTTGCCACTGCCAAACTATCATTAGAGACCGACTGTTCAGGGGATAGGTTTAGCAAATTAACCTTTTTTATTTATTATAACTTTGTGATTGGTTGAAAACAAAATTTTGCAGGCTGAAAAAGCATGATGTTCTCCAGCATTCACCATAGCTACCACAGAGTTGGAAGAAGAGTGTGGAAGGGAGTTATCCCCCAGCACCATTTTAGTGATATAGATTAACATCAACTCTCTGCTGTAAAGAAGAGCAGTGTTTGCTTGCAGAAAGCCTGAGCTGTTGTTACACAGGAGTTTGTCAAACTGAAGTCTGTCTACCTGATGTGCTGTCATTTAGTCCACAAAGCTGCTGTCAGTGCCCTGCTGCTGGCCGCTCTCTGTAAACAGGCCACTGATCCTCTTACACACAACTTCAACTACACACACATACATATACATGTACACATACACAGACACACACACTACTCAGCAATCTGCAGAAGTCATGGGATGTGAATGAAGTAAATAACCAAGTAGGTGAGTAAAGTGTGGCCATGTAAACTTAATTTGACATAGATTTAAACAGTGTTTTTAACAAAGTGATTTAAGTAGATTGAGCGGTGTCTAAATTATTGACTGGATAAAGCTACAGAATGAGTTAATGAATGAAAAAAAATCTTTGACTTTATCCACTTGAAGCTGAAATCTGTAACTTTAAACGGTTGCAAGGTGTAGTACAGGGAATAATGTAACAAACGACCCAAAGGCTTCATTGTGAGGAGAGCCTTCAAGATCCACTTTTTGTACAAGTTTTACTCCATGAAAGTTTCATTTGTAAAACCTTTCCAGAACGCACTTTTGTGTGCATATCTGTCATGGCCCCGCTGTATCTCTAGGTGGTTTTCTCTCTCCCTTGTTTTTCCCCCTCCCCTGTCATGTTTCTGTGTATGTGTGTGTGGGTATGGCTTCCCTCTCCTCGCTCATCTCCACACCTGTGACTCATCACTTCATCAAGCCTCCAGTACAAATACCTCGGTTGACTATCTACTCATCGTCAGATTGTTCAGTCTGCATTACGGTAGCGTGCTCTCAGACACTCTAACTCCCGTGAAGATCTCACAGTGGTAGTTTGTTTCGAAGGTTTTTGCTCGAGCCGGCCTCCAGCCGGTCTCTGTCTGTCACACCATCTCACCAGAAGATCCTCCAGCCTCCTTTCCAGTCACACCACCAGCCAAACTCTGCCACTGCCTTCAACCCCCCTCTCTGCTACTCTCCAGCACACACCAGCCACAGACCTTCCCTTCCCTCACCATTGTTTTCGTTAAAACCACTTTTTCAACCCTCCCCTCTGTCTGTGTCTGCTTTCAGGTCAAGGAAACTTACAAAACTGTCACAATTTCATCCCAATGTAAGGTCAGTGGAAGGTTTATAAGTGACACCAGGCTTCCAAAAGGCAAATGAAAGACACAAGGGGGAAAGAAAGAAATCTGAGGGAAATATTTTGAAATAAAGGTGAAAGAATACAACTTGCTAGCACAATTAATGGGTTGATATTGGTATGTACCGTAGATATATTAATAGTTAGCCTGATGATTATTGAAGCAGCAATCACTGATGTTGCTGAAAATGGGAGAAAAGGTGGGCTCACAAAGTGGCATCAAGCAATAATTTGCAGCAATTTCTAATGAAAAATGTGCAATGCTAACAACAAGTAGCATTTTATTGTCTTCTATTCGTATAATACAATTTTAAGATGCCTATTATGTAAATGGACTGCCCTCATATAGTGCTTTTCTATGGACAATGGACAAAAGCTTTACAGTTTGCCTCTCCTTTATTGACTTGCGCACACACACAAACACCCACACACTGATGGTGGTGGAGCTGACATGCATAGCATGGCCTGCCCATTGGTAGCAACTTGAGCTTCAGTGTCTTACTGTCATGGTTTGCTATGGCAGACACTTTTTGTTAGTTTTGTTTTGGAGTTTTTGCACTTCCTGTTTTATTTTGTAATTGGTTTCCATGTGTGTCAGTGTTTTTGCTTCCTGTCTTGGTCCTGTGTCTGTGATTGTCTGCCCCACCCTGAATGCGTTTCACCTGTGTTCAATCACCCTTGCCTCCCTTGTCTATATAGTCCTTGTGCTTCCCTTTGTCTGTGTTAGTTCGTCTGTTTAGTTCAGGGTTTGTTCATGTCTGTTCATGTCACGTTCACGTGTGGAATTTTTGTTAAATAAACCTGCGTTCACCGTCTCCCAAGAGTTGACTGCATTTGGGTTCAACTTATCTCGCAAATTCGTGACACTTACCCAAGGATACAACATGTGGAAGCCAGGGACTGAACAGTCAACCCTGCAATCAGTGGACTCCTGAGCCACAATATTCAGAGACTAATTCAATCCTTTGTGTTACATGCTTATTGAAGAATCTGCA
Source organism: Seriola aureovittata (assembly GCF_021018895.1). Classification (NCBI taxonomy): domain Eukaryota; kingdom Metazoa; phylum Chordata; class Actinopteri; order Carangiformes; family Carangidae; genus Seriola; species Seriola aureovittata. The sequence continues at coordinate 740,145 of NC_079373.1, forward strand.
CAGTTTGTATGGGACATACACCATCACAGATTTTTATGCCTCCATTTTTATGACAGTTGTAGCTAGAGGTATTATGGTTTCGGGTTGTCAGGTTGTTCATCTCCATTCATTCTCAGGAACGCCTTGAGGGAATACGTATCTTCAAATTCAAAAAGTGATGGATGAACTGATTAGAATTTGGTCACTGTGACTTCAAAAAACACATTTTAGGCTATAAGTTCATTCATTCACTAATTATGATACAATACACCTAATACCTTTTCATTCATTTCCTTTGAAGTCATCACTACACATATTATATCAGTCTGTAAAGCCATACATGTAAATGGCAACTTGACTGGTTGGTGGAAGCATACAATCACAAGGCAGCAATTCTAAATAATTAAATTTAGTATAAATTGTTAATTAACGATCCTCATAGTAATCTGGATCCATATTCACAAAGCATCTTAAAGCTAAAAGTAGCTCCAAACTTGCCAATTTAGTAGAAATAATGTGCGTGTCAGTCGTAACTTTAAAAGTAGCTTCTAAGTGTGGGAGAAGTTAGAAGCAGTTGAGAGGACTCCTAACTCACTAAGACCAAAGCACAAAGAATCACGATGCTCAATTACTTAAAAGATACTGACTCAACCACGAGGGAATAATAATCGTTGTGGAGCTTGTGAAGGGGCAATAACATCTCCTGCCAACTGAAACAACCCGATGAGTGTGGAAATTAAGCTTTTGGCAACGCTCAGCTACTTGCCAACTGGGAAAATGTAACTTTACAATGCTGACAACTTGGAGATCTCCCAGCCGTCAGTAAGCTGATCTATTCATCAAAAAATAGATGTATCTATAGATCCACGTCATAGGACAGTTCATATCATTTCCTTTAGATGTTCAACAGAGAAAAAAAGCGGCTTCATGGTTGGTTTATCCGGTGTGATCGGAGCCAGAGATAGAGCACATGTAAAAATTATTGCACCATCACAAGATGAGGAAGGAATTGTAAATAGGTTAAAAAAAAAATCCCATCAACACACAGGTTGTATTTGATGCTACCTATGCAGTTATAGACATTGTTGTACAGTGTCCAGGATCTACACACGAGTCACAGATCTTAATGGAGAGTGACCTGAGGCAGCTGTTTGAAGGATCAGATTCCAACTGGATGTCACCTGGTGGGTATCTTCTCACACGTCAACCCACAGCTACATTACAACAGACACAACTACAGGTTTGTGTAAACTGTCATTTGTAATTTAGGAGAAAACTTTTAGTTAGAAACTTTTAGTCTGACTTAGGAGAAGTCTTGGTGTTAAGATAAAATGCTTTGTGATGCAAGTGTTTAGTTGTTGGTTCGGTTAAAAACTGCTTATGTTTTTCACAGATTTTCTTTTGTCATCTCCAGGTGTTACAAAAGTGAACAAAGTTAACGTATTTGTGGTCGATGCCTAAGTAATCAATTAAGTCACACACTTTTCATTTTAGATTTAGTATGCAACTGGAGTTTGTTAGCTGGTACTTGTCTCATTTTATCAGGTATTTTACAGTGAGACACAGACTGAGGTGTCAGAATCAGTATATGTGAAGTGTGTGTTGATGTCAATAGACCACGCCCATGTATGTTGATTTGATGCTAATGGGCAAGAACAGTAGAGCAGGCGCAGGGAGGAGTCTGCCTAAAAACCAGCTAACAAGTGCTACTCTATTAAAGATTATGGGATTAAAGAGACTTTGAGCTGATGTACTCCCCACGTGCTTTCCCTCTTCTGCCTGCTACATTTTATCACACATAACTGACCCTCTCTGGTTTGAAAAACCTTTGGCAAAAGAAGCAGTGTGGTCATCTGGATGCTGACTGAACTGTGTATCTGTTTACTTGACCCATGAGTAAAGACTTGCGGCATAGGTCTATAGCTAAGTTCAAACAGTTGAGCAAGATGCTCCCATTCAGCACCTGAAGTCAGCTATAGCAGTGAATCAGGCACTCAGGCACTCAGGCATGGGACATACAGCTCTTATTACCTGGGTGACATCACAGCTGTGTCACAGGAAGTGGGCTCCGGTGAAAACACAGTGAGAGTCCAGAATTTGAATTTAAACCAATCTTCAGAGGTGAGGTTGGTGGGCTTTGGCTGTGTTTCCACCACTGGAATCTGTTGAGATCAACAGCTGCTATTTCTTATAGAAGGAACAACATAACAAAGGAAGAGAACATGTGGAGGTGTATAAACAACTTCACCTGCACAGCAGCTATAGGAAGCAAACACTGACAAAATGCTACGTTGCAAGGCAGCACAGTAGCTGTTGATGTAATATATAACCAGTCCATTCAGTGTCTGTCTCACTGTAAAATATAACCAGTCCACTCAGTCTGTGTCTCAATGTAAAATTTTAAATTTGTTTCAACTTGCATGTATAAGTTATCTTGACTGATAATTGCATGTTTGCTTGTTTTCTTCAACATCAAACTGAAATATAACATTCATTTGAAAAACAAGTATACATGAACTTAAACATTAGAATTCTGTACATTTCAAACATGCATTCATACCCATATAGCGGTGTTTAACACATGGGTCCCACATACCTTTTAAAAATTAAATGTAATCCATCATCATTATCCATACAAGGTGGGGGGGGGGGGGGGGGGGGGGGGGTCTTGACTTGTTTCTGCTGCCGCTAGGAACCAGAACAAATCCAAAACAGCATAGTATCAGCTTTCACACTATGGTGGAGATAAGCGTCTGTTACTGTATTTTGCATAGCGGAAGCTCATAAAGCTGTTGAGGGGCGGTTGTGGACAAGAGAAGGTGGAATGGAGTTGTACAGTGAAGCAAATGTAAGCTAATGACAGGTTCATAAAATCTTCAGATGAACAAGAACAATGTTCATATTGAATCTTAATTAATCTAAAACATGCTGCAACATCAAAACAGTCATGTGTTTTAACTCAAAGGCCTAATCCTAACAATTTCTGTTGTTAGGATTAGGTCCTGTTGGCCCTGTTTTGTGTTCCCTTCCCTCTTGTGTTTGTTTGTCCCCAGTCTGTTCCGACTCATTGTGGGGTTGACGATTCTATCAGGGGGACAGAGTCACCAGCCAGGTTTCTGATATCATAAAAAAGTGAATTTTGTTGGTGGTGATTCTGGCATATGAAAGACTTCTTGTATAGGGACCTTACATTAAGCAGACCAAAGTTAACGGAGAGGCCAGAAGTCAGATTTTTAATATTAGGCCATGGTTGAATTTGGCAAAGTACAGTAATGATATTATTTGGGTTTCTGGGGTTCTTCTCCTCTGTACGTGGTCTCATCTTAAACTGTGGTCTCTGAGCAATGATTGGATATGAGCTTTGAGGGCGTCTGGGCACAAGGGGGAGCCATTGAGTCTATGCCTGGTTGAGGTGATGGCAGGGAGGTGAGGAAGGAGTCAGCTTGCCATTGGAGACCAGAAGTGACCAAAGTCGAGCACACCTGGCTGATTGGACATGTAGTAGGGGATAGTTAGACTGTAGGAGTGTTAGAAACTGTGTAGAATATATCCTGTGTTAACGTATGTCCCCCCAGTCTGCTTGGGTGTACACCATCCTTCAGGTAAAAGGATGGTCGATTCCAAAAGAGGTTAAAAGTGTCAATAAAACTGAGCTATGCACTTTACATGCAGACTGGAGCCATGTGTGAAGTTTAAGGATGACGCAAAAATGACCAACACCATAGCCAAGTGGAGGAATGGGTCTGGAAATAAAAACATGCTTGCCACAATCGTTAAGCGAGTGAAGGAGCCCATTTTAAAATCAGAGGACCAGTTGGAAACATCATTACAGCCGGCATGGATAATAACATTACTAGTAGTAGGATGTTTCGCCAGGATGTCAGTCACCTTGTTGCCTGGGAAACAGTAGGTCACAGCTGATCTTCTCCTGATGTGCCTTACTATTCAATCACCAATAACAAAGGTGGAGGGAGAAGCAGCAGGTGATGGTGTAGGTTGAGCTCGTGGTGAGAGGGCAGATGAAGGTAGACGAGCAGAGGGATTATGGATGAAGATGAGGAGACCTGCGGATTAAAATTTGGCTTTGAGTGGTCTCTGTGTGGGGCAGGAGGATCGTCCAGGTATGCTCGGTGGGGAAACCGGAGACAATGGAGAGCCAATGGATTCACCTGAGGGAGACTGTGGTTTCCCAGTCAGAGGAGGGAAATCATATAAGTAGTATGTAGTATCTATTCCCCGGTTGGATGTCATGGGTTGAGGGAGTACAAAAGGAGAGTCTCCCCCTCCTCCTGTCGTTGCCAACCCCAACCCAGGGTTCCGGGACCAATGGAGTAGAGCTGACTGGGGCTTTGGGTTTAGCCCCGTACTGGAGCCAGGGGTCCTCAGATGTGGGGGCTGGAACAGGAGCTGGAGCAGTGGCTGTAGAAGGGGTGGCAGCCAGGGTAAGCGTAGCCAGAGTGGGGACAGGAATAACACCTGGTTCAGGAGTAGCAGTGGCCAGCACAGCAGCAGTGGCACTGGCTTGTACCGGGCCAAGATGGTAGTGTCTAGTTGTCTCCCCACTTCCTGGATTTTGTAGAGAGTGGAAATTCTTTGCTCCAGCTTGGCGATCTTCTTGCTGAGGTAGATGCAGCTTTTGAAGCCAGATGGTGGTCTAAGTGGAGACATGGCTTCTTGAACAAATGTAGTTTGTTTCCTTGTTAATTTTACATCCAGATCGCTATTGGCTAAAATCCTGATCCAGTTAAAAGACTTGATTAAGATTGTCTACAATCTTTAAAGTGTGATGTAAAAATGTGGCTAAAACTAGATAAAAAGTCAGTTTAAGAGACAGAGTTTCTGGTGTGGGTTTTTCGACATGCCCGGAAAATGGAAGTATCCAGTAAGGTATGCATTTGTGTTTTTAGCCAATCAGACAGATGGGTCTGTTGTCAGTGTGTTTGTGTTGTGTGAGAAAGAGAGAGACAGCAGGGTAAGGAGGGGTCAAGTGAATCATTGCTCTGCTCACAGCTCTACATTGAAATCAGGTTATAGCCCTTTGAATTAGTAAAATATTAGGAAACTGTGTTGGGACCACAGACTGTATATAAAAATGAACGTTGACTCTGGGTCTGGAAAATGAAGCCAATGCGGAAGTGCCTTAAACTTGCATTCTATCGAATGACCATCAGGGGACGACTCCACTGGTCGCAAAAAGAAGTCAGATTGTTTTTAGGTCTATGGCAAAATGACCCTACTTCTCACTTGATTTATTACCTCAGAAAATGTTTTCCATATGTGTTTATGGTCTGAATCGCTAGTTTGAAGTTTTCATCAATACACCACGATGTTCATTTTTCAAATTACGGTCCTATTTAAAAGAAAAGAGACATTAAAGCAGAGTGGTTTTAGGGCGTGGCTACCGCTGACTGACACACAGGGGGACCTGCCTGTTTATCTGGATAGAGGCCAGAGCAATGTGTCAGACATTTGACTTGTCATTGTGTATCTTACATGCCTGAAAATGTTTTGTTGGCGTTCAGTTATTCTAAAAGACAATCGGAGGAGTAGGCGGTTCAATGTTTTTCGGTAAGTGCATTTTGTTTTAATTTTATTTTTTTTAATACTCAAAACAGTCCTCAGCTGAAGCAGACATTCATGCACCTATCCTGACAGCTGATATCTGTATGAAATGAACTGTGATCCACCACATCTTAACTCAAGTGTTTGTCATTTATTGTCATTTGAAAGGTTTCAACACTGTGAAAACTGAGTGATCTGGGCCAACAGGAGGAAGACCTCATGTACAGAGCAGCCTATTTGTTTCCATCCATCTGGTTGTGGAGAAGGTACTGCATGGACATCCTTAGTTCTCAAATGTGCTGCGATGATGATGCGAGAAAACTACTCCCAGCTCAGCTTCCTCTGAAGAAATGACAGACTAACTGCTGATGAGTTTATTGTTCTGTGTCTTCAGTATTTACAGGTTGAGTTTTTTACCTGCAACTTCATTTCTGCTATTGTTGACAGGTGATGGTAGTAACACTTTTAAGAACATAATTTATAAATATCAAACTGTGATTGGATCAACTCTAGCACTGTCACCACCTCCGCAGGTGAAAGTATTTACCAATAGACATTAGCATGTTTTTTGATCCGTCATTGTCATTGTTGTCAGACAGCAACATTTAAACATTTCTAGTATTTATGTTGTTAATTAAAGCTAACATAGAAATAGTCACACAATGCTGTATGTGTTACTATTGTGAAAATTCATACCAGATGTGTTCTATAAAAACCATCAACAAAGTTAAAGCAAGAGCTTCATAAATAACTTTATCGGACATTAAAAAACAACATTAATTTAAACAATTTACAACACTGGAAACCTGTAATAAATGGATGAATTAAATACTGTAGTGTACAATTTACAATCAACTGTAACTATTTAAAATAAAAAATAAAAAATACACTTGTGTATGAAGTTAAAGCTGAATTTCACTGTCATATGTAAGTTTGCTTAGAAGTAGTTGAATCAACAGTGCAACAGAGTCCTAATGTGTGAGACAGTTAATATTTATTTTCTGTAGTAACAATCTCCCTCTAAATAAGTAATTCTGTTGGAGCAGCACACTGATATTAACTATAATGGCTGAGCACTATGCAAAATGGACTCTAATGTTTTAAACTATTGACAATTTGTACAGCTAGAGTGGAGTCCAGAAGTCATCTGATTGTATGTCTGACATGGGGCAGAGAGTGTAATAAGACAGTGAGGGTGTAGGGAACAAGGAAGAGCAGAGCTGATCAGACTGAACACTGTTATGGTCACTAGTGTTACATTAAATAATACTATGTGTCTATGTTTGGGAAGAGAAGATCTTCATGTGTGGACACAACAGGTGGAGGAGGTGCAAGGCCTACATCATTGCTGCAAGAGGTTGTAGGTGTCCCCAAAGATCCAGACCTTGGCTGGATGGAAAAAAACATTAAAAAAGAAAGAAATCATATCAAAATCATATTGTAGAGTATAGAGAAAGAGAAAAAAGAAACAGCACTCTGATTAGATGATCACAGATATCTGAAAATACATTATTCCCTCAGCTTAGTTGTAATAAACAGTCTGCTGAACCGTTTTAGATTAAATAACAATAGAATAGAAACTAATACTCAGTTTGGTGTCATTGTGCAGGTGAACATGTCATGATGGTTCTCAGCTCTCAGTCATGTTCTTTATTCTGACAGAGACAGAATCATTCCAACAGATGTTTTGACTCCTGTCATCAAGAATGAAATGAACTAGAGCTGAAAACTATCCGACTAACACTGAACCAAACTTAATATGAACAAACATCCGCTGCCATGCTCTTTAACAGCACGACCAGACACGACAGTTCACTGTAATAACGGGATCGTTTAGTGACCGTGACTTACTGACACTGACAACCCGCTGTCACTGTTAACACTGAGTTCAGTAACGTAACCTTCGCTTTGCAGAACTCATTTTAAAACACGTTATAACATGTTTTCCCTTGGTCTGTGGTTTTAACACAAGCAGTTAAACCACACAGTTAGCTTACACACAGTAACTTCAGCTAATATTACAAGGTTTCTCCTCATATATGTGATATTTACCAAATGTGGACATGTATGCAATTAGCTACTAAGATTATTTTAACACTAAAATACAAAGAATTATGAATGCTAACTGTGTTAGCAGCGACTTCGTACCGCGTATCCAGGAGCCTGCTGTGGTCAGGTAGCCGGTGTAGGCAGGTGTGCATAGTGTCCTCGGTTCTTGGGGTCAGATCCAATCCTCATCCCTCCTCAGCTCCACCCTCTCAGACAAATATGCTTTCTTCTGGTTTCCAAAAACCAAGATGGCGACGGCCAAAATGCAAACTCCTGTTCACAAATGTTGAGTTGGACTTCAGACTGTGAGCACATGGCTTTTTCCTGGAGGCAGTACCTACCAGTACAGACCCAGAATTTAACACAAGAGTTGTCAGTCAAAAGTTTTGTGATTTAGTAGTTTTCAGCCAGCACTAATGCCCACACAGAGTAGGGATTCCACCTGATATTGTCTGTGCAGAAAATAAGCAGTTCCTACTTCAAAAATCCAGTTAATTACTATCAGCACAGAGAGCAATGGTACTGCCATGGGTAGTAACTAGGGCTGTGCGATACTGCAAAATTTGGTATCGATCCAATACCAAGTAAATACAGGGCCGGTATTGCCGATACCAATACCGATACTTTTTACTACTACCATGTACTTTTGTGTAGGGGGGAGCAATGTATCATAATTTATTAAGTGAATGCATCATTAATATGCAAATTTGAATGAAAACTTGAATTTTCATGATTATTTAATTATTTTGTAAGTTTTCCTTTAATTAATCATGTTTATGATGATAATAAAACACAGGACAAAGTTTTCAGGCAAATAAAAAGCCACAGGCAGTGAGTGAGTGAGTGAGTGAGTGAGTGAGTGAGTGAGTGAGTGAGTGGGTGAGTGAGTGAGTGGGTGGGTGGGTGAGTGAGTGAGTGAGTGAGTGGGTGGGTGAGTGAGTGAGTGAGTGAGTGAGTGAGTGAGTGAGGGAGTGAGTGAGTGGGTGGGTGGGTGAGTGAGTGAGTGAGTGAGTGAGTGAGTGAGTGAGTGAGTGAGTGAGTGGGTGGGTGGGTGAGTGAGTGAGTGAGTGGGTGGGTGGTGAGTGAGTGAGTGAGTGAGTGTAGCAGTGGAAGCCGCGGAGCGGAGGAAAGGGGAGGGGCTAATTGAGCATGAGTGAAGAGAGAAGAGCGGTGTTATACGGCCAGTCGGTCACTCTGTAAATGCCTGGAGTTCTACAGAAGATAAACTGAAACTTAAGAATCGATCTCATCACACAAGTATCGATCAATACCCAATACCAACGTTAGTATCGATACTATCGATATTTAAATCGATCCGCCCACCCCTAGTAGTAACGCTGTCACTGTGGGTAAAACTTACTGCTGCTGCCATACTCAAATGCATACTGCTAAAACCAGGGATAAATGTGGTCACACAAAACACACACACACACACACACACACACAACCACACACAACACACACACACACACACAACACACACACACACACACACACACACACACACAACCACACACACACACACACACACACACACACACACACACACACACACACAACACACACAACACACACACACACACACACAACCACACACACACACACACAACACACACACACACACACACACACACACACACACACACACACACACAGAGCAGTCCTCACACAGTGAGTACACAAATATGTCTGTGCCAGGAGCATTTCCCACTAAATCTGACTTGTTAACACCAACCAAACACACCATAGCTGGTTCAGGTGAAAGGAGAAGCTACGAGTGGGTGATAAAAAAAAAAGAAAGAAAAGTAAACCTATGAATTCAATAAAACAGTTGATGTTAGTAGAAATTAATTCAATAAAAAAGCTGATGTTAGTAGAAATGAAAAACAAAAAAAATAGCAGACAAAAGGATTTTTTTCTTTTTTGGGTTTGACCAAACCAAACCTGTTTTCCAACAGAATGTTTGTGTCTAACAGAAATGTGTCTCATCCGTCTAAATGTGGTGTTATTATTTTTTCCATTTACTACAGAGTCTGCCCAGTCTTATGTCAACAGAAGGTGAACATCTGTGAAACATTATGAATTATGAACTACACTAAAAGTGTTTGAGACTACAGTATTTATTTTTATAGCATTACAAGACATGTAAGACCACACATTTTAAATGTAAATCCATCACAATTATACAGCAGATGGTTTGTGTGTGTTTAATGGGTGTTAAACATGAGAAACATCTGTCCCACAGTAGCACATTGTGGAAGACAGAACAAGTTAAACAGTAAAAATGTCCACCCAGTGAGTGAATTAACTCGCACACAAACACACACACACACACACTCCCACCCACACTCCCTTTCCATCCACCCTGTCATTTTAAGCAGGGATGGTGGACTCTTCCCAGATTTTGCTTAGAACAGATTTTTTCTAAAGTATTTATACCTTCAAACTCCAAGATGCCTTGTCATTAGAAGGCCTCATATAGCAACAAGGCTGGTTCCACCCATGACAACGCCACTCACACACCCCTCCACACGTCTCCCTCTCTCATCGAGGCCAAAACCTTTGTGGTTTTTCAGTTAGACTTTTTCCGATGAATGTTGTGTAGCCAGACACAATATTTGCTGTAATTTCTTAAATTTATTTTCATATAATTTCTTTGCAGCCACTATGTATGGTAACAAACATCTGGCTGTGTCCCTCATGAATCTAAAGTGTGTTAAACAGGCAGCAACATTCACAATCTAGTTCCCACTGAAACCCACTTAACTCCATAAGGTTACATATATATACTGGCTATATTTTTAGTTCTCCATTTTGATTTTGTGGCCTGTCTCAAGAAAAGAGACCCATAAGGACCCCAGTAGATCCATTGTTGCTGATTAGTGTTTTAACATACGTGGTAGACTCCCTGTTATGTCATAATTCTGAAATACAAATTCATGCTGTTGCGTGCAGACTGTCTGGACAGTTCTTAATGGAGGAGGCTATGGAAAGCCAAAAGTCAGGACATCATATCCAGGCTCGCCTCTGTTCCTCTACCTTCAGTGTTATCTCTTATTTAGCATTTCTTTCATCTGCCTTTGCATCATTACACATGTCAGTGGGATTTTGAATGAGGGTTTCTTCTGGATCAGAACCTTGAAGTTCCAGTTCCAGTTTCACTTTCACCCTCAATGTTTGAAGCTTCCAGCACCACAGTTTTCACAGGGACCACACAAATGAATTTCTCTGTGTCACTGTCTGACATGATCAAAGTCTGTATATGACTCGTGTATTTCCACATTCATTTAAGGTGTGCAACCATTCATCCACTAGTTTGTTGTCATAGTTTAAAAATCTTAAATACTGATGATTTCCAAAATTAAACTGAAAGCACCTTTTCAAATGTACCAGGAATCCAGTGATTATTTAGAATAGGTGCTTATTTTTTCATTTAAATCAGGGCAAGTTCATCACTTAACCAAACTAACATGAGTGGAAATGCATTGTGGAGGTTATAAACATGAAGGAAGGTGCAATGTCAGTGAGGATGTGATACGAGCAGGACGAGGATGGGTTGAGGTGAAGGGGGGAGGAGGAAGAAGATTGGGAGGAGTTACAGTAGTCAAGGGAGGAGGTGGAGGTAAAATTAGTGTGTAATTATCTCTTACTCTCTTAAATTAGAGGGGAGAACAGTGCTGCCAACCTCCTACTAGGGTCTGATGTCTGCACCAGTATTCCAACTCCACTCCTTTCCAATTCATCCCTCCTCTCCCTACAGCTTAGCAGAAATTATTTCTGTGAGCTGACCATTATGCTATGGAAATTTTTACATTATTTTCATTTATAAACTACCATGGTGGCTTTTAGTTACATGAGTCATGATGCTCAAAGTGTCTACAAAGTGGCCACAATGATCCCAGGGTTTGACATCTGCATCTCAAGGGCTCTTTACCAACATGACAAGGAATTAAGTGGCATCGATTTTGATGTGTTTTATCAATGAGCAGAGTGTTCTTGGTTTAGTGAAATCTCCTAACAGACATAGGGTTTCACAACAAATGAAACAATTCAGTAGCACAAAATAGTATAATGATCATCAAAGAGCAGAGAGAACCTTCTTATTGTGAAATATCTGTTTGCCAAAGTCAGTCCAATATTCACGCTCCTTTTAGCTCCAGTTTGGTTTCCACAAAGTTGTGAGAAAAATATTTGGCTCTTAAGCTTCTAAAAACTCCACTATATTCACTACTTTGGTGCTACCAGTCTTTTTCCTTGAAAACAACTGCTTTCTATGACTGAAAACACGGTTGATGAGAGTGGTGAGACTGAGACAAAACAATAAAGTTGGAGGCCTGAAAGATCCTATAAAGCTCTATAGAGCTGAGAGGCGCTGCACAGTCAGGTGATAAATTCTCTATGGGTTCATCACTACAAGCAACAGTGCAGCTTTAAAGTGGTAATGCTTCAGTCTCTGGCAGTTAGCTTGGTGATATACAAAACCTGTGTAGGCAAGAGAAGGAGGAAGCTTTTATCAGACTCAGAGTTAGAGGCTTTGTTGTTTCCCAGCAGCAGTACATTACTAGTAGCTAAACGTACAGTAGGTACATACTGAATTTGAAAAAAGACTGGAGTGATTCAGTGCTTTTTGTGCAAAAAATAATAGCTATACATTTCTGTTTCCCCCCCTCATTTATTGTTCTCAACTCCCTTCACACCTCTTCCAACAGTGCTCTTTGTCTCACATTTCCACATCTCCATTCTATCACATCCACGGTTACAATGACTGATGAATCACTTTGTTTCCCCAGGGGACATTTGTAAGATTATATTTTTAAATAAGTCTGCCAGAATATTTTAGTAGCGGGACAACACAGCAGCAATGGCAGGCCATCATATAGCATGTGCTGCTCTGTTTTCACTGATATGCTTCTGCCAGACTGGAACTTTTAGTTACACCAATATTTTTTGCAGGCAGATTCTCTCTGGAGGCAGAGGACACTTACCTTATTGGTTAATTAACAGTTCTAGCCATGCCAAGAAACATTAATGATGCACTCACTTGCACTAAATTGATTCAATTTTTCACATAGGTCTTCCCACAACTTAATGACATAACAACAAATCCTACCATGCTCATGACATATACATACTCTTTTTATTAACTTAAACATGAATATGAATGAGACACCATTTAGTGTCCTTGGAAATCCTTCTTCTTTAGCTGAGGTGCGAAGATACTGTATACTGTACAGTATATGAATATTGAATGTAAGTGCATGTGTATAAAAAAAAAATTCACTGGCATCACTAATGTAGTTTAGTGCCTGCTAAGTTCCAACACACACATTCACACAAACATCCAGTTGGTCGACCTGCTGACTGGGGTAAGACTGGAAACTGTAAAGCATTTAGTCTGTGGACAGGAAGTCTCATAATGTATTTATTAATTAATTATTGTAATATATTCTTCCAACAGCTACTATGGGAGGTATCTTTCCCTTACAATTCAGATGCAAGCCTGCAAATACTGTAAAAGATAAGATAAGATAAAATAAGATGTACCTTTATTGATCCCCCACAGAGGAAATTCAAGGTAGAGGAGTATAGAGACCAGGTCGAGAGCACCTTCATCTCAACATTGGGAAAACCAAGGAGCTGGTGGTGGACTTCCGACACAGAAGGAGACCCCCGCCCCTGTGGTCAGTGGGTAAGGGGTGGAGATGTTGGACAGCTACAAGTTCCTCAGAGTGCAACTTAACAATAAACTGGACTGGTAGGGAAAGAGCAGGCTGTTCTTTCTTAGGAGGCTCAGTTCAGGAGGTCGTTCAGCCACAAACTCATCCAGCCACGTGCCTCCAAGCGCCTGGGTGCCTCCGTTGTCCCATCGGCCATCAGACTAAACAATGCCATAGCACCCACAAGTCTAAAGACTCAAATGTGTATATAACAATAGAACCCAGACAAACTGCACCAACCTCTAAATTCTTTATGTCTATCTTTATATTAGCACATGTACAGCAATGCCAACTGCACTTGTATATTATTGTATATAGTATTTCTAATTTCTCTTATTTATTCTAGATTTGGTTTCTATTCTTATTTCATTTCTTTATTATATTTGCCCCCTTGTGCTGCTATTCTTTTGTGCTGCTGTGTAAATTTGAATTTCCTCTACGGGGATCAATAAAGGTTCATCTTATCTTATCTTAACATCAGTACAAGAACATGTTCAGTCATAATTGATGTGTTATGTTTTAAGTGTCTTTGATTGAACAAATGTTATAATTGATGTGACATATATGTACGGAACAATAATGGTAAGCTATAGTTATGACTTTCCTCAGTCAGCTGATGTTGACTTTTAACCCTAACCCTAACTGGGGACTGAGGAGCCACTTGCACCAACATGCATTATATCTCTTTATATCAAGTGTTAACTAGACCATGAAAATTTTATATAAATCTGATGATGATTGTCACTTAAAATGGTTACTTCCTGTTGTCAGTAGGTGGCATTATGGCTTCATAGCATACAAATGTCTTCGGTCTGGGACTCTTATCAAACATTTAAGGTTTTGGCAGACTGGACAATGTGTGCTTGAGTTATAACAACTTCCTGATCATGGCGAAACATTGAAATTTGTCTTCCCACCACAATGACACCATTAAACAAAAACTTACAATTTTCACAGTGATGCATCATCAAGGTCTTAAGCATTTTCTGGCCAAGTTTGAGGTGGTTGTGATCTGGGAGCAGTGCATTAAAGCGTCAAACAAGTAATTTCCTGTTGCCGTTAGGTGGCGCTATGATTATAATAAATCGTTGTCATGTAGATGTCTCTTATCAAAAATTTAAAGTTTGGGGCAGTTTGGACAATATGTGCAAATGGCACCAAAATTGCATAATTGAGTAAATTCAAAATTGCTGACTTTCTGATGGGTTTAGGACAGTGTTTCTAAAACTTTTTCAGACCAAGGATCATTTAACCACTAAAATAACAGACCACCTAGCTCCTCGACCATCCCCAAAAGCAATAGGGCCTACTATTGTAGCAAGCTTGTGCAGAAGAATGTCATCTGGGACAGGTTTTTTTTTTGATAGGAGTGTGAAAAGCGACAGGAAACGATAGCGAGTAGGGGAATGGCATGTAGAATGTGTAGCCAATCGGGCGTCAAACCAGGTATTCGCTACTAATTTGACGGCCTTGTGACATGTGCCCCAACCACTCAGCTATCGGACCACTCAGACATCAAACAGTGTTTTGAATACAAGCAAATTTTAACACCAGCCTGTTATTTCTGTTATGTTGGAGAATTAATTCTATTTTAGGGTCCAAGCACCAAAGGGGGCAAAGCTGTTGTGTTTATTATGGCCTGAGCACCAAAGGTGCAAGGAACCTGTTGCAATTGCTCTTTTTATTGTTATTTTCCTGGTTCATGAAAGTAAATCACCTTTTGAGGGCCAAAACATGCTTTGCTAAACTTTGCACACACCTCAGACCTGCTGAAAATGTACATGTGATATGGGTCTCGCACATCGGTGTTGCAAAATGGCTTGATAGCACCACCTAGAAAATTACAACAAAGCCCTTCTTATCCTCACGGTTTAACTTATGCACATGTAACTTGCCAAGCGTCTTGCACCCATGATCTAAACCCAACAGGAAGTCCACCATTTTTAATTTAATTTGCAATTTTGGCACCATTTTTGTGGTTTAAAGATGTCACACTTAAAAGAACTTCTCCCTGGGGATTCATCAGATTGACATCATATTTGGTCAATCTTATCTTAAGACCTTTGTGATGTTAAAATGTGAAGCTTTTGAGTTTTCGTTGGAGGACCCACCCATGGCATCTTGGTAATTTTCGATGTTTCACCATGAAAAACCAACTCACTCTAACTCCAGCATGCATTGTCCAAACTGCTCCAAACTATATGCAGTATGTTTGATAAAAGTCTGGCCTGAAGACATCTACATGCCCATATTTAGTGATAGCGCCCCCTTGTGGCATTAGGAAACACCATGTTTTACACTTTGATTTACTCCTCCTAGAAGGTTAACCACACCCACCTTAAACTTGGTCAGGAAATGCTTAATAACTTGTTGATGCTTTATAGTGAAAACTGTGAGTTTTTGTTAAATGGCCTGACCATGGCATACATGGCCCTTTACATATTTGATAACAGTCCCACCCTGAACACATCTATATGCCCATATTTAGTAAAAGTAATAGCGCCACTTAATGGCAAAATGAAACATCATGTTTTACGCTTTCATTTACTAAATATATTACTTCAGGCCTTGAAGATGGTTTGGTGCTATTATTTTGAGTTGTCATTTAAGGGCCTGGCTCTGGCAGCACAGTGAATCTTAAAACACTAATAGGCCTTTTTGTAATTCTTGGCATATTACATGTGCATGCGGAATATCCTACATGTAGGTGAAACGCAGCGCAAGGGCCAGGTCCTCAAAATTGTCTGCAGGGTGCTATCAAGTCATTTTACCATACCCATGTTCAAGACCCATAAATCATGTAAATTTTCACCATGCTGATCAGTTCTCAGGCCGTAATTAATGACCTATGGAGGTTGAATTGTTCATTACCACACCCAACAAATTATTAGCCATGCTAGTGGCATGGCAGCAAGTACTGACAAGGGCCCGAGCAACAAAGGGTGTGAAATTGTAGTATTTATTATTATTATCCCAAATTGTCAACACTGATAAAACTTGATATGTTTGTGTGTTGTATATTCAGTTATAATCATAGTACCCCTTGTGGTTAAAGGAAATGTAATTTAAAATGTAATGTAATAGATTTTATGTACCCCTCCTTGTAGGTTGACCACACCCACTTCAAACATGGTCAGAAAATACTTCAGGCCTTGTTGATGCTTTATTGTGAAAATTGTGAGTTTTCATTTAAGGGTGTGGGTCTGGTGGCGTGGCGAATTCCGCAAAAGGAGGTTGTTGTAACTCTATTATAAGTATTATATACTGTCCATACTGCCCATGCTTTCTCCCTTGTAACAATCACTTTGCAAGACTTGTGCCCAGAACCACCACCAAACAATCTCTCCAGTGCACCATTCTGGAGCATAATTTTGTCCCATTCTCTAACCAGTTATTTCACAAAAGGTGAAGAGGAACCTGATACCTCAAGCCTTTCCATTGTCGTCCCTGAGAAAGGTCTGGGTTCCTGGCCTGGCGTTGTTCCCATGTTTAATTTCCGTCAACCAGGACCTGGTCTGCATGCACTGTTGTTATTTCATGCCCTGGTTGTCTGCATTTTGATTTTGTGTACCTGGGTGGTATTTGATGGTGTACATGAAGTTTGCCAGTTGGGCTGCCCATTGTTGTTTCACTGCTGCAAGCCAGGCTTTCTCGAGGTTGTTATCTATAAAGACATTGAGATAGTTTTTAAACTTCTCCATGACTGCCCATTTCAGGGCCAACAGTTCCAGCTTAAAGGAGCTATAGTTTTGGTTGTTGCACTCCACTGGGTGGAGGCTACAGATGGCATGGGCGATTACCCGCTCTTTACCCCCTTGTGCCTATGCCAGTATAGCTCCCAGTCCCTCAAAACTGGCATCTGTTAAAAGTTTAAAGGGGGAAGAGAAGACAGCATAAGTCAGGACAGGTGCATTTTACAGTGCACTGAATGGTGCTCCAATCTTTGAGAAACCAGGTTACGAAGCAGTGATAATAACCAGCAAAGCCAAGGAAAGATTTTACCTGCTTCAAGGTCTGAAGCACTGGCCAGTCTCTCACCGCTGCTGTCTTAGCTGGGTCTGAAGCCACACCTTTCTCACTGATGACATGTCCCTAGTAAGTAACCTCTCACTTGAATAGGTGGCACTTTTTGGGCTGCACCTAACCCATTCTGGTGGAGTCACTGGATCACCTCTTTCAGGCTACGCACATGGCTGTTAAAGTCAGGGGAAAAAACAACCACATTATCAAGATAGATCAACAATGAGTCATTTGCCAGGTTTCTCAAGCAGCGTTGCATCAGCCTTTGAAACATAGCCAGAGCGTTACATAGGCCTAATGGCATCAATTCAAATTCCTAGAGGCCAAATGGTGTGGTGAAGGCCGTCTTCTCTCTGACGGAGGGATCCATTTCCACTCGCCAATAGATGCTTGCCAGGTGCAGTGTGGAATACCATCTGGCTGCTTTGAGCCCAGTCAATGACTCCTTGATACGGGGTAGGGGGTAGGTATCTTTATGCATGAGTGCATTTAACTTCCTGTAGTCCACACACAACCACCAGTTTCCATCTTTTTTCTTGACAAGCACGATAGGGGCTGCCTAGCTGCATGGAGGAACCAGTTGGTACCTCTCAAGACTTGGAGGTGCTGCACCAGTTGGTATCTGGTGTCCTTACCATGGCTCGAAAACACTTCCGTAACAGGCTGGTCATTGCTCCCTGTTGGTCAGGGGTCAGCCTGTCTCCCTGTAAGGGCATGACAGGATGTGACTAGATACCACTGACTCTTTCTACAACCCCTACCTGCCTTACTGTCACTTCCACCACATTAGGCACCATACTACTGAGAAGCAGCTCTTGTTCTTTCTGTATGTTGGCCCTTGCCACCTCTGTCACATGGGCCAATTGCTGGCATTGAGTCACTTCCAGCTGGTAAGGTTGGGGTTGTAGGTCCTTCAAGGAACTTTCCTCCATTTTGTGTGGCCAGGGTCCACCACGCCATTCTGTGTCACTGTTGGAGAGAGTCTTACATTCCAAGAGGGGTTAGCTGCACCTTCAAACACCTGTGTCCACAAGATCATTTCTGGGTGAGGTGGAATGATAAGCTCTGATTGTGACTTGCTGGCACTCGGTGAAAGCTTGTTCCTAGACCTGTCCTGCTATGGGAGCCCTTATCTGGTCCTAGGCATTCATCATTAAGAATTATCACTCCTTTTCCAGGAACTTAAATACTTCCTACTGTACAGTCAACCAAAGCATAGCTCACATGGGGAATCTCCAAACCATTAGCAACCAGCAGGGTCAGCCAGGGGGTGTCAGCGACATTAGTCACACCTATCTCTCTTGAGTTCATGAACTTGATCCCCTTTGCAAGTAACATAAAATCAATGTGAAATACAACACCATGCAATCATATAAAACAGGTAAATAAAACGTATATATGTGTATATGTGTATACACACACATGAAGAGATATAGAGGCTACACTAAAATAAGTGCAAAAAGATGTAAATAAATATAAAAATAAAATGTGCAAAACTGGGATCAAGTCAATAAAACTTAAGAGATCTCTCATTCTGAGAATTTACATACATACTAATACCGCTGTTATTACGAAGTTGACAATATTCTGAATTTGATACAGTTCATGATTTCCAAATGTGGCCTTCAAGACGTGGGATATGCCAATATTACTTGGGTTTTAGGAGCATTCTTTGGACATGCATTCAGCGCATCTAGAATATGCATCTCAATTGCAGTTTGTACAGCAGTTTGCAACACAATGTCTGTTGCCTATTTGTGGTCAGCTCAGTTTGCAAGGTTGGGGTGGAGATGCATGCCCAAAAGAAAAGTCCTGGACAGAAGGAGAAACATTCCTGTTTTTACGCATTTTGAAAGACCTGGATATCAACAGCTTTTTGCATATGTGCAAATACTGCAACGCAACCTGTTAATCTGAGTTAATCAGAGTATGCACGGATGCATGTAAATGAGAATATTAGTGGAATATTCATTTTAATTAGCTATGTAAACAGCTTAGTAGGAATATTCTCATTTTTAAAATAAGGGCAAAAAATTAAGGTTTTGAGAATGTACATAGTGAGTGTGTGGACAGGGCCCGCTCTTCTGGACTTAAGCGGATAAACCAGGCTTATTTTTACATGAAACCCAGCCTGGTACAGCTTCAGGGTAGATGGGCTGACAGCTTATTGTAGGGTCAGCTGATGTCAGTCATCACTCGTAATCATCTGTACTTGATACCAGCAGCAAGTGATAATGACTGTGTGTATCAGATTGAATCTTTAATGTGACCATTACGTATTTATGGGTAATGATAGTGTGTAAAGGTGAAGCTGTCAAGCTATCATCATTGTATCATCCTGCCTCGGAGACAAAACAGGATGGACTTCCTGGCATTGACTATGAGGATGTGCTATGAGGATGTACTGTAAGTGGTCACTCAGGCTCAGCCATACCATTCAGTGATAATTCATTTTAACAGAGGAATGTCTTGATAAAGACTGCTAAATTTTTTAAAACTTTTTTAACTTCGGTTGAAGTTGAGTTAAGGAGCAGTACAATTATTCCATAGGAGTTGGTGCAATATTTGTTACGTACTGTAGTCTGTAGTCTTTGAACCTAATTCTGCAGCTCTCATACTTTTACAGTTAAGATGGATACAAGTTCAAAATCTACAAAAGCAAATACAGAAACAATACACTTTGGGCTTTTGCTATTTTGTGTCATCACTGACAGCTTCAGAGTGACATGACTTACATTGTTGGATTTTCAGCAAAAAGCAGTCTACATGCTATGGACATGCCATGGACACAATGAATTTTTGAGTTTCTTAAATTTACACACTCAGAATTCAGACACTAAAATAAAATCGTGCATGTAAATAGGTGATGATTTTGCCAGAATGAGACAAATATGTTTTAGCATAATGGCAGGACCCGGTGGCATTAGGCTGCACTACTCACAGGGCAAAGGGTCAACTGCCCTGGGGCCCAGAAGGTGCCAGGTTGTCTGTGGCCCAATTAAGACTATGTCAAGTGTCTGTGCAAAATCCACATCAGAAATCTGATGTGCTACATGTAAATCAAGGCCGGCCCTCCTGGAGTCCAGAAGAAGTTGGT
Source organism: Seriola aureovittata (assembly GCF_021018895.1). Taxonomy (NCBI): domain Eukaryota; kingdom Metazoa; phylum Chordata; class Actinopteri; order Carangiformes; family Carangidae; genus Seriola; species Seriola aureovittata. Next base: position 760,569 of record NC_079373.1, read on the forward strand.
AATGCACCTGAAACTGCCAGAAACACCAGAAGAAGAGTAACGTCTGCACTTGAGAAAGTTAGTTACAATAGCCATTTAGCCAGGATTAGATAACTAACAGATACCCGTAATCTAACACAAACCCATGAAGGAATCATATTCATGAACTATGAGCAAGACAAAAGTTTTTTCATCTTCATGGGCTCAAACTCAGACCATTCTTTCATCCATACAGATCAGTGCTCTCTCACTCAAACAGAACTTCTTGTGGGTGATCACTAGTATTTGAAATGCTTGTATTTGATTGAATGTGTAAAAATCACTGGATTCTTTTTCCATCTTGCTCTACTGAGACAGACACAGATGCTTAACTTCAGTGTCATTTTAGTGTAACTTTAGCTGCCGTTATCACAAGAACAGAGGAGGCAGACCATAGACTTATTAAGAAATGTAATGTTGTTACTCTATGGGTGGAGTAAACGTTATGAGTGCATCCTAGAGAGATGGATGGATTTACTCTATTTCAACATATGGCTAGAATACACCTCAGATTTCAATCCATAGTGAATGCTTCTAGGATACATTTACACTTAAGAAAGATGGACCTTAGGCGCATGAAATGACCAAGCATAAGTGGATCTGTGTTGCATCACTTTGTGGTAATCTGAAAACCAAAAGGCCCTGTTTTAGAGAAGTGCCCTGAGTCAAAATTTAGTTTTAATACCTTTACTATTTCAGTTAACGTTTGGGTGTACATGATGCATCTTCAGTAAATATGTGATTAAAAACCAGAGACTGGCTGGTTTTCCAGTCTACAAATACTGGTTGCTCTCTGGGCAAAATTAGTTGGAGGAATGTTTCTCAACAGGGACCCACACATAATTTTTGATCCATGGTGCTTTAGTGGATTAATTCAGCCCTGCAGTGATGGTACAGAGATGGTATGAAAAAAAAGAGCTACCGATTCATGAGCTATCAATCACTCACTCTGAGTTCAAATGAACTCAGATATAACATCTATTGTTGCATTTCTAAATCTATTACCACACTTCCTACTCATTTCATACCATGTTTCTGTCTGACAATTTTACAGAAATCGATCCATTCATCTCTACAGGAGGAGACTGAGTAGCAATGATGAAAGAGAGGATTTGAAGATAAATTATGACTGAAGGTTACCAAAATGTTACATTATCCCTGTATATCATTACAGAACATCTTGATCCTCCCCAGCCTATTTTCCCTGTGCAGAAACATGAAATCAGCCTGACCACATATGTGGTAAAGCGCAGGCAGTAAAGTTTCGTCTTGATCCAGCCGGCTGCTGTTTGGCTTCTGTAAATCTGGAGGGCAGCAGGTCTGTCATTATGTGAGCAGGGCTTTGGGTGTGTCTGAGAGGCAGCCAGCCAGAAACTGGAAACCAGGCCACAGCAGGGGAAACATCTGTCGAACTGACTAAGTGTGAGATCACACCGCCCCCTACAGTATACAACCAGTACTACTACAAACTGCTTCCATACACATGCACCTAATACTGTAGTACTGTATGATCAATATGAAAAATAAGTCATAGTTTCAATACCTCCCATATTGAAAGGTCCATAGGACAGAATTTGGAGTAGTTTGGCTTTATCAGAGAAAATTGTTTAAGTGGAAAAACCGCATTTTTACACATTTTTAATTTAAAACACAAGTTGTTGATTGGCAACCATATTAAATGAAACTTTTGCTTGTAAACTGTAAACCCAGTAATTGCTGGTCATGAAATAGCTCTAAAGCTAACTGCTCCTACAACTAACTCTCTGCCAGTTGAATACACAAGACAGCTCTTGTAAGGCTTTTTTTCACAGCTAAGGAAAACTACTGTCTATTACTTTACTAACTTGGGCTTATTTTCAACACTTTTGTGTTGTGTCTAACGACTTACTGATACACACACACTCACTTGGACTGTTGATTTTATATAGATAAATAGATCAATTAGAATGATACTGAAGTGAAGTGATATCTCTCCTTACATCTGATCTCAGAACAGCATTCTGTCTCATTAAGGATCTGATGCCTGTTTGCATTCGTCATGTGATTTACTGCCCTCTTGTGGTGGCAGCAGGGTGTTGTCTCTGAAGCTAGCTTCACTTCCAGCTGTTGTATCTATAGTTTCTGTCATTTTTGTGTGTGTGACCGAGTCTTGTTGATAAAGGCTGGATCTTATCAAGCAGAGAGCACAGAAGCCTTTTTGTGGGGAATGCACATTGATGATAATCCTGGGATCTTCTACCATTCTGAGATCAGTTTTGACATTGCAGCATTATACACATATGCAGACGTGTGGAAACTAAACCTGTGCATTAAGTGTGAAGAGGTAGCAGCAGCAAGTCACTGAACAAATGATTTATCATGTCTGTGTGAGATCTGCTGTAAGTTTGAGGAGGAATATTGTTACAGGCATAGAGCAGCTCCTTTCAGGAATAGATCAGTACATAGGTTGTATGTGTAGAGTCAGACAGAGAGATAATAATAAATAATGAAAAAAAATATGAATAGGTAATGATAAAAATTATTTTAAAAAATAATTTTAAAAGCAATTAATACATTGCTTCATGTTCTTACATAAAGTGCCTTTAATTGCCTTTGCTCACAGCGAATGGTGGGGCAGAGTTGTATGACTGTGAAAGTGTTACTAATTAAGCCTTGGCATGCATGGGCCCTTAATTATAGAAGTTAAAAACCATCCTGGGAATTCCCCAGGCAGGGGTAATAGTCATTATAAACCACTCAATTTATTTCTTTATGTTTGTGCATAGTAGTAATGATGGATAAGTGACAGCATAATATAATTTTGTTCATAGTAGTTGCTGTTGAACTATTCATTGCTATAGGTTATGCTCATCATTTTGCCTAATAATAATAGGGTATATTTTTTTCTGTAATGTATGTATTAGTATTACCAATTGTTATATATGCTTTATAGTCCCTTTATTTTTCTATTTATTTCAGAACCACATTCCCATCCATCGTTACACACCTTTATTATATGGTAAGAATAAAGAGGCGACCAAGTGGACACTCAGCATTGAAGTCTTTATCATATTATTATATTTTTATTGAATTTTCATTGTGATACCATTCAGTGTTGCTACATTCATTACATTGGTTTTCATGGACTGTTTCCATCTTTGCCCTTTTCTTGTTGTAAGTCTTACATAAATATGGCTAACATTGAAATTGCAACAAATGGCCTATTACAACGCCTTCATGTCAGAAGTGGGCCTGGTACGCCAGTAGATATCCATCATTGTACATGAAGATCTGTCTGTTGGTGGGGTTGTAGCTCAGACTGGCCACTCCTTTAGCAACCTTCTCCAGTGGCAGTGCTAGTGAGTTGTCCTCTTTACCCGTTGCTGTGTCGAAGGCGTAGAAAACTTCCTCACGGTATTCGTCCACATATCGAGTGGCATACAGCACGCCGCACACCATGAAAGCATTAGTTGCTGCCTTCTTGAATAGCCTCGTCGCCCACGTCTGTGTCACATTGAGTTCCTCACCTTCACTGTCCCAAACTAGCCGGCTCACCACTAGATTACCATGGTTACCCACGGTGGCATATATGGCCCATAGTCCTGTCTCATCTGCCTCTATGTCCACATCACTATTGGCACGGCACTCATAGTAGCAATAGGGGAACTTGTTGTTGAAACCCACTCCGATGCCTGGAAGTGTTACACGTTTAACGATGTTGGTGTTGAGGTCATAGCGGCAAACATCTGCAGAGCGGTAACAGTGATAGTACAGTGCTTCCCCGTATAGGACGGCGCTGGGACCCTCGATGGCGTCGGCGTGGGTGTATGATGGAGCAAAGGTATAGTCCTTGTTGTTGACAGAGGCCATGAAGTCCTCGTAGGTTTGGTACATGCGCAGAGAGTTTCCCCAGATGTGGCCGCTGAGCAGAGGCAGAACCCAGTAGCTGCTCATCTGTGCCAAGCTGTCCATCTGGGCCTGTTTTCCCCATGAACCAGAGATGTAGCTCTTACCGTAGGGACTGACCTTAGTCATGACAGGATCGCTGATGTTGGTCATCAGACCTTTGAGGCAGTACTTTTGCTGTCCTGGAAACAGAGAGAGATGAGAAGAGACTTAGGATGAGGTGATGTACAGTACAGCTCTGCAGAGAATCATTAAATAGCACAAAATAATCACTACCGCTAATTGCTACCTTCACTTGACCTGCCCTCATACAGATCCTGATGCCTACCATGGGCCACATCCCACCCTGGCAACCACATTTTCATTCTGCTGCCCTCTAGAAGGCGCTGTAGGTCTATTAAGACCCGCACTTCCAAAACACTGAACAAATTGTACCCATCAAAGAACTGAACTCTGTCAAATAAATCTATGAAATATTATCCTGGCCAAGTGCAATAATGTACAGATGAACTCTGACCACAACTAGTGCAATAGACTATTTTATATGCATATTCTTACACTTAGACTTGTTTTATACTCAGTGTATCTTATTAATGTGATGAATAATGTGCCACATGTGTGTTTATTTTTATTTTATATTATTAATTGTCATACCACTGAGACACACTAAATTTCATTGTACAGCTGTGCAGTGACACATGAAGGCATTCTATTCGACTCTATTCTAGGCAGGTCTAGATAAATATTATTGTCTCTTTGTCTTTATGCCCATTTTTGGTGTTCTAGCATCTTTATAAGAGAATTGTAACTGTAATGAAAACATGGACGAAATGCTTTTCTCAACAGAAACACACAGCTAAGGTGGATGTTCTTTTTCACCCTGATTACTGGCTACAGGTTGTCAGCAAAAAGTCTTCAGAGCACTGGATGCAGCACTTGCTGCTGCTCATTACGCTTGCTGCTGTGAGTGTACAGTAATAACTGATGGTGACTCAGATAGAGCATATCAACATTTTTAGTTATTAACTCTTCTCCTCTCTCTTCTGGATTTTGGCACAGTCACACAGTCCAAGGACACTGTTTAGAAAGAAAAGTAAGTCTAAAGTGGAAATTATGCCCCTGCTTCTTACACAGTGATGATTTTCAAGAAATTAAATATGGAGGTTTTCTTGGTTCAAACTTGTAAGAAAGCCTGAATAAAAACCACTAAGTTTGTTTCCCCTGCCTCCTTTGTAAACCAGTAAATTTTTTTTATAATATATTGGGGAAATTACAAATCCAAGCCAGAAGATGTCAGAGTCCTTAGACATAAAAGATATAAAGCTCTTCTAAGCATTTGCAGAAAGTTGTCATACACATATTTACAGGTTTATCGCATTCATTATTTCACATGTTGTGATTTCTTGTGACTTTTTTTTTTGTTTATTCTTGCATGCCGCAAGAATAAACAAAAAAAAAAAGAAGATATTTCCTTAGATTCTCCCGCCACAATTCCAATCATGCTTTTTTGACAGGCAGCACCCATTTTCCTTTTCTTCCCTGTCAAACATCTGTCCATATTATACTTGTTGTGTTGAATAAGTTTTTTGATGACCTGAATCTTGAAAGGCTGTCAGGCATCAAGCCTCAATTTTCTTCAGACCTTGATTTGAGAACCAGTGTCATAAGAGGTGCCAGGTATGGACCACAGGATACACACCTGGCCAGGTGTACATTTTCAGTCAGCTTTATGGATGGAAATGACTTTTGAATTGGCTTTGAATCTTAAAAAAATAATCAGTTCCTGTAACATTTTAATGGCAGGACAATATTTTGAATGTTCATGTGATTAATGGACAGAGATACAGCCAAATCAACTTCAATTTCTTTAAAGGGGAATTTCTCTACACTGCAACACACACACACACACACACACACACACACACACACACACACTTACCTTTGAAGTCTTTGGGGATTGACTTGCAGTATTCAGCACTGTTTTTCAGGTAGCGCAGTTTGTCTTTAACAGTCTTCATGTTAATTGTGTCTGACGTTGTCATCCTGTCTACATCTCCACGCAATTTAACCACCTAACACAAACACACACACAACATTGCATACAGGCAGAGCACATATGTGCATATGTTCTCAGTTATGTTTCTTCATATGTATTCTCTTGATGTATCACAAAACATCAGTTGGGTATTTTATGTTTTAGCTTGATGAAATTACACCATAACGAAACATAATTATAAGGATTGTTATTCATACTATTATATTATTTTATTATTGCTGTTTGTGCTGTACCTCTTTGGAGAGTTTCCGTGTTTGGCCGTTGTTTAACTGGCTGTGGATGGCAGTTATGTCTGTCTCCAGCTGACTGAGCTCCCGTCCTAACAGGCGCAAAGACAAGGCTGTGTATACGCCCTGGTCGTGCAGATACTGGTAGGGCTCTAGCCGAGCCGTCACATTCTCAACCAGAGCATAGATCTGAGGGAGACGTTGACTCGACAACTTCACCTGCAATGCACAGATTCCTGTGACCTTTCGTGACAAGTCAGTGTATTTATAGGATTCCACTTTCAAGTTCATATAGGTTCCTATAAGTTCTTTTCCTCGTTTTCATCAGCTACTTTTTCTTCCCACAGTCACAAGACAGTTCCTGAAGAGTCTGAAATTCTGATAGTAGTTATAATAATTGCAATTACTGAATCCAAAATGTCACATTGGAATATATTATTCTAACCAGCACAGTACTGTATCTGTCAGTGTATCCATATAACCAATCAAGTCAGAGGTCGAATTGGACTGGACCGAGTCTGTATTAAAGACCACAATGTAAAATGATGCTGGTTGACCTTGGTTCCTACCTGTTCCTGCAGGTTGTTCAAAGATCCTTCGCAGGACAGAACTTGCTGATGCACGGCCTCGTACTTCACAACAGGGAACGACCACATGCTGGAGTTTACCGCACACACACATGAGTCATTGTTCTTCCGACCCCACAGACGCTGAGCCTGGCCATCATCCTGCAGTCACACATGTAGAAAATATATAAAATAAATCAAATAATATAAAATAACACCGATGCTGTATATAGATTTACAAATGGTAAAGGTTAGTAAAGAGACTGCAACAAAAAAAGAACCAAAAAAGTCTTAAACCAATGTAATGAAGTGCTATATCTTCCACTTTTATCATTAGTTTGTATTAGAAGGATATCGAGATTAACTCACGGTAAATGACAGCAGTAGTAGGAGCAGCAGCATATTTAGAGCTGGAGAAATGAACAGTGGACTGACAATGACAGACTGTTAGTACTGGAATTACCAGCCATCCTCTTTCCTCTAATACACTTAATTACAGCACACCTTTTGCTGACACAGCCTTAAACCACTCACATGGATGTGAAACTCTAAAAATATGAAAACTTCACCACCCTTGTGGTCAACCAGAAGGGTTTTGCAATACCTTCTACAGTGTTATTTCCCGTTTAAAAAAATGCTTTGCAACACCCAATGTTAGCAAGTAGGTGTCATAAAACACTGTAATGTCTGAATATGTGAGATGGCAGCAGACCTAAATTAAAAGTTAAATCAATTAAGAAGACAGTCTCAGGGCAGGGTACACCCTGGACATCGCCTGTCTATCACAGGGCTGACATATAGAGACAAACAAACAATCACTCACATTCACACCTACAGGCAATTTAGAGTCACCAATCAATCTAATGTGCATGTCTTTGGACTGTGGGAGGAAGCCAGAATACCCAGAGGGAACCCACACAGGCACAGGGAGAACTTGCAAACTCCACACAGAAAGGCCCCAGGCCCGGATTCGAACCCAGAACCTTCTTGCTTAAATTCTTAAGGAACTGTTTAACAGTTACTTTAACAGTTTAATGGCAGGAAACTTGAGCAGTCCATGATATTCTGTGAAAAGCCTCACTAACTGCTGTAGTTAAGCCTGACATATTTCTCAGGAGTCTCTTTTTTCACAAAAGTGGTTCTTCAGTAGACCTCCATGTTGACACCAGATGTGACCGTTGGGCGATTTGATGCAAACCTCTGTTTTTCATGTACATTCGCAACCTTTTTGTCTCTTTGGAAGGAATATAATATCTTGTCTCTTGTTCAGTTAAATATGATTTGGTCTGTTTCAACTGATGCAAGTTTATTGGTATCCCAGGATACGGTGAGCCAACTGACACAGAGCGGGTCTGAGGCAGTAGACTGACCCAAAGTGTAGGGCAGGGGGACAGTTATACAGTTCAAGACAATGGGATGGACAACTGTATGTGCATATACCTGGGGTTACAGATATTTGGTCAGACAGGAAAGGAAATTAGAATGTAAATGTAAATGTACTTTATTTATAAAGCCCTTTTCAACAATCCTTTCGGTGTACCAAAGTGCTTTACAACAGATAATAAGTGAAGAGATAAATAAATGAAAAACAATAAAAATAAAAAAATAAAATAAAAATAATAATAATAAAAGAACAATAAGAGCAATAAAATACAACAAAATTGATTAAGATAAGATTGTGAAAAGTGTTGTCATACTACTGTGTATTGAAGGCCATCCTAAATAGGTGGGTTTTTAGGCTAGCTTTGAAGCGGCCCAGGTCAGGAATAAGACGAATCTCGGTGGGGAGCTTATTCCAGAGCCTAGGGGCAGCAACAGAAAAGGCTCGGTCACCCCAGTGTTTGTATTTGGATCTGGGCACGTCCAGCAAAAGTTGAATTGTTGACCTCAGAGGTCTACCAGGATTTCGGACAGTTAAAAGATCAGATAAATACGATGGGGCAAGGCCGTTGAGAACTTTAAAAACAAACAATAAAAGTTTAAAATCAATTCTATAACGGACAGGCAGCCAGTGAAGAGAGTTAAGAACAGGAGTGATGTGCACCCGTCTGTTAGTGTTGGTTAAAAGACGGGCAGCAGTGTTTTGCACAAGTTGAAGGCGACCGAGAGAAGACTGGGAGACACCGACATAAAGCGCATTGCAGTAGTCTAACCTTGAGCTTATTAGTGCATGGATGGCTTTCTCAAGGTCGTGACGGCTTAAAAACATTTTAACTTTGGCCAGGAGACGCAACTGGAAAAAGCTAGTCCTGACAACATTGTTAATTTGTTTGTCAAACCTCAGATGACTGTCAAAGGTCACTCCCAGATTTCTGACCGTTGGACTGAGCTTTGAAGACAAGGTGCCAAAGCCAGCTGTCACAGTATCCCCAAACACAATACATTCAGTTTTATCATCATTTAGATGAAGAAAATTTTGTGCCAACCACTCCTTAATGTCAGCAATACAGTCAAACAGAAAACATTGTGCACTGTTACTATTAGGCTTCACTGGCAGGTAGATTTGTGAATCGTCTGCATAACAGTGAAAAGAAAGGTTGTGCCTGGCTATAATTGACCCAAGTGGTAGCATGTACAATGAGAAGAGTAAAGGGCCAATAATAGATCCTTGTGGGACTCCAGAACAGAGGGGAGCGCTGGAAGAGGCAAGGTCACCAACCATAACGGAGAAGGTTCTACTGGACAAGTAAGACGAAAACCACTTCAATGCAGTGCAGTGGATGCCAACATAGTTACTGAGACGTGAAAGGAGGACTGCATGGTCCACCGTGTCAAATGCTGCTGTGAGATCAAGCAGCACCAAGACAGCAGGGCACTTGGCATCCACAGACAGAGCAATGTCGTTGTGCACCTTTAACAGTGCAGACTCGGTGCTGTGCCGAGCCCTAAACCCAGATTGAAACTTCTCAAGAACAGAATTATCCTCAAGAAAGGACTTTAATTGCATAAAAACAACTTTTTCTAAAACCTTAGAAAGACAGGGCAGATTGGAAACAGGTCTAAAGTTTGATAAAACTGAGGGGTCAAGATTAGGCTTTTTAAGAAGGGGCCTGACCACAGCATGTTTAAAGGCATTTGGGACAGTTCCTAATCTAAGGCAGGAATTTATTAAAACCATGAGACTGGGTCCCACAGTATTAAAAACCATTTTCAACAATTTGGCCGGGACAATATCCACTGGGCAATTTGTAGGTTTCAGAGATTTCACAACGTCACAGAGAGAAGAAAAGGAAACCAGCTCAAACTGATCAAACACGGCAGAATGAGCTGGGGCAACAGGTAGATCCTTATTTGTACTCATAATAACACTCTCATTATTGACTTTTCTGACAGACTCCACTTTGTCAACAAAATAATGAAGAAAATTCTCACAAGTGGCTATTGATACATCAGTCACAGCAGAAGTGCATGGGTTAACAACAGCGTTAATTGTATCAAATAACACCTTAGGACAATGACTGCTGCTAGAAATAATATTAGAGAGGTACTGAGATTTTGCTTCGCGTACAGCTCTATGATAATCAGTGACACAGTCCTTTAACATTTCCAGCGACACATGCAGTTTGTCCTTCTTAAATCTCCGTTCTGCCTGCCTGCAAAGTCGCCTGATGGTGCGGGTGGTGGTGTTCAGCCAGGGGTCCGTTCTTGGCTTGGCAGATTTCTGCCTAAAAAGAGCAACAGCATCCAGAATCCCAGCACAGGTGGAGTGGAAGGAGGAAAGAAAATGATCAGGACAAAGAGGGGGAGCCAGGCTGATCAAGGGAAGGAACTGTGAGTCATTGAAGGCAGCAGTAAATTCAGCAGGCGTAGAGGGAGTGAAGATACGCCGTTGACAAGATGAAGCAAGAGGTTTGCTGGCCGGTTGGGGGGCTAACACTTCAAAAATGATAGGGAGATGATCAGAGATTGCAGTCTCAGAAATCTCTTTAAGGGAAACTGAGAGCCCGATAGATATAACAAGGTGCAATGTGTGCCCAAGATGGTGCGTTGGTTTATCCACGGATTGAATCAAGTTAAAAGTTGCCAACAGGCTTTTGAAGTCAGTGGCGAGCTGGTCAGATGGGCAACAAACATGAACATTAAAATCCCCACAGATCAGGAGCTTGTCATATTTTGAGAGCATGTCAGCCAGAAACTCGGAAAACTCATGAATAAAACCCTTATTATATTTCGGAGGCCGATAAACAATTGCGCACAACACAGGACTTGCAAACTCCACCGCAAACAATTGCAGTTCAAACGAGGAGTATGTACCTGTGGGAAGAAGCCGGCATTTAAAATTGTCATTAAACACAGCAGCAAGTCCCCCCCCTCGCCCCGACAGCCGCGGGGAGCTGAAAAAAGAACAGCTGGGTGGGAGGAGCTCGGAGAAGGCGCTGTTTTCACCTGGTTTCAGCCAGGTTTCAGTCAATAGGAGAAAATCTAAGGAATGTGAAGTAAAAAAGTCATTTAGGATAAACGTCTTATTTGCAACAGATGTGGTGTTGATAAGAGCCATGCGAACCAGATGCCGGTCCATCTGTTGTGAGGCCTCCGGTACTACCGGCAGCAGCCATCGGTAGGAGTAAACCACGGAGCCTCGGATGTTGTAACTGGCGGAGTCACTGGAGGAACCGAACAGCGGATGGCGAGCGTTGTACGTGGAGGATGAAGCCAGGCGATCTTTCAGTCGGCATATTACTCCACCTCTCTTTCCTCGTCTTCTGCGACGACGGCTGTTGCATGGTAACCGACCAGGAAGACGCCACAGATAAGAGGGTACAGACGCCAGAACAGGTGGCGGTGGCTTTGTCTGAACGTTAAAGTCCTGGATCAGTAGTTTATCCACAGAAACGCAGATTTTTACGCGGACTCAGGCGATCAAACACCAGTAGTGATGACACTTTTTGTGATAAAAGTGATAGACACAGCACAATACACAAAAAAGGTAGCAGAGGTAGACGGCCAGCCACACACAACGGCGCCATCTCGTTCAAGTTATCAATGGGGTAGGAAGGCCTCTTAGGCTGAATCAGCATATCTATAGGTAAGTTGTTGTTAGAAACAAAAGGTAACGTTCTCTAGAGGTCTTGAAGTGTAACACCTAGGTTCAAGTTATCAAGGGGGTAGGAAGGCATCTTAGGCTGGATTGGCATATCCACAGATACGGCAGGAAGGGCCCTTAGACTGAATCAACATATCTATAGGTAAGTTGTTGTTAAGACGATAAAGTGTTTGTGATGTAAGAGGGAAGAAGGGGTGTTCTCCTTGATGAAAGGATCAAGGGGCCAACCCAGTAGGGTAATACACTGAAGACTATGTATATTCTTCCTCACTGTGTTAGCCTGGCTATGAATTTCCAATGTTAAGTTAGCATTAAGCTTATCAAACGTTAGCTAACCGTTAGTTGATCTGTGAATATTATAGTACATATTGATGCGTACGGTGTTATGCATGTGAACTTCTCCATAAACATGGCCCAGCTTGGCTGGTGCTACTGTTACAGGCAGTACAGACACATCTAGTACTGCTATAGCCAATTTGTTTGAGCATTTGAAGCAGTTTTATGAACAAACAAGCGAAGACATAGAAGGATTATATTCGCATATGGATTTTAAATGTATGTATGTATGTATTTTAAATGTCTGTGATTCTTGAGTGGTGTACAATAATTAATTTAGTTGAAAGTGGCAATGTTTGGGGCTGGTGATGGATGGTAGAAGGAGGTTCTATTGAAAAAGAATATCGGCCTTTATTTATTTGAAAAAAACAGAACAAATGAATGTGAACTAGTTCATTTTCATCTGTATGAAGTGAACTTTGAGCTAGTTCTTTTTAAGTGTGAACTTGCACAACACTGGATGCGTATTTATGTTGCGTATGCCAGATAATAACTCAGTGTTTGTTAATATAAAAATAAGAGTGTTAATGAGAAAATAAGAGTAAACGCATATAAATAGTAACTTTATCTTGAGTTCTGTATTTCAGTTTAACAGTGTGTCTGAAAGTAAGCATTGTAAACCTACTTGCTGTCCCCTGGATGTTTATTGACGAACCTGTTAACTATCTGCCAAGCTAGAAATCATACCTACATCTTAGTAAGGGTAGAATAGTGAAGAGACGACCAGAACCTACATCTGAAACAGTGCTCCAGACAGCAATGGACAACGAGGAGCCAACTGAAAACTACATGGGCAAAGGTAATGTGGAGTCAAGTGAGATCAGCAACTGTGAATTTTGCAGATTACCTGCTCAGCACACATTCCCACAGAAGATAAATGCCACCCTGCATTATTTTCATGCTCAAAGCTAATCCAAGAACACCCATCTCAAGCAAGAGTATGCGCACAGTTTAAGTCCAACCAAAGTCACCTTCAGTCATCTACATCAGTCATACAATACAATGCCATTCAGTAACAGCTATCAACCTCCTCAGCCACATTCTGATGCTGCTCCCAGAGCCAACGAGTCTGGTTCATCAACTGCAACAGATTTTGCCAAGTATTTAATACGCTGTGAAATGTTGAGCTCCAGGCTATTAAAGTTCGATGACCATCCAGAAAATTATTGGGTCTGGAAGGTATCCCAGCATCTCTTCACAGTTCTACAGAGGGCTTAAATCTGACACCAAGGGAAGAGCTTGATTTTGTGCAAATGGCTTAGGCCAAAATCCTCCGAACATGCAAAGAGAATAAGGGCAGTCCACATCCATAATGCAGTAGTGGGTGTGAGCATGGTATGGGAAAGGGTTGAAGACTGCTATGGACCACCAGAGGCAATAGAAAACATCAACCTTCCTTAAGAAGGTTGATAATTTTTTCCAAAAATCACAAACAGAGAAAATCAACAGTTGAGAGAGCTGGGAGACATTCTTCTGGAGCAAGAAGCTGCCAAAGCAGATGTATTTCTATCTGGCCTTAATTACCTGGATACATCTCATCGCATTATTTAAATTGTTCTAAAGCTGCCATACTCCCTGCATGACAAGTAGGTCTCTCTAGCATCTCCCTAGAAGGAAAATCACAGCATATCTTACCCCCTTTTCTCCTTCATTGCATACTTTGTTTCTGAACAAGCCAAGACACTCAATGACCCAAGCTTTGCTCCACTCACAGGCAGTTAAATACAACATGAGAACACCAGTTTCTGTCAAAAAGACAGAGGTCTCAATGGACTCGAACAGAAGCCATGACAACTCCACAGAAAAAAGGGTGTTCGACCCAGACAAGCAATGCCCATTGCACAACAAACCACACCCCCTGAGAAAATGCCATGGTTTCAGGAGTAAGTCTTTGGATGATTTGCTATAGGTGCTGTGCATCATCCAACCACCTAGCTAAAAACTGTGAATGAAATGCGCAATGTAGAGAGTGCAATAGTGCACTAGATACAGTGCCGGCACCATGGATAACTGGGGCATCTGTAACCACAAGAGATCAAGGCAAGGAGCAAAGAGAAGGCGTTCCTCTAGCCATCATGTCAAAATGCAATGACATTTGTGGGACTTCAGTCAGGTCGAGGTCAGGCTCAAAAATCTGTCTTGTTATAGTTTATCCAGCAGGCCAGAAGGGGAGCGTGGTCAAAACCTATGCTGCCCTTGACAAGCAGAGCAACAAATTCTAGGAAAGACGTTATACCCACCTCAAGCGTGTAGCGGACAGGATCCCAGCTCTAAATCCCTCTTGCAGCCATCCTTGTCTTCCTTGGCCAAGACATACCATGGGCCCACAAAGTTTGAGAGTCCCATATGGCCAGCAACTGGGCCTGGGCTGGGTGATTGTGGGAGAGGTCTGCCTTGGAAGAGCACACAAGCCAGACTGCGTCAATGTTTACCGAATTAATGTGCTAAGTAATGGCCGTTCATCTCTGTTTGACCCTTGCATTAATAGCCCCCATATCAAAGAGAAGTTTGATGCTCCAGAGCTTCTTCATCACTTTCCAAAGGCTAACACAAATGACTCATTGGATGAAACAGTCTTGGTAAAGGAGTTCCAGCGCACACCTGTATTTTCTGTATTTCAGTTTCACAGTGTGTCTGAAAGTAAATATCATAAATGCTGTCTCCTGGATGTTTATTTAGGGACCTGTTAGCTATCTGCCAAGCCAGAAATCATACCTATATCCTATTTAGGGCAGAATATTACATGTATAACACAACACACAGAACAAAACATTCAATTTAAATGGGTGATTTCCTCAGTGACTATTTAGGGACAAAGTTGTCACTTTCTGTTCCTGAATCCTGTAACCACAGAGTCATAACAGCCCAAAGGCACATATTAGTCACTGCTTCCCTTCCTCATTTGATTTCCTTAAAATTTGTTTCAGCATTTGTTTCTGATGATGCATTTGGTTTTCAGAAGAACAGTAATGTATACTTTTCATCATTTTCCCACCACTGTATACTATACACACCTTCTCATTTTATGATACATAAAACTGATGCGCCAGATCATTCTTGTTAAGTCTATCTAATCTTTCTAAAGATTTTACATATAAGCATATTAAACATAAAGTATGAAGATAAACTACCCTCAGATATATAAAGTAACTCAGCTGTAACATACTTAAACACTACTTGGATCAAGGTTTTTCCTGGCCGAAAAGTAGGCAATGTACTAAGTCGTATGACCGGGGTGGCGGGAAAATTATATTTTCATTACTTCTCCAGTCACTCCGGGTCAAAGTCAGTCACTCTATGCTTTTCAGAACATCTGGGAATATTAATGTCGCGGCGTCGAGCAGTGGGTCACACCAATCCAAATTCTATTTTAATTGCCTGACAACGCCACCTTGGGAATTTCACCCAATGAATTATTCACCATTATCAGTAAATGGGACACACAGGTTCGTTATACTCAGGCACAAGACGCGATTCAAAGTACTTACAAGGTTTACTTTATTACAATACCATTATAAAAAGGCTACAAACTTCAGCCATACAAAACAATAAAGAAAAAGGGAAAACAAGATTCAGGAGCTGAGGCCTACAGGTGTGAGCAGGAACTAGTGAGGAGTGGGGGGTCTACCAAATACGAAATAATATTAAGGACAAAATAATCAAACACTCAAACACACGCGGCAAGCACACACACAATGTGAAATCACCCACAATCCCAGGACACAGCACACAGAGGGGAAGGACACCACCACCCGAGTCACCAGCACCACCACCGGCCTGCAACAACTTAAGAAAGAAAAAAACAAATTACTACAAAATAATCACAAAATGAACATACAAAATGAATAAAATGGGCAGGTAATTACCAAACTAAAAATGCTCAAGATGAAACAAACAATGTAAAAACAAACAAACACTCTGCACAGTATTGCTACCACATTTAGTGCCAGTCCTGTTCACCACCCAATGGCTGTGTATGGCAGCAGCCAGCCACCCTCAGCAAGCACCGCAGCAAAAGCAGGAGGGAGAGCGTGGAGCGGTCGACCAACCAAGGCCGAGCCAGGAACTGAGCGAGGATGGAGAGGCCAGCAGCAGCGCAGACAAACAGCAGCAAACACCGAGCAGAGGAGCAAGACATCAAGCACGAAAACAGGAGACAAAGCAAGCAGGAGACGAAACAAGCAGGAGACGAAGCAAGCAGGAGACGAAACAGCAGCTGCTCAAATCAGCTGATGGTGACGTCACACCACTGGTGGACTCCGTAAGCTGATGAGACTTCCTAATTAAAAAAAACTAAATTAGCATCGCTAGGCTAAAATTGAATAAATTTCGGGAAGCAGTGATAGCAAATGCCTACCTTTTGAAAAGTTCCCACAGGCATATGGGGAGTGAGGCTAACGGCTAACGGCATTTACCTGTAACCACACCATCGTTTAGCCAGCGGAGACAATAACAATGGCAGAGAGAGAAGGACACTTACCAATACAGAAGACGCCAACTACAACAGAAGCACAGCCCACCGTCGTCGCTCTGAGAGCAAACAATCGTCCGGTCCGGAAATGACGAAATGGAGGGGAAGCGCATGACAAAGAGGAGGTGACAGGCTACCACTTTTATACCAAGCTGGACCAATTATCCGCTACCAGCTGGCAATCAAGAGCAGCGCCCTCTATGCTGCTACATTAAGAAAAGCTGATGTCAAAATCATGTAAACGTCAGCTTTAATACAGTTGTTACTACACTGCTAAAGACTTTCCATTTGTGGCTGAGAACCAGGCCTACTGTCAGTCCTGACACATTAACCGTATCTCATCAGTAACATGAATTAACTTTTATTTCCCATATTAGAAGAACTAATGATGTCTGAACTTTCTGAACTTTCACCTGTCCTCGCGATTCTCCTTCTCACAAACTCTCTTTTCAAAATAATCTGTGATTTCAGACATTTCTGCAAAAAAATTTAAAAAGAAAAGGTAGCAGCTGGTTTGGTTTTACTTGATATTACATTATTCAAATCATTTTGAGGAAATAACAAAATTACGGGACGTATTGATTCAATACAGGACGCAGCATTTCATTTTCAAATACGAGATGATCCCATATTATATGGGACGGGTGGCAACCCTATTCACTTGTTTGAACAACCACAAAATTAGGTAACCGCCTCCTTCTGCAGGCAGAAAATCCAGCACATTCTGCCTCCAAATTCTCTATGCAGGAAAAACCCTGTTAGATCTAATGCATGCCTAATTTAACTATTATTGTTTATTATGTATTATTAACTAAAATTATTATTATTACTTATGATCTACTGAACATATGAATTTCTCCAAGGGGATAAATTAAGTACTTCTCTCTGTATGTCTGTCTGTCTGTCTGTCTATCAACTCCGATGGGGAGTTGTATTATATGAGTAGAGCACCTGTGGCAGAGAGGAGTGCAAGTCTCTTTTCCGTGACACAGGCAAGGCGCGCAACAAGTTGTGGAGAGTGCGGTTGAAGCGTTCGCATTGGCCGTTACCGGCTGGGTGGTAGGGAGTGGTGTGAGACTTTGCAACACCGTAAAGGACACAGAGCTGTTGAATGAGGGAACTTTCAAAGTTGCGGTCCTGATCAGAGTGTATGCGAGCAGGGACCCCAAACTTATAGAACCAGTCAGAAACCAAAGCCTGAGCCACAGTGGGGGCTAGTTGGTCCCAGGAAGAACAGCCAAGGTATACTTACTGAAAATGTCAGTCATGACTAGGACATTTTCCAACCCATTCTGGCTGGGTTCCAGCAAGGTAAAGTCAATGGCCAAGATTTCATTTGGACAGGAACCCACCAAATGCCCCATGAAACTAGGAGCAGGTATGTGCGTGTCCTTGGCAACTTGACACCTCTCACATTCTCTGCACCACTGTTCCACCTCTAAGGACATACCTGGCCAGTAACACCTTTGACGCAGCAGCTCCAATGTCCTCTCGACACCCTGATGCCCATGTCCTGGATGAACCTGAGCTAGCACCTCTTGCTTTAGTGCATCAGGCAAGAGAAGCTAAAACACTGCTTCAGCGCCATCAGGACACAAGATGCGCCAGAAGAGGATCCCATCCTGCTCCACTAGTCGGCTCCACTGGCTTACGATGGTGAGTGCTGGAGGGGACATGCGCTTCTGTTCCTGATAGTTTGGACGCTGCTGCCGCCCCCAGAACACCAAAACCTCCCGGAGGACAGGATCAGCTTGTTGGAGAACCTGGAGGTCAGAAGGTGCATGGTGGGGCAAAGCAGCAATGGTAGCTTGATTGGCGGAAGTGTTTTCACACTGCAGGACTTGCCGTAAGGGCTCGGGAAGCGAGGTACCAGGAACCATCGCTTCTAGATCCTGTGGCCCAGGTGGGTGCTTCCAAGATAGAGCATCGGCATTTTTGTTGCTCCTCCCAGAGCGGTATTTGATTTCAAAATCAAAAGCTGCCAATTGGGCTGCCCAACGCTGTTCGGTGGCCCCGAGCTTGGCAGAAGACAAATGGCTGAGTGGATTATTTTTGGTGTACACAATGCATTTGTGACCAAGCAGGTTCTCCCAGAATTTTTCCGACATAGCTCACTTGAGAGCCAAAAACTCCAATTTCATGGAGCTTTAATTTGACATATTACACTCTGTGGGCCTCAACCCCCTGCTGGCATAAGCTATAGGCCTGACCTTCCCATTCTGTTCCTGAGAGAGCACGGCTCCAAGGCCACCATAGCTTGCATCAACCTCCAGGATGAAAGGGGAGGAGAAGTCGGCATAGACAAGCACAGGTGCAGTAGTAAGCTTGGTCTTCAACGCTTCAAAATTCCGATGGCACTCCTCTGACCAATGCCCAGCCACAGGACTTCCTACCAGCTAGTTCTGCCACCAGCTTATGTAGAGGAGCCGCCAATTTGGCGAAACCCTCCACAAAGCGATGGTAATAGCTGGCGAGACCAAGAAAGGAGCATAGGTCAGAGATGGTGGTGGGAGTCTGCCAGTTGGCAACTACCTCTATCTTGATGGGATCTGTGGATACCCCCTGGTCAGAGACCACATGACCCAAGTACCGTACCTCCCGCTGGAAGAACGCACATTTGTTGAGCTTGGCCTTAAGGCCTTGCTCCTGTAACCGCCCCAGCACCACCTCCAGCCTCTCCAGATGTTGCTCCACTGTGGAGGAGAAAACCACAATGTCATCTAGGTAAAGGAGCAGCGACTGACATTGTTGGTCACCGAACAGTCGCTGCATCAGCCTCTGGAAGGGGGGGGGGGCATTACAACAACGCTACTCCAGGAATTTCACCTGGAGAATTACGTTAACCCTTTACACATTGATTAAAACACACAAGTTTGTTTGCTAATGAGGTCTTGAGACTGGATCCAGAGTACAAATTCAATTAATTTTTATTAACAGTCTGTTGTTTTAACAATTTCTCAATAAAATGTTTTGCACACTCACACATTCATACCCACACACATCCCTAAGGCAATCCAAAAAAAATACACAAAGGAAAAGCAATTAGCAAAATTGGGTTGAATCAATTAAACACATATAGCTAAGCAAACCACACAAATGCAAACAAAAGAAAACTGACAAAGAAACAAAATTGCTCAAAAGTAATCTAGATATGATCAATCTACTAAACATGCAAAACAATTAAACCAAATTACTACTAATAACTAACCAAAAATAATCAAACAAAAAAAGAAAACATGCAAAGCAACCCACACAAAGCAAAAGTAATTTCAAATGTGATTTAGCCTCAATAGGCTACATGCAATCAAAAAAAACGAAAACGGAACAAACAAAATTACCAATAAAGTTCAGTCCAAATGTTATTTAAAATCCTAGAAAACATACATTGGGCACCAGGGTAAAGACGTCTTGTCAGATGTCTAATGTTGCTGGAAAATGAGACCGATGAAAAGTTGCTGGTTATAAAACAATAATCTTGAAGATACAAAGGGGCGTCATAAGGGAACAGTCACTATGAATGACATCTGTCACATTACACACATTCGTTTGATCTGCCAATTATATAAAACAATTGAAGGCAGCATTTTGCTGCGAATAATACTGCCGCATTTACCTAAGTAAAACTATGAATGCAGGTTTGCTTATATAGTATTTTTATTATAGATAAAAAAAAATGTGTTTATTTCGTAGAACCTGTCAGGAGTCTTAAACTTTTACTTAAGCACCATCTGTAAGTATCTATATTTGACTCCATTTCCCGTTGTGGTGTAAAAATTCTGTGTTTCTGTAATCCCAACCACAAGGAGGAAGTTGATGTGACACATCGCACATTCATTCACTTCTGCAGGAATGAGCGGGTTTCTTGACAAGTTAGATGCTGTTGCTACAGTGAGAAGCAGTGAAATTAAAACTGTGGTCAGGGACAGTTTCATTTCATCACTGCTCTTTGATTCACGATGATGCTGTATATGATTGTTCCACTGTGTGTTCTATTCACTTTCACCCAACAGGTAAGAAAACACAACCTTTTTTAAAATGACTTTTAGCTCCTCAGATTGTATTATACCATACAGTGCCCATGCCAATTGTAGATATATTTACATGTGGAATTAATATATGTTTTTCATTGATTTCAGGCACCTTCACGTGAAGTTAAGTGTGTGTGTGAGTTGACTAATTCTGAGAAGGCATTCCCGCATGGCAAACTCAGCACAGCAGAGGACAATGCATCAAAATGTAACAGCAAGATCACCCCCCAGAAGGTAACTAGTAATGTTATTTTCTAATCCTGACTGTAAAGAAGTGATCCTCCCTCCTCTGCTGCTGCAAAACTGACTCAACCTACACTCTTGTATGTAGTCATAATGGAGCCCTGAGTGATGTGTGATCCACCTGCTCTTCTTACAGACTCGGGAGTTTGAGAGTCTTCTGTTGGGTTTGGAACTACGTCTGCCCCAATTGCTAGAAGATGTGTCAATGCTAGAGAAGGAAGATGACGGAGAGCTTTATGGAGCTCTTAGCCTGCAGGTGATAGAGAATGAAATGATGGATATCAAACAACTCATCGACAAGCTCAACAGCACCACGCAGGGACACCAGCATCTCACCACTGACACCTCTAAACAGGTAGAACTACAAACACATGATATCACTCATGAAGGCAGCATCTGTGTGCAAACTTAAAGCATGCATCATTTTCTATATAGAAATATATATTCAAATCTGTAGAAGTTATGACTAAGATGTATTGCTTTTAAAGTCTATATGCCAATTACATTCTCATGATCACAGACTTATAGAGAAGAACTTTTTGCTGTAAGTGCTCGACTATAATTCATATTTTATTTTAACAGTGGATTACATTACTACGTATAATGCAAAAGACTTTGCAACCCCCAAAGGATTATTGTCCAGCTCTGCAGATTTTTGGCATCTTTCAGCCCATTGTTTTGGTTTTACATTCCACAACTTTATGTTTTGGGTCACTTTCACAGTTGTCATCAGTGCAGTTTCGAGCAGCAGGCAGCTTTTTTCTGCAAAAAAAGCTTAGATACTGTGTTGAACCTATTTCCAAAACAGAGCTAAAAGAAGGTTTAAGATTCGACATACATTCACCAGGTTGAAACAGAAACAGGACTGAGTAATTTTTTAATTTTTTAGTAATACTAAATGACCATATTTACATAAGTTTACATAAGCACTAAGTACTAAAGGTGTGCAATAAGGCAAAATGTAAGTTAAGTAAAGAAGGGCACCAAAGGTGTATAGTCAGTGCTAGTTAGTCCACTAACTTGAACAACCATATAAGTCATTTGTTACACACTGTTTATTACAGGAAGACAATCTCAGTTAAGCATGTAAGGGTGGTAGAGGTGTCAGGAGAGCAGGTGCTCTCAAGAACAGATGGGTCAAGATATCCTTGGAGAGGGATACCCCTGAATTAATATTTTTTCTTCATCAATGTATTAGTCAGATTCTCTGATAGCAGACAAAAACATATTGTCATGTCTCTCAGCTGGAAGACCTGAGAGCAGTAATGCGGGAGCTGGAAAGGTTCGACACTATGCAGGTGGTCAAGAGTGTACACGCCAACCGTCGTCTAAAGACAGATCTTGACCAGTGCAAGAATGGACACCCAACCATCCAACCCACTGGGCCCCCACAGGGTAAATCTCAAAACCACACTGAGGGGACACTTGGAGACAATAATACAGTGCATCCGGAAAGTATTCACACCACTTCACTCAGGTTTTTTAGAAATTCTTGCAAATTTATTAAAAATAAAAAACTGAAATATCGCATGTACATTAGTATTCACACCCTTTGCTATGACACTCAAAAGTGAGCTTAGGTGCATCCTGTTTCCACTGATCATCCTTGAGATGTTTCTACAACTTGATTGGAGTCTACTTATAGTAATCAATTGATTTCTAAAAAACCTTTTTCGCTTGGTCATTATGGGGTATTAGTGTGTAGATTGATGAGAAAAAAAAAAGGAATTTAATGCATTTTGGAATAAGGCTGTAACATAACAAAATGTGGGGAAAGTGAAGGGGTGTGAATACTTTCCGGATGCACTGTACATGTGAGTGGTCATAGGAGGAGAGTATGTATCTCAACTAGGTACAGCAGAACATCGTACACACAAAGACACTGTGCCCATTGTCATTGAGGTAGCTTTAATGAGCTCAATTAGAGGCTCAATAGCCAACGCAAACAGAAGGGGGCTCATGGGGCATCCTTGGCAGGTTCCACACACTAATGGAATAGGATCTGAGCAGCAGAAATTAGCAGTAACAGCTGCTTTAGGGGATACAATACAACAATATATATAACTACAAAATTCCTGGAGAAATACTGAATGTCCCTGCTACTTGGTGCATGTACGTCACTTCTCACGTTTCAATCTGTACAAAGGACGTTACTTTCAGTTTCATTCATGTCGTAGAGACTTATCCGGACACTGACCTCAGTCGCTGTCGGTGTCCCTCAAAATGTCTTTGAAGCTGTCACGACTGGCCAAAATAACTTCACACTGATGGTTTCAAACCCACATTTGTCCACACAACCATGGTAAGATATGTATACACAGATGTACATGGCCTAACAGAAGTTGATCTGCAATAAAGCTGTACCACTATATCCCCATATAAACGATAGCTTCTAAGATCAAACTTTTATGACCTACCTTACCTCTTACCCTATTGAGACTCTTATGTTGAAAGTGTCAGTGCTCCTGTGGTTGGCAGTATAAATTGCATTTGCATTTTACAAATTGGGCTTGGTTGTTTTGAAAGTGTCCCCCCATTATACTCTATTTATGTCGTTATGCCATTGATGTCGCCATGGTTACTCAAATTGCTAAGAAAAGTCATAGATATATCTATTGTGTGGGTTTTCTCCAAGCTGTAGGACTAGTTACGTGCCGAAATTTCAATACAGAAGATGAATAAGACGAATAAGTAAGCAGGATAATAATATATGCCTTCAATGCTATTGCAATGCATGCACATGATAAGTATGCAGGATAATAATGATAATTTTAACACCTAAACCATTCCACCAGAAACCCATATGGAGGATTATCCACTGTGCATTAGGACTGCAACCTCTAATGTACTGTATATTTCCTTGTTTTATTAGCTGCCGAGTCCATTTGACATAGCCAGGGTTGCAGATAAATATAACGCTAAAATTTTTCTATAATCTATAATAATTCAAAAAACACATTAATTTCATGGACTATACAAATGTAATTATAGTAAGATCTGCTTGGCTCCTAGTGATGGGGTGATATTATGAGACAATTAACTTGTACATTCACACAGTCTGCAATTTTTTACCAGCGGTCCTTCCTGCATTTGGCAGCTGCAACTGCAACTGCTGCAACTTTTAGCAACAGTCTTTAACGTCTTCGTATTTGTCTAATCTTATAGTTTGCTCTTCGATTTGTAACATATGCTGCTCTTCTCCAGTAGAGTTGTCATGCTATCGACCGGTCATATGCTGCAAACACTGCACCTTTTACGTGAGCATGCTCATGGCTAGAAGACCTGGGTTGACTCACTCAGCCTGATTGCAGATGCCAGGCTTAGTGAAGCCAGATATCCTGCGTATGCTGACCTTACTTCATAGTCCAGGCCCCAGCTGTACTTATCTATTATCCCTATATTTGCACAGTTTCTTTCGCTCTGATTCTTCTCACATTTCCCCCTCAGGTAATTGTCCACACGGACATTTTCTGAACATCACTGGGCCCAGGGTACACACAGCAGGAGAGTATCCCGGCTCCTACATGTATGGAGCTTGGGGTCGGGATCCCAAACCAGAGGCGAGTAAGGAGAACTGGTATTGGCTGGTATTGATGACCTCCAGCAACAAATACTCCAACTTCGTTCGTCTCTACTCCAGCCTGAGTTCTCTCATTGTTGGGGTGAGCGTCCCAGGTAAAGAACTTTTGTTCTATTTGTGATGTCAGAAATTGTAGTACATTTCCATTCAGTGAAGACTTCTAATGTTGACATGGAAAGGTTGGTGGGGGCTTATTTTCTATTATCTATATCAAACGTCCACAAAGCTTGGGGAAATGAGCACTGCAGTGGTGAGACATGTTAATAAAGTCAACTATTTGACCCTGGACATTTCCAACAACTGCAGAAATAACTGCAACAACTGTGTACTTGTCTTACTGACTGTTTACGGGGTAAAAATACACAAAAACATGCACATGCTGGAGCAAATAATGTATTTGTTGGGGTCCATTTTCAGCAGAGGACTTACATGCATCTGGTGCTCAAGTGAGTATTTCAAGCAGCAGGAGAGAATATGTTGGTCAAACTAAACTTATGATTACATCCAATCCTCTTTCCTCCTCTTCTCTCCAGGTAATGTCCAGATCCACTCCTCTAACCCAACCACCAATACCATCCAGGGTCCAAATGTTGTTCTGTACGGAGAGGCCTTGTACTACAACTGTTACAACCAAGATGCTGTTTGTCGGTTCAACCTCACCACTAAAACTGTTACCACCTTACAACTACCCAAAGGCACCAGGTTTGCTGCTCATTTAGCTCATTCATAATTGTCACTTGATCAATTGAAGTACTTTTTTTTTTCAAAGAATTTCAATGTTTATACAAAAATGTTTGTATGTACAGACATAAATGATGTAGTTTTTATTAAAATTTTTAAAAAAGAGCAAGTAGCTCCTAATTCTAAAACATAAATAGTGATGTCTCAGTGGAGATGGGAAAAGATGATATGCATTTGGGTCCAAAAGTCTGAGACCACTTTCCGAAAGTGGATGTGTAAGATTCTAAATGCACAAAATTACAGCAGAACAGTCCAAGAAAGTGAAGATACTGTAAGTATGAAATAAAGACAGAAATAAAGACATTAAGAATAAAAAACAAATATGTGAATTTTGCATTTACATACATGAGCTCAGTATGCCTTGTATTTACATTTGTATTTACACTGAAACTCGATACAAACTCCAATATACATACACTGTAAATACAGACAATATGTGTATGTCTATGTGTGAGGAAAAACCAAACAATAATCATCATCCACACCATCATTTCCATCCTCTGTTTTGTCAGATTTAATTCAAAGGGGAACTTCTGCCACCTTGATGAATGCTACCCATACACTGACCTGGACCTGGCGACAGATGAGTCCGGTGTGTGGGTGATCTACACCACCACGCAGAACTTTGGCAACCTGGTGCTGTCCAAGGTGGAGGAGGGTGAACAGCTGACACTTGGCCAAACCTGGCACACCCAAGTATACAAGCAGGGGGTGACCAACACCTTCATGGCCTGTGGCGTGCTTTACGCAACACGGTACATCAACAAAAACGTGGAGGAGATCTTCTATTCATTTGACACTGTGACAGGTGTCGAAAAGTTCAACATTGCCATCTTCATCCACAAGATGTCTCCCAATATTCATTCCCTGAACTACAGCCCTGTGGACCACATGCTACATGCCTACTGTGACTCCTACATGGTCTCCTATAAGGTTGTGTTTGGTTAAATGGACAATTCTGAAGAGGCATTTTCTGTAAGCCTGTATTCAATTTAGAACCAAATAAAGAGGGTGGTGTGAGGTTGTTTGCACTATACATGATATACACAAAGTAAATTTATATGGTAAATTCACCATAATGTATACCTACATTCTACTAATTCCATCAGTACAAAATCAAAGTCACGTAGTACTCAATGTTTCTACTGTTCAACTACATTCACTAAATTCAGTTGTCCCTACCATCACTGCCAAATTTCTGCTCCACTCTTCTGCTGGAAACCGGGTTGCAGTCAGTTTCATCCACTGGGAGTCTTCCCAGTCTCATGCCTACATTTCAGTTCCACCCATTCAAATTGCAGGATGTCTCAATGCAATGGCACTTCTGTCACAAAAACACATCCATACATAAAGTAGTGTTCAACAGCCGACAATACACAGCAGAGTCATGTTTCTCTGTTAAACCCATGGTTAGTGAAGTATGTTTCGCAGGCTTACTGTAGTTACTGGAAATGTTTTCAACCCATCTAGCGATCTTTCACCTAAATATTTAAATAAGCAAAATAAAAAACTGTCTGAAAAGCTCAGCAAAGATAGATAGATAGATAGATAGATAGATAGATAGATAGATAGATTAGATAGATAGATAGATAGATAGATAGATGGATAGATAGATAGATAGATACTTCATTTGTCCCCTAGGGGACAAATAAACAATAGTAATTAGATTAGTCCACTTCCTTTTGGCTGAGGTGTTGTATAGCCTGATGGCAATGGGAACAACGGATCTCCTGAACCTCTCTGTTCTGCAGCGCAGTGAGATGAGACATTTGCTGCACCTGTAGCTGCTTCTCTGTCCTGCCAGAATGTTGTGGGGAGGATAGTTGGTATTGTCCAAGATGGCCTCCATCTTACATTGCATGCGTCTCTCCACAACAGTCCTGAGTGAGTCCAGACTCCTGCCAAGCACAGACCCAGCCAGAGAAGTTGGAATAGTAATAATAAAAGCTAAGTAGTTGTGCATCTAGCAGCAGTAACTCTGCAGACAACAGATAGGAAGAGCGGAGCAGCAGAAGGAGTTCAGGACCACAATTACCAGTACAGCTCCCAGTAAGTCCCATATAAACATCAGTCAACATTTTACAGCAAAGGGGTTGGCAGGGATTGATATGGTCATTTTTGAGACTCTAGCAACTTTGTTGTTGTAGTTGTGGACTGTAATATGAAAACGTATTTCAGATAAAGTCTGTTCATTTAACTTTAACATTAGAAATATACACAATGGGGTCCAAAAGTGTTCTCAGACCCCACTGTAAATCGGATCAGAGTTGTGCATAGAGATGCTAAAAGAGTGCGTTCATTGAACTCAAGTTTTGGTGAACAGTAAACTGAACATATCTGTTTGGACACATGGTGTCTGTAATGCTCCAAAAAGATGTTTTCCAACCATCAAAACACCAGCATAAGAAAAGCTGTCTTGTGCCGGAATGCGAACTGAAAGCCAACACATCTTTCAGCTTGTGACTTTAAAGAAGCCAGTGGTGGAGCCTGTAACACCTTAAGCTTATGTTTTTGAACTACTGCATAGTTTGGATCATACAGGCTAAATAAAATTACCGTTATTTCTGCAACTGCTTCTGCTTTTGGATGGATGGAGGAGGTGCTGCTGAAGAAGAACAGTTCAGAGGAACGTATTTAAAAAAAAGACAGAAGAATAAATTAACATGAACTAATCATCATCAAGTTTTCCTTTTTAAAGATTTTGACAACTTTAGAGTTATCTGGTCAACGCCAGTCTCCTCTAAAGTTATCCAGCCAAAGTGAAGAGCATTAGAGTTTATTTTGCATCAACACACAAGAGACGCCAGCAGATAACATCTGCACGATCTCCTGCAGAGAAGCCGAGCAGAAATCAAGAGTTCCCGAGACTGAACCGCTGAGACACCGGCAGAATCCGTCATCGTGATAACGGGACACGGCCTCCAGGAGAATCCACCTAGATCCCGTGTCTCCAGGGTTACCACGGCAACCACAGCCACCTGGGTTCCAGCCGAGGATCTTCAGCTACAGCGCAACTCACAGTAGGCCGGTCTTAACACTCTGCTCATGACTGGGTTGATGTCGAAATATAGCAATATTTAATCATCAAACCTAATTCGTAGATGTAGTATCATTAGCTGTATAGCCATAGTGTATAGCCATAACATACCGTATCAGTCTTAACGCTGAAATGTTTAACCTTAACTGAGTTGCAATGTTAAGACTAGAAAATTCCAGGGAAATTTTGAGTGCCACGGGGGCTACTGCCGGGATGAGTACATGATTTATTTCCAGTGTTCAAAAGTCACCCTGATCATATTCTAGTTTTGAGAAATGTCTTGATATAAAAGACTCTGATATAAAACAATGTCACATCCCTCCATCATGAATTATGTGGGAAATATCTCATATTCTGTGTTGTTTTTTTTTAATAAAACAAGAGGCAACATGTCTTCAAACTGGCATTTAAAGGGTTAAAATCCTGAAAACTAATAAAAAATATTGATATATGATGATTTTATAGCATTTTCTTTGTGTGTCCTTTTGACCTTTTGACGTGAGGAACCCCAGAGGGTACAAAATGTGTTACCAGTGTATAATAGACCTGTAACAGTGACTGACATTAGATTTTAAAAATATGTCAAAAAAGACACTTTCTTGCAGAAATCCATACCTTCAGCTGTAACACAGCCAAAATGATCAGCAAATCAAAAAAGAAAAGTGAAGAAAATGTCCAAAAAAGGACAGAGGGACCCCTGAGGGTTAATAAATCCCATGAACCGCTATTTAAATTACCACTATTATGTTTTTTTCTTTGCTAAATTTAACATTACTGGGGAGGAGAGCAACACGACTAGAAGTGACAGCGAGAGAGGGCTAGTAGCTTCTCCTCTCCTCTGTCTCAGCGGAGACCGTCACAACTTCATTCACTCTTTTAACAAAACAAAACAAAAAGCAACGAAGGAAGCAGTAAATGGACTTACATATTTAAGACCTAACTAAATGTAATTTAAGACCTAACATGCGGCTAATGTAAAGCTAGCAGAGCTTGGAGAGTTGGTTATCTGGTTGCTAGGCGCACGCAGGCACGCACACAGGTCAGGAGCTGCCGTTGCCATGGCAATGTGAAACTGCCCAGAATTTGGCTTCTACATGGCTTCAAACAATTGCAAATTATGAGAAAACCTCCTCTTATTCCTCTCGCTCTCACTACTTCCATATTTGCAAAGTTTTCACAGAAGCTCACCTGAGCTCCGTCTGTAGCACTAAGGCTCAGACTGAGTGTTTTCAGCTGTGTATGTGGGTGATGCCAATATCAGGTGCGTTTTTTCCAGTTTGAAAAAAGTGTTTTCCCAGTGATTGCAAGATTTAAATCTTGACCGAAGTGTCTGATGTAAGAAAAAGTGTGTAGTGTTTTTGCACGTGTGCGCTGTAGAATTGAAAACAACGTGTAAAGTAGAAAATATGTATATGTATGTACTTTTGGTTGCTTTGTTTAAGGCATGGTTTCAAAAGTTAAGGTTTCTGATGTTTTGGTCAAAGCATTCACTTTTAGTGTGTAATCAATCGCATAAAACTGTAATCTGACCGTAGTGTGGGAAATGGGATTGTTCGTCTCTCTAATGGCCTGTGGTGCGCGGTGCTGACAGCAGGTGGCAGCACCGCCAGAGTGAAGGATACTCCTCAGTAGAAGGGAAGAGGAAATAAGACCCTACTCTGCCTCTGATGGTCTTATAATACATCCATGCTTACACCCTAACATTAACCAACCGACGTGTGTCGCGAGCGTGGTCTCGTGGGTTGATCTCTGTGTTTTCCTTCACCAGAGACAAGGCTGAATTCATCACGTCTTCTTCGGGAAATCCACAAACACGGACTAATGGACGGTGAGTGTGATTATGGAACACGGAAGTAAAGTAACGGTGTAAAGGACCACTCTGAAATATACGTGTAGGAACGAAGTCGAAGTGTGAGTGAGGTGTGTCTTGTGTGTTCGGCTGTCTCTGGTTCTTATAGAATCATCTAACTGTCCTTAACTGCTATTCGGTGGTAAACTTTCCTCCACTTTGTTGTTGGAAACGGGAAATTCCGCAACAGAAAGCCGATTACACTGATCTATAAAAATATCTATTGATCTTTATTATTGGTCACTTTATTGTAAACTCTGTTTACTCAGTGATTGGTCAGCAGTCAGGCTGTTGACAGTCTGATCTGCTGCAGTTAATCAGAGCATGTTAGCTCCATGCAGCATTGGTTACCATGGTGATCTGATTAAAATGAGTTCATCTGACCGTCATCACTTTGCTTCCTGTGTTTTGTACCTTGGCATGTGGAATTGTGGGTATTACCCAAGCTCATGAGAGAGGTCTGCTGCCTCTGTCATCCTCCACTTGTGCTTGTGCTGATGCAATATCCAGGTTTCAGTATTGAAAGAGCATCTTTCAATTTGAGGAGTAAATTCTTCATTTAGACCTGTAAACAATCATTTTAATGTTAATAAATCATATGGTCAGTGAGTCACATGATGACTGCACAGTGCCTGCCTCAGTGAGTTGATCAGGTTTTGTGTTTCACTGGTTTTGTTTGTTTCCTTTGAGCTGAAGCTCTTGTTCGAGCCAAGCTTCCTGGTGACCTGGTGAAGGTTCTTGGTGTTGAGGTGAGCAGATACTTCTGAGCAGTGGAACTGTGTAACTCAGATACATTGTCTCTCCTGCAGCGTCCAGTCGTGTTGTGCAGACATTTTTCATTTAATTTTGAATATTAACAGCAAAACAATCAAAGTAATTTAGAAAATAATCTTCTTTTCAGATTTGACCTTCATCATGTTCAGGATAAATACAATGATCTGCAGAGAGTCCGTTAAGTTTAGTGTTAAACTGTTAAAGATCCTGCTTCACCAAGTCTATCTGTCACAACTCTGTCTCAGTCTCAGAGCAGCTCTAAGGCTGAAGCCTTCACCCAGGCCTTCCTGAAGAGCAGCATCCAGCAACACACACGTCATGACCTGAAGACCATGCTGAGCCACAAGGCCGTGGTCCTGGGCTACTCCAGGCCCAAGAAGGGCAAGGTGAAGAGGAGCAGCAAGAAAGCTAAAGGCCTGAATGCTTGCCAGAAGAGGGCGCTGAAGATCTTCCAGCTCAAGCCTGAGCACCAGAGGTCGGTCGGGGATCTGAGGGATGGGACACTTACAGTGTCATCAACTTTTCCCATGTACCCATGTGCTCCTCCTCTCTCCTCTCTTCACTGTTTGTATCATTATCATTGTAGATACAAGCTCTTCCTGTCTCTGCATGAACTCTGGAGACAGTACATCATTGACCTTTGCGGTGGCCTGAAACCAACATGGTAAACCAGTTTCCGCATGTGTGAACACTAACGTTCCTCTTTAACTAAAGTATGTTTTTCTCCCTTATGGGACATCCCTAATATCCCTTATTCGATAGCAGATGGAACTTTAAAAAACTGTGTTTATAATGGCAAAAAGATTTATATACTCATGACATCTTCACCAATTTTCATCAGCTAAAGGAAAATTTAATCTTTCAGATCATAGTTTATTCAGATACTTCCAGGTTAGACACTGGATTCACAGCTGCACACATTTTCCACAAATCTCACCGGAATCCCCATTTCAAAAGCTCCTGATTAGTGAAGACTGCACAACAGAAGGCTTGATATCTTCTATTTATGTTATTTTAAATACAGTCTGGTCAGTCTACGATAAGATTGATAAAAGAATGAATGGAAAACAGATCTCCAATGCAGCTACAATAATGGCGATTGGTGTAATATCCTCAAAATATTTCAAACTGTATTGGTCTCGACTAAGCATAGACAAATACAGTTTAACATTTTTAATAGAACTATTATACTCCACTTCGATTTACTTCACAAGCTTTGGAATTTTTCTTATTTGAAATGATTTTGGAAAAACATTGCTAGAATAACCTCAGACACCTTTTTTTAAAAAACCAAGTAACTAAAGTGCGTGTGGTGTTCATTCAGTCTCATAAACCTCTGTTGTGTTTACAGCAGTCCACAGTTTGTGCAGCAGAAGCTTCTGAAGGCCGACTTCCACGGAGCAATCATCACAGGTACAGGTTTAGTTTCCTCTAGAGTTCACATCACTGTGTGATGACGTTCAGCCTCACACAGCTACACATCTGAAGTTCTAGTGCTTGTCTTGTCATGGACATTGAACAGTGTGTGTCACTGTGAAAGCAAAATTAGTGATTTATTGATTTGTTTTATCATTTGTTCACTTTGTTATAGTTGTGTGTTTTCAGAACATCTCTGTATCTATGTGTATTTGAATGCGGGAAACTGAGGAAAGTGGATAAATGGATTCCAGATGTTCTGTTTCCTGGACTTGAGCATGATTTTCTGTGACATGGTACACTCAGCAAGTATCAGACTCGTTTAATCGTTTAAATTCATTTCTCCCTCATCAGTCTACACTCAGTCCTCCATGGTGACAAAGTGAAAACTGAATTTAAACATTTTTGCAAAGGAATTAAAAAGTAAAAACTGAGATATCACATTGACATAAGTTTTCAGACACTTTGCTACTCCTGAAGTTAAGCTCAGAGACAGGATTATGTTGAGGCTCAAAAACATGGACCCGGACTAACTGAGACATCAGGGAGTAGAGATGGTCACTCTGAGCTCCAGAGATCCTGAGTGGAGATGGAGAAACTTCTAATCATCACATCTGGTTTCCTCCAGACATGACTATGAGACCTGAGACCAGACAGTTCAGGCCTCGTCTCATCAGACCAGAGAATCTGGTTTCTCTCAGTCTCACAGTCCTTTAGCTGCTTCTTTACAAACTGTTACTGAGGAGAAGCTTCGTCTGGACTTCCTGACATAAATCCCAGATCAGTGGAAAGTTGCAGTGATGGTTTTCCTTCGGGAAGTTTCTCTGGAGCTCAGAGTGACCGGTCTCCTCCTCTTGGTCTCCTCTCCCCCTTATTCTTACTGTCTAGGAAGAGATCTGCTTGTCTCACGTCATCCATCGTTGTCGTCTAGAGGAGTACTGATGTTACTAATTTGGATAGTGATTATGTTTTGGTGGGTGGGAAAGTTTGAAGTTGAGAGACAGAAGCAGATGATGGAGAAAGAATCGAGCAGAATATGTAGTTTTATAGTTTTCCTGGAGACAAGGAAAAAGAAGCATGATTGTTCAAACAGAGGTCCTCCTCAGAACATCTGGAATCCATTTATCCTGATGTTTTCACTTTCATTACTTTCCCGCATTCTACACAATACACATAGATACAAAGTTATTCTTACAGCAAAGTGAATGAACGTCACTGTGACGTGTGATCTCTCATGTTGATCACAAGTACCTGAAGTTTGTTTACACAGACGGTGACAGCTGCGACAGTGTTGGACTAATGATGTGTTGTTGTTTCCACTCTCACAGTGGTCCGCTCTAAATGTCCGTCATATGTGGGGACTACAGGGATTCTGATCCAGGAGTTCAAACATGTCTTCAAAATCATCACCGAGGAGGACAGACTGAAAGGTCAGACAGCTGCACCTGTCTCGCTCACTGAAGCTCACCTGTAGCTTTCAACAGTGACAACAAGAAAACTTAACTGTGTATTACCACTTCACACACTTTTTATTGACATTTCTGATTCTGACCATGCTGTACTTATTGTTTTGCATTTGTAAACACCTCAGACACTTTGAAATGTCAGAGGAGCAGCACAGTTGGAACTGGTTCACTGGTTAGAAACAACTGAAAAGAACTAAAGAACTGCTGTGCATTAAGGTGAGCCAGGTCCAGGGTCCTGAGGTCTGTGCTATGAAGCAGGATCTGAGGTTATCAAGGTAATTTCAGGTTTAACTCTTGGTTTTCAGTCCTATGACGGTGGTTCACTTGTTACCGGGTAAATCGTCATGGTAATTTACGCTGAACTCCTCACCTACTCCAGTGCAGGTTGACTTAGAGGATCAGATCAAAACCTGTCAACAGCCAAACTACTGTGTGTGAGTGAGTGATCACATTGTTTGATATCAGATATTCAGCCTCAGTAGCTGAACAGTCTATACACCACCAGTCAGTGGACACACCCAGTGACTTTAAGTGTGACATTGCTGGGCTCAGTGGTGGATGTAGCTGCAGTTGTGATGATGATGAGGTTGTATAATGCATAACGCATCGGACTTCCCGGTCTGATGACATCGTTAATGATGGTTTTCTCCTGTGTTTCCTCTCCCCCTCCCCCTGATGTGTGCTAGTGATCCCGAAGAGAAGCAGTGTGTTTGCTGTGGAGATCAACGGCTTCGTCTCTCACATCTATGGAAGCAGGTTCGAGCAGCGAGCCAGCGAGCGCTCCGCCAAGAAGTTCAAAGTCAGAGGAACCATCGACTTGTGACGGCACCTTCCAGTTCTTCCAGTCTTTTTTGGAAGACTGATTCAGAAGAGGCGGGGCTATCCTGACTTTAAGTCTTTTAGACTTTGCATACACAGAGCTGCTGCTCCTGTGGGTCTTTGTAGAAAAACTGAGACAGGGTTTGGCTGCTGGGGTGTTGTGGTTAAAAAGCAGTTGGAGTGTCTGACAGCTGCTGCCTTTACATGAACAGTGTGATTCTGATCTGTTGTCAGATATTATCTGTCTGTTAGAAGGCTGTGAACATCCATTCTGTCTTTTACAGGCGCTGGATGAGGCTCGCCGGACTGAAAGCTAAACAAACATGTTTTTAGTTGATGTTTCTGGATTTCAAAACAAAGGAAAAAATGCTGACTTTGAGGAGTTCATCTACTTTTACTACATTAAAATAAGTTAGGATTTGGGTTTTGAAAATGTTGTTTATATTCTTAAAGATAAGTATCATGTTTGTATCAGTAACATAACATCTCATCAGCTTTTAGTTTCAGACAACACACAGCCCTAGGTAAAAGACACAAGTAACAGTATTCAGTGGTGGAGTGAAAAACTAAAACATGATTTTATTTAGTTCACAGAAGGAGGAACTGTCGTCTGATCATTGAGTTAAAATTTTAGTATTTATAAAAACTGATTTAGTTTTATAAAGTGATGTGTGAGGACAGAGTAAACATTTGTTGTAACCTTGTCTCTTCCTGTCTGGGAAACATGATGCAGGACTTCCTTTTAAAAGAACGTGTTGAATGCGTTGGTGCATGTGAACTCTTTCTGATTGGACACATTCAGCATTGTTTATGAGTAACAGCCCTTTGTCTGCCTGCTCTGTTGAATGTCTCCTGCTGATGAGTTTCTCACACTCTTGCTCTCCTGTACGAGTCATGTGACGAGAGGTCGTTTGAAAATGTATCTTCTGCAGGTGTCTGTGATGGTGCTGATCCAAAAACCTGGTTTAATCTCATGCTTAATTTAAGATAAAATTTCAGAAAGCCTCATGATGGTAAGAGGGAACTGGCCTCATTGAGTAACATGATGTAGAACAGTGAGGAAGTCTGTGGTCGTTTGAGGGATGATGTGACCATATTTCACTTTAACCACTTTAAGGTTGAAACGGCTCACACCTTTTCTTTCTAAGTTGCACACATAGTGTTTTGACATCACAGCAGGAAAAGAACAAAACGCCTAAGCCAAAGTGTCTGCTGGGAAACTTATTTAATCTAAATTCTGTCCTCAATGCACTCCTTTAGTTTTCTGCCATTTGTCCTGTGATGTTAATAAAGTAACTGATTTTCTCCAGCTGTGCACATCCTCAGCTCTCTGGGATGTTTTAGCCTCTTTTAGTTCTTTAGCTTTAGCTCTTTACTATTCTTCACTCCACATTTATCTCATGTTTTTTTCAGCAGCAGTGCTCAGCTCTTTCTAAGTGTCTGTTCACCACCTGCTCATCAACAAACAGCAGCCAAACAAGGTCAGCAGCTAGCAGCTAGCATCCAGCTGCTCAGGACCTGCGGAAGACAAGCCAGTTAATAGCAGAGTAAATATTAAACTGCCACTCACCAAGTGTCCGTAAACAAAAATCACTTCCTGTTTGCTGGTGCACTAAATTAATTTGGGGTTAGACCAGCCAACCAACCAGCCTCTGTGAGTACCTGCTTCAGGTAGGACAGATCATAGGCAGAGGAGAAAGAAGGTGAAAATATATTTGTAAAAAAAGAGGTTGTTTTTATTTATAGTTGACTTTTATTTCAGGGGCCAAACTGTCTTGGCTTCTTCTTGTTAATCAGAGGGACCCAGGACCCCAACATGCGCACAGCCTTGAAATATAGTTTGTGGGGTGTTGGGTAGCTCAGTTGGTTGAGCATCCGCCCCATGTGCAGAGGCTAAGGTCCTCGCTGCAGTCAGCCCTGGTTCGAGTCCTGCATCGGTCATTCCCCCTCTCTCTGCCTCCCCATTTCTTGTCTCTCTCTACTGCACTGTCAATAAAAGCATTAAAAAAAAAGAAATATAGTTTGTTCTACGTCTTTTAGCGTCCGTCAGCATCAACCGATCCACCACTTTGATTCAGACTGAAGTGTCTCAACAGCTGTTGCACTGATTACCATTAAATTCAGTTCAGACATGAACAGGAATGTGAAGTGAAATAACTCCTCAGACTTCTCATCAGGTCAGCGTCCAAATTTGTCCTGTACTTTGTCTCATGACCGGCAGCATGGCTTTAGTTGGCAGATGAGCGCAGACACACTCTCTCCAAAAAAGCTTTCATGTATATTGAATTTAGCCTTTTTATATTCCTCAACAATTCTGCGTCTATTACAGATTAAATGCTGGTAAAAACAGGCCAACTGCCTGCCATTGACAAATAATTTGTGTTGCTATTTTTAAGATGTATTACAGTTTTTTTCTATGATCGCTTACACACTAAAACCAAAATTAATGCACAGATTTTGAAACCCGACAGGAGCAAAATGTCAGCCCAGACTTGCACAACTATACGCACGTTTTCAGCTTCGCATGTGATGCAAAACACCAAACCCATACATCATCAAAACTGAAGGCCTTTGTGTGTTAATTGCTAAACACTGCCACTGAAAGACCACACTCAGTTAGCAATCATCTGATCTCACAATGCACATGTGAAGACTCACGTAAACAATCAGATCACACAGAAATCACAGCTTGATCACCATAAATACAAGTCAGGTTTGCTCTTTGGTGTGACCAACAATGGAGGACAATTTTGGAATGAATTAGAGGAAGAGCAAGAGGAGAAGGAGGAGAAGGAGCAGGAGGAGAAAGAGGCAGACCAGAAAGAGGAAGAAGTGAAGGAGGAAGAGGAGCAAGAGGAGACAGAGGACAGGTCAAAAGAAATAGGACAATTCTTACAGATGACATCAGAGCCAGGATAGACATTATCTGCAATACTGTATAGACCTACTGTATTTTACTGTACAGTATGTTCATGTCATCTTTGGTTTCACCATTGGGTTTGTGTTCATATTTACAGCATGCTACAAATGAGAAATATCAAAAACATACAGTACTGTAATAGTGTTTTTATACTTAGCATATATCACTAGAAAAGTAGAAATGTGATTTAGATTTAGATTTAGCACAGTCGTGTGCAGTTGGTAGTGGAAAGATCTATATATTTGGTGTTTGTCTGTAAAGTTTGGAAGATAAAGTATCGTTTATTTAAGAGTTTATTTAGTTATTGATGTAGTGCTTACGTTTGCAAGAGATGTAACATGTTTTGTATTTTGTGTAAATGGTTTTGGTTTGTGTGTGTGGAGCTCTGACAAACAGGGCCTTAGTTTCAGGAACTGTGTTTTTGCAATAGTGAAAAATAAGATGTGTTTCTTATGTGTGTTTTGGGACTTCACTCAGAGACACTGTGGCCTGTCTGCTCTTGGTCATTCCACCCAAATTACAAAATGGTTTTTCTCCTCATTATACTGAGGTGGAGACAGAAATCTCAAAACTCTGACACTTAAAACTGAATTTGAATTAAAGCTGCAGCATTTTCAGAGGTGCCTGTTTCATCTGACTCTAGTTTACCTGAATCAGAAATACTGTACTTTGTATCTCAGCAC
This sequence comes from Seriola aureovittata, assembly GCF_021018895.1. NCBI lineage: Eukaryota > Metazoa > Chordata > Actinopteri > Carangiformes > Carangidae > Seriola > Seriola aureovittata. The sequence goes on from NC_079373.1 coordinate 798,728, forward strand.
AGTTTACACCTGTGCAAAAACAACAGATCTAATGAATCAGATGAAACCAATGTGTCTGTGTCTTTACCCAGTAACGACACTGAGGGCCCTCCGAGAGCCTGGAATTACAGGTGTGTTTTCACCTGCAAAAACGATGATGACTCATCAGAATTTACTGATCATTGAAGCGTGAACATGCTTATTATGCAGGTAACAGTGTGAATGAAGTAGTGATAAACCATTGTCATACTGTATGTTGTGTATTTATTAGTTTCTTCCACAGCTCCAAAGTGGCTAAAAAGTCACTTGACGCAGCTTTCAATTTTTCTCATGGACAAAGTGGAAAAAAGGCTCTTCCTGCTCACTGGAGCCTTTTTACTGTCACTCTGCTGATCTGTGCTGCTCGTGCTTAGTCTGCACATTCAGTGTGTATATTTCTGTCACCCTGTACCTTTTCTTTCTCTCCTTAATTTTTAAAGGAATTTTATTTTGAACATTTTTGCTGTTTTCATATTCGACCTCATACTTATGTCATCGTTAAGGTTTTTGTGCTGTTGTCTTACCTGAATCACTGTATATTTCCTTAGGTCAATTAAAATAAATGAACAAAAAATAAGTTGCACGCTATGCAGTTGGATTGAAGAAAAGTTTCGTGACGTTGCATCAAAGCAGCTGACTGTCCAGATGTGTGGGAGCCTGTTTTCACTCCAGCTGCTCATCCTGTCTGACAGTAAAGCAGCTATGAAACATGAGTTATTGTCAGGTCAGCCTAACTGTATCCACAGTCTCCACTAACAGTAGAAAAGATTTCACTCTCCACTTTTACTGATTTGTTTTTTTAATTTCTCATTTTTTGTCATCCAAATAAATAAAGGTTATCTCATGTAGTTTTCATCTTTGCTGCATCTTTTATTTGGAATTAAGGTGATGCAGTACATTCACTCATCTCTCTCCAGGCAGTCAGATACATTCACAGAAAAGACATGACTTATGTGTCAACTGTCTGTAGAAAATGACTTCTCCTTCCTCAGAATGTCTTGTGTCACTTTATCTGATTTCAACTCACTTCCTGCTGAATGTGTTTGTCTGAATTTACTTTGAAAATTTCCATTACGTCAGCAAGAGCAAAGGGTTTAAGATTAAAACTCTGCTTGGCTGCTCATTTCAATAGAGAGACGAGCTCAGCACATGACAACATCTTACACTTACACTCAGACAACAGCACTGAAAACAGGAACCTACTGGCGCCATGGTAGACCAGCTAATGTTTGCTCAGGAAAACTGGGAGCGGATCCATGCTGTTGAGCACTCATTCGGACGACTGGGGAAGCCCCTGTCCCAGCCGGGCCGGGTTCTGATTGGAGAGGGCAGGTTGATGAAGCAGTGCCGCCGGGGGCCAAAGCAAAAAGTCTTCTTCCTCTTTAACGACGTGCTTGTGTACGGCAGCATCATCCTGCGAGGCTTCTGGCACAAGAACCAGCAGATCATCCATCTAGGTGAGCAGCAGGTTCACACTGTGAGCAGGTCAGGATGCTCTGATCACAGCTGTGCTTTAGTTTGCAGCTAAATTGTTCAGATGACTTGATAAAGTCTGGTACAACTCCAACACCAATAAAAAGACAATCTGAGACACAGACTGTCTGTAGTTTTTCCAAATCAGGCTTTGTTTAAAAGTTTTCTTGTTGACCCTCCCAGGTTCTGTAGCCATGTTTCCTCATTTGAACTCACAGTTGTTTCATCATTTTAGAGGACATCCAGCTGGAGGACCTGGAGGATGATGTGAGAGTGAGGAACCAGTGGTTGATCCACACACCACACAAGTCCTTCCACGTGGCAGCTGCCTCCTACGAGGAGAAGCAAGCTTGGATAGAGCACATAGAGGAATGCCAGTCCAAACTGCTGCAGAACGGCGGCCATAGATCTAAGTCAACCTTCCCCATCACCTGGATCCCTAGCCAGGCCTCAGCAGTCTGCAGGCGCTGCTCTGATAAATTCACCATGACCCAGCGTCGACACCACTGCAGAAAATGTGGCTTTGTGGTTTGCAGCGTGTGCTCCAAGAAGCGAGCGATGATCAGACACATCCACCCGACCAAGCGGCTGAGGATCTGCTTGCCTGTTTCACATGAGTCTTCTGAGAACAGACGCAGACATCCAAGAAAAAACTAATCTGAGGGATAGCAGCACTGTGAAAGAAGGCTCAGAGGAATATGAAGTGGAAGTGTCCAGTGAAGAAGAGGAGGCAGAGGTGCAGATGGAGGTACTCCTGGATCCACTCTGTCTACCTCAAAAGTGAGGACATGAGATCATGATTCACTCAGGCCTTTTTCTGTACCTAGACTCTGTATCAGGGGATGTTCTAACTCAGACTCAGAAACAGAAGACAATAATGTGCAAAACTATAAAATACTGTATTCATGTATGTGAAACATTGCTCTGTTCTCATTATGCTGCTGTGTGATCATCACTTTACGTTCTCTGATTATTTTATTTCTTATTGTATTAATTTCTTATTTATTATAATTTATCAGTGGAACACATGGGCCTCAGTCTGCCTGACTACATTTTTGTGTACATGTCAGTGTTTGTGTATTTAATATCTGTCTTTGAAATGAATGATGGACAATAAAGTTTTTCTTACGAACTAGATAAAAGTTATGTCTGTTACTACGTCAGAAGGTTACATTAAAGATCTGGTCTGTCTGTCAGAGTAACCCACACAGACGACTCTTTGAAGTCTATTCATGGTGATGATGATTTTTCATGGTGGTGGGAACTGTCTCCTGATTTAGTGAATTTAGAAGCTTGAACCTGTAAAAGTAATAAAATGAACTCATCATGGTAAAAACATGTGACATTAATATACACCTTCTGTCCAGTGTCCTGGTCTCCATAACAACCACCTACTGATAATTTGGTGCATTGTGCTCGAAAAAAACAAAACACAACTTGTATTTTTGTACCTATAAAAAACCATCAGGCTCCCAGAGCGGCCATGTCTGAAGCAGAAGAACTGACAGCCTCTCTTCAATTATTTCATTCACACTTGAGAAGTTGAGTTTTTTTCTGCTCTGTATTCAGTACAGCATCTGATCTCCTTCCAGGGAACCCAGAACTCATAGTCTTCACAAGAAAGTGGTTTTCCAACCACCCACAGCCAAAGGGAATAGCAATGACTTAAACCTGACTCATTTCCTCAGAATCGCTGATCTGAATTAATACACAATCCCATCCTCCCTCCTTTTCAGCCGATTTACCTTTCTCAATAGTTGACTACAACATCAGTCATACATTTACTTGCAGTAAAGGGTTTATAAAGTTACAATTTACAAGGTGGAGCATCTGTAGATCTTCCCCTCCAGCACCATGACCCCGGTGTCCTGTCAGTAGGCACTCACCACTGCTGAGATGCTCTGGTCCAATCATCTATCTGGCCCTTGTCAGAGTCGCTCAGGTCGTTTCACCTGCCCAATTCTCCCACATCTGACACTGTGACTATAAGAACCCACTCTGTCACAATAATCAGTGTTATTCCCTTCATTCTGAGAGGCCATAATGTTTTGGCTCAGTGGTCCATCAGAGCCACACTAGGATGGTAGCCAGAGGTGACACAGGTATATCTGTTTAAGTATTTGTTCAGATCAACAGACATGACTTATTCTCTGTTGTGCTGATAGTACTGATAGCTGATACTTCTGCCACCTTTTAAAGTCTCCGTGCCACCCCATGACATTTTCTCTACATCCGCCCCTGTATCGGTCTAATACTCTCGGCTTTCCCTCCAAAAACTGTTCAATAATAATAATAACAATAAGAATGTTATTGAGCAAAGAAACAAGTTTTATTTCAGTTTTAACTCTTTCATGGTTGCAGATATGGGTTCCTCTAAACTTTTGAGGTTGGAAAGTGACAGCAAAACTACTGCAGCAGTGAAACCAGACCAGAACCAACAGAGAGAAGAGAGATCTGGGTTGTGATCTCAGGAGAGTTTGTTGCAGAGACAGAGACAAGTCTTGTATTAAGTTAATTTTCTCCTGATCTGTTCTGAAGATTCAATATTTAGTTTGGTGACTATGGGGAGAAAAAATCATAATCTGTGATCACATTCACTTCTCCCATTGGAGTGGACTGACTCAGAGCTGCTGCTGGTCTCCTAAAGGGTCGGGGAGGTGGAGATACCAACGTGATACAGAAACAGGAAATAATTTAAAGTGAGCCGCTTCCTTTCTCTGCTTTCTCTGGTTGTACACCACTTTTCATGATGCATTGTGCAACACTTTATAAGGTAGAATAATTCTCACTATACATACAGACATCATTACAAAATGGCAAACTGGCTATATAGTGGACTATAGCAGTAGTGAGTGATTTTGGACACAGCCTGTGACTTTCAGTGTAGAGTTTGAGAATCTTGAATAGTATCAGTGATATGAACGTCCACCACCCACATTAACACTGTCTGAGAGAACCTGAAGATGCTTCAGGCTGCTGCTACCATTCTGTCACCATGGTAACCATGGAAGTTAACTGTAACCATGCAGATGAACAAGTTTACCTATAAACAGGAGTCACTATAAAACTAGACAGCAGAAAGCTGCACTGCACAACAGAAGAAGAACAGAGGAAGCAGGTAGGATTAATTACTGTTGTATGAATGAAATATGAAGCTGAGTCTTGTTTAGTTTATGGTTGGTAGATAATTTCAGGTTTTAACTAGCATTAACTAACTAATAAAACATAGGGTAATGTGTATTCATCTTAATCCTACTGATGGGATTTACACAGACAGTGACTGAGCATTAACTTGTTGGGTTTGTCACTGTTACTGTTACTGCTATGATAAAAGCACATGCACATCATATGATAATACAGTCTACAATCATTAGCTGCTTCTGCGAGCTTAATGTCAGGACCTCTCCTTGTGATCCTGTGACCGCCACCATCCTCTTGACTCTTGAATAGTTGTCCACAAAATGTATGTATATTTCCTTGTGTGAGAGGATGAAGAGAGTTCAGTTTGATGTGTAGTTGACAGATGTAGACAGGTGTGCTGACTGATCACTGTGATTGACTGCTGGGTTTGGATTTTGAAGTGGTTATATTGAGCAGCTAGATTATAGACACACTTATAATCTGTGATGATTTTATTGGTTATAATTTTTATTTCCCTGCACTGGTCGACATTCAGTCGTGGAAGTAATGTCTCATTTTTCCCATAATCACTTTCACTTTAAGTGACTCATGACAAACTGTGTGTTAGCTTACCTTCACAGCTATGAATGCTACAGTCAGTATGGATGAAGTCAAGCCTGACTGTCCAGGCTCAGGTGGATGTGGAGCTCAGGAGGTCAGGGGACAGACAGACATCTCCCCAGACATTCGTGACCAGATCCTCCAGCTGTTTTGCACCAGACTCAGTGACAACTCCGTCATGGTAAGTGAATCATAATGCAAAATGATTTATTACCACATGTTATTGGACTTGTATATCACATTGTAAATTACATCTGAATCATCAGAGCCCACATGAGCTGCATTAGAATATAAAGTGTGAACACTCAGCTCACACACAGCTGAAAAAAACACACTAAAACAAGAAAAGACAAAGTATGTTGCTTCACTCCCATTTGAACAGTCAGGGTGTCTCCTTCACATGAATAATACAGCCTGTGATTTACAGTGTCATTTCACTGCATGAATCAGGGGGCCAATAAAATCCTTCTGGTTCCTACAAGACTTTAGGAAAACATCAGGTGTTTTCAGTTTTCCTGATCAGAGCTCTGATCGTGTCCAGACTGTCCTGATTGACAGCCTCCTCACTCTCCTGCGGCTCCTCTTCAGGTTCACTTTATCCCTGCCATTCCCAGTGCAGCCCCACCCAGCTTCAACCTGACTACAGTTAGTGACACACCTTCACTTCAGGATTAATATGCTGTCTGAGGGGTGAGGTTTGTGAGGGTGAGGATGAGGGGGGAGGACTGTGAGGGTGAGGACTGTGAGGGGTGAGGACTGTTAGGGTGAGGATGAGGGGTGAGGATGAGGGGTGAGGACTGTGAGGTGAGGGTGGAGCCCCCAGCAGAGCACCTGTAGACTGACGGACCTGTGCTGTGTTGCAGGTGATGCAGAAGGAGCTGCAGCTCATGCACAGGGGCTCGTATTACCTGGAGATCCAGCGTGAGGACTTGTTGCCGAGCGCAGACCAGCAGCAGCAGCAGCACACATTACATCTGTCTGACAGCACTGTGTGGTCTTTGATAGACCAGCAGAGGCTGCAGGGCGCCATGACGATGGCCAAAACCCAGGTGAAGCTCCTCCTCACGTTCCTGGAAATGCTTCACCAAGAGATCATGAGAGGCGGCAGGGAGCTGGAGGACTTCATTGTTAAGTACAACCAGGGTTTGGTGGATGCTACCACAGCAGCCTCCATGCAGCAGAAGCTCCAGCAGACCCACCAGGACCTCGGGGACTTTGAAAGAAGGATGACCCAGACTCTGGGCCCACTGAACCTTCACAACCAGCTTATCCCCAACACAGGAAACTTTCCCGTCCCACAGCTCAGCGTAACAGTAGCCATGAAAATGCCGGTGATATTTGACAGGTTCAGGACGCGTGTGACGTCCACCTCTGTGTACCTGTATTGGGAGGTCACAGGTGAACAGCCTAAGGAGCCAAACCAACAGTTTGAGATCCATGTGAAGAGCATTCATCCAACCATCAACGACCACGGGCAGTTCTCCAAATGCATGAGTCGGTCGTACAACATACAGGTGAACGACCTGATCTCTGACAGGTACTATCAGTTCTCTGTCAAGAGAGTAGATGCCATCAACTTGGTCTATGGAATGTGGATTGACACCATCACACTGAAGACCTTGGACGTTTCTAAATGAGAGCCACACGAGAGAGAGAGAGAGAGGGAGAGACAAAGAGAGAGAGAGAGAGAGAGAGAGAGAGAGAGAGAGAGACCACAGCCTGTTTACACAGAGAACAATATTTTACCCACTTTATTACAAATAAACTTTTCTTGACTTGAAGACTGTGACGTGCAGGAGGAAATGGTTTGTTACAATAACGCATGACACAGTGGAAGCTTTTTTCAAGTCAAATCAGCTTTATTTATAAAGCACATTTAAAACAAGCAGAGTTGACCAAAGTGCTAATAACCTGACCATGGTAACAGCCAGAGGGAAACAAAAGCAAGGAGATCATGTCTGAGATGACATTAAGGTCCATATTGGATACATGTAGATGTCCATGTCATTTTATTCCTCCTTACTCAAGACTTCAAAATAATTAAAAAAAAAAGGTTAATATTTTATATGATTCTGGATAAACAGGGATGAAAACTTGAACTAGACTGAGTGGAATAGGCAGACAACCACAAGGAGGTAATTCTGGTTTGATTATAGATCAGGTCTAGGTTCTATATTAATACTGTGAAAGTATCAAAGCCTCAGTCCACAGAGAAATGCACACAGCCTGTATTCAGAAACTGAGCCTTAAAACCAGCCGTCAGGACTTCTGGAACTTTGTGATGTCACAACAAAGCAGTCATCGCTCTCAGCCACGCCCCAATCCCTGCCCACCTGCACCCACCATCCAACCTTGCAGGATGCATTTGTCATTTTTCAATCCAGTGCTCACATTGTTTAAATAGCCAGTTGTTTACATTGACCAACAAAAGCCTGGTCTTAAGTAAATGGCACAATATTTCTCCATTATTTTAAGGGCACATTGTCATCATCCCACTTCACACCAGTGAACATCCAGGGACTGGACATCGAGGTGGTGGAGAACTACAAGTTCCTGGGGGTTCACCTGAACAACAAACTGGACTGGTCCACCAACACCCACGCTTTCTATAAGAAGGGTCAGAGTCGCCTTCACCTGCTGAGGAGACTGAAGTCCTCCTGTGTGGGGCTCTCCTCAGGACCTTCTACGACTCTGTGGTGGCCTCAGCCATCTACTTCCTGTGGTCTGCTGGAGAGGGGGCAGCACTGACAGGGATAGGCAGAGGCTCAACAAACTGATCCGGAAAGCGAGCTCTGTCCTGGGCTGCCCCCTAGACTCCATTGAGGAAGTAGGTGACAGGAGGATGTTAGCTAAGCTGACATCCATCATGAACAATACCTCTCACCCTCTGCATGACACTGTAGGGTCTCTGAGTAGCTTCTTCAGCAGCAGACTTTTACATCCTCGCTGTAAGAAGGAGAGGTTCCTCAGGTCCTTCATTCCAGCAGCTGTCAGACTCCACAACTCCTGCTCTTCCTGACCATGTGCAAACTTGCACTTTTTCATGTACATATTGTGTGTATTGTTTTTATTGTATTTATTAGTGTATATTTGGTATATTTTTGTTGTATATTTCCATAGATGTTTATTCTATAGTTGTTTATTTTTCTGCTGTGGTAAATGAATTTCCCAGTTGTGGGATAAATAAAGGTAATCTAATCTAATCTAATCAGTATGCGCCTACATAGGTGGGTGCACAGCGTGCCTGTTCAGCACAAGCAGAGTGTTCTGAAAATGAGCTTCAGATGTTTGATGTTTAGTCTGGTGGAACATTAGAATGCAGCCACAGAAGGTCAGAGCATTATTTGCTGGTACAGATCATTTAAATAACATTTGTTTAAGCTTTATTAAAGTAATGGTAAAAAAAAAAAAAAAATTAAATCATACTTTTTAAGGATTTTACAGTGAATCTTAGTGTCTCATGTTATTTCTTTTCCCCCAGATGCTCCAAGGATCCAGCTGATTACTGGCAGTTTGAAGGTGGATTCTTCTTCATCTGCTGCGTTGCACCGTCACTTCTGGTAAAGATTCATTGACCTTTGTGGTATGTTTTGATTTGACTTATTACAGTTTTTTCTGAATGCTTAAGCACATTTTTTGCAACATTGGCTATTTTTGCTAAACTCTACACACAAATGAGAAAACCTTTCACCAAATTATCAAAACGTTATAGTTCTCTTGCAAAAGCGAACACAGCTTGATTAACTCTTCACACCTTAGTAAAAATTGTGTTTTCGTATCAAACAGTAAACACATGCCATCATTTACTAAGCACATAATGTGCCAACTACACACTGATGGTATGAATACAAAACACATCTGGCTTTTGCTTCCTCTGTGCACAAGGTAGGCTAGGTCAGTTTGAGGTCATACTTTTGTCATAGTTCTGTAAACACACAGGGATCCAAACTTCAAGTATTGGTGTTTATTCACACTCGTCAAAACAAAGACACAGCACAGAACACAAAATAATAAATTCACAAAAAAAAGACAATCAGCCTACATCATGCCGTCTCTCTGGGTCCGGCCACAAAATCTCATCTACATCGCATGCGATGTCCTCCAGTCCAAGGCACCGGGGAAAATACCTCCTTGCATGCCGTATCCAGGCCTGACATGATGCCTGCTCAATATCTCCACATGCCTCCTCCATTGCCTGTAAAAGGGCTGCGTGTTGATGGGGATGGCGGTCGTGGACTTTCCAGCGCCAGGCAGAAAAGAACTCTTCAATCGGATTTAAGAATGGAGAGTATGGGGGGAGGTTGAGTGCCATGAAGAGTGGGTGATCGGTAAACCAGTTGCGGACCAAAGCAGCCCTATGGAAACTAACATTGTCCCATATGATAACATATCGGGTCTGCTCTGGTCTCTGAACAGTGAGAATGTCGTGTAAGGTGTCCAGGAATGCAATCATGTGTGCAGAGTTATATGGGCCAATGGTTGCATGATGGTGAACAACACCATTTTGGCTGATAGCTGCACACATGGTGATGTTACCACCACGTTGTCCTGGGACATTGATTATTGCACGGTGTCCAATAATGTTCCTACCACGCCTCCTTGTTTTACTGAGGTTAAAACCTGCCTCATCGACAAAGAGCAGCTCGTGTCCCATGGCATCTGCCTCCAGCTCCATTACTCTCTGGACAAGACAAAACAAATGCAACACATCAGGCCCATACACAGCACTACAGTAGCCTATGCACTTCGAAATTCAGAACCAATGACACTATAGCTTACCTGCACATACTCATATCGCAGTTGCTTCACACGTTCACTATTTCTTTCGAAAGGAACTCTGTAAAGTGGGGGGGGGGGGGTTGATTAGGTTGAATTGGTTGATATTGTATATTTACATCTGAATATATAAAATAAAAGTGTTAAAAAGTCAATAGTGGTGTATATGTTATTTGTAATTAAGTTTCCAACCCCACTTTAGTTGAAAGAGTAACATAACATAACAATATAATTTGTATTTCTTCAGTATATTATATTTTTTGTGAAATGTAAGAAAATTGATCTGAATCTTGGCCTGGAAGAGCCGGGGATCGAACCACTGACCTTCTGTTTAGTGGAGGACCCACTGTACCTCCTGTTCCCCCAATTATAGAGTCATTTGTTTCCTGACCATAAGATCTGAGGTAACACGAGCATTAAGGGTTTGTATCAAGGTCTACACTATCACTCCATTTTGAATGTTTGGAAAATATCCTTATTTTAGATTACAGCAAGCACTCTTGATGTATTAATGTATATGCCATGGACACTGAACAGTATATTTGCTTTTCTCCGTTATCTCCCAACAATCACAATTGCAGGTGTCCACCGTCTACTTGACAAATTGAAGGAGATTTGAAAAAGTCATTGGACAAGGGATATAAGTTGTCAAATATTGCCATCTACTGGATTTAAAATAACATGAGGTTTTCAGGTTTTTAAAAGAAACTAAAACCTCAACAGCTGCTGCACACCATCTGCAGAAAATCCAATAATAACACCCAGAAATCTCCTTGCTGAATCCACAACTTTCTCTTAGGTGTGTCGATTTTCTTAGTTTTTCTTCCTACTCCAGCAGAACAGTTCATGACCAATTTACCATTTCAAAAAGTCCAAAACCTTCACCTGATCCTTACAAAATCTAAACTCTAAACTTGTCCTCCTCAGCTTCTTGTCTCAACTCACAACATTTCTTACAGCATCACACCCGTCTGAGCTGCTGCAGTAACTGAAGCCTCTGCCAATAGTCTGCCTCTGAGGCATTTTGGTGACATCTGTGAATTGTAGCTACAGAAAACAGTTTCCCCCTCTCATGAGGCTCTGCATGTACATCAGTCACACACCGTGCCTCCCACCACCACAAGTAAATTCTCCACCTGTTGGAAACACTGATGGTCCATCAATGCAAAGGAGCCGGTATGTCCACTTAGCTTTATTATTATTTATATTCTATTTATTTAGGATATTTAAATATTTTTTTCATACTCCAACTCGAACATCTGGTTATTCTTACAATTAAAAGTTTATTGCTCTTTGACAAGGTGCTCATGCATTGACCTCCAGGCTGGAGGTCAGGCCCCAGGGGTTACAAGTAGGCCCGAGCATGCCAGCTTGGTCTGACCACATGTTCAGGCACAACAGTATAGGGCCCAAACCATGATAACATTGTAATGATTGACTGAGCGCTGACCATACGATTCATCATCTCGGCTCAGATTCAGACATGGTTTCAACCTTAGCAAGGACAGGGGAAGTAACCATTGTAGACTCTAGTCAGTAATCTAAAGAGTTTTTAGTTAAACAGTCAGGAACCAGCAGAGGAGGCGACTGAAGAGAGAGGTTATTGTGCTCCCTCTGATTTTGTTACTCTCCTGAAGAATTAGTGAAGAATTTCTAAATCTGACAGGAAAACGATGGAAATGAATTAGTGGAAGACATGTGCCACAGGTCATTGTAGGAACTAGTCAGACATGCCAGATGTTAAGAGGATGGTACAGGGCCACAGTACATGATAGTCCAGACACAGTTAGGGATGTGGCTGCTATGATCCCATCACAAGATGTGAGTGTCAGAAGAAGGCTTTTTTCTTAACTTTGAATATTACTGTCAAATATTCTGTGGTATCAAATAATTATTTTAATAATAGGAGGTGAGTTTAGTGTTACATTCTCTTAGGTTCTGGCTCAGTGGTTATGTTTCCATACTTTAATCCCTTACTTTTTTGTTTTGTTCACCTCTGTTTAGGTTTTGTTAAGCAGGACAAATAAGAGGAAATCTGATATGAACAATAAAACTCAGCATCATACTGGTTTTAACAGACGAAATCACATAACCCCGATCCTCGTTTCTCTTCATTGGTTCCCTGTCTGTTTTAGAATTGATTTTACTGATCACTTTTAAAGCACACTGGAGTCTGGCCTCAAGCTACTTTACATTGCAGGGCCCTTGTGGCTGTTCCAAATTTGAGGCTTAAATCTAGTTTATTTGCTCTGGTCCAATTCAGTTGATGAGTTTGTAAACTTGTAGCGTTTTCCCATTTGGATCACACACAGGAAGAAGGTTAGGGGAGCCCCCACACATTAAAGAGGAACAGGGGGAAGTCTGGAGCAGTCAGGAGGGAGAGCAGTTTCAAGGACTTGAGGATGATGATATCACCAAGTTCACCAGTGTCCCTGTGAAGAGTGAAGATGATGAAGATGATGAAGAGACTCAGTCCTCACAGCTTCATCAAAGACAAACTGAGGAGCAAATGGAAACAGGAGCTGATGGAGGATCAGAACCAGCCAGGATCTTCGGTTCAGACGGTGGTTTACAGCAAGAATGTGGTGGAAAGACAAATTATTCTGGGACATAACACTGAGAACTTTAAGATGAGTCACTCTCAGTCAGGTTCAGTAACTCTCAACTACAATGTGAACTCTCAGTCAACACAAGAGGGAAACCACTCAGTTGTGTTTTCTGTGAAAAAACTTCACTGAAAAGGCAGATTTGAAGAGACAAATGAGAGTTCACACAGGGGCAAAACTGTTCAGTTGTGTCTTCTGTGGAAAAGGTTTCAGTGATAAAACAGACCCAAGGAGACACATCCATCCACAGTGCATACAGATGAGAAACCATTCAGCTGCTCAATTTGTGATCAAATATTCAGCCACAATGAAAATCTGCGCAGACATGAAAGAGTACACACGGGAGAAAACCCTTCAGCTGTTCAGTCTGTACAAAGAAATTTACCCACAGAGGAGCGATGGTTGTACATATGAGAATTCACACAGGAGAGAAACCATTCAGTTGCTCAGTCTGTGGGAAAAGATACATAGAACCAGGAAATTTGAAGAAGCATGAGAGTCCACACAGGAGAGAAACGTTTTAACTGCAGTGTTTGTGGAAAAAGATATATTTAATTATCAGTCTCAGGTCAAAACCCATAAGTGCTCTGGTGAAAGCAGCATCTCCATAGTCCATCTTTCATGAGGAGATCCAAATCCTTCCAATCAGTGTTGGAGTTAGGGACACAGTTTGTGTTAATTTAGCAGGAGCCTTTATTAGCTCGACTGCAGAGAGAAGCAGATCTTTATTATCAGAATTTTTTTTGTTTTATTCTTCCGTGCCGGTGACAGCCAGAGCTGGAGACATTGTTTTCAGGTTGTCCATCCATCCATTCCATTCTCAGTGTTGTGCCTGAACGTGTTCAATGAATGCCACATTTGAAGCAGCTTTATGAACAAACAAGTGAAGACTCAGAAGGATTATATTTATATAGGGATTTTAAATGTAACTCATGTCTGTGATTCTTCAGTGGTGAACAATAATTCATTTAGTTTGGGAGTGGCAATGATTTGGGGCTGGTGATGGATGGGTAGAAGGAAGTTCTCTTGAAAAAGAATATCGGCCTTTATTTATTTTAAAAAAACAGAACAAATGAACATGAACTAGTTCATTTTTGGAACTGTGAACTTAGTTCATAATTTAAAAAATGAACTATGAACGTGAACTAGTTCATTTTCATCTGTATGAACTGAACTTTGAGCTAGTTCTTTTTAAGTATGAACTGGCACAACACTTTCCATTTTCATAGGCCACAATATCTCAGTAATACCTTGAAGGATTTTCTTCAAATTTGGCACAAACATTAGATTAGATTGTGGTACTGTTAACTAAATTCAACACTTCCTACACACATTGAAATGTTTTCCAGCAGCACAAACGACATAATGATTTGCAACATCAGAGAAAAAATTACTGGAATCACACAAATTTTAAATACATTCAATGACATTTGCTGAAAAAATACGTAAATCATAAATACCAACAAAAACAGTTTTGATTTCATGAAACGAGAAAGCAAAGGCAGCAGAGTGGTGATTGCGACCTGATTGAGTTTATTTGTGCTGGTAAACGACTGCTGCTCCTGCACTGAAATTGAACACAACCATATCTGTTTCATATCATATTTCATATCTGTTTCATATCATAACTGTTTACTGGTCTCCCTCTCCATGCAGGAGATGCACACATGAAGTCTGCTGATACATGTTTATCCGATGTTTGACACACTCAGAAGAGAGAGAGAGAGCTGGAACAGGATCTTTGTCAGCTAAGATGTCAGTGTAGTTCACTGACAAACCAGAGAATAGCACTGACTTATGTAGAATTGTTTCCCCTTTTCCTGCTGTGACATCTTTCAGAGACACTGTGAACACACCTGTCACCTGTCAGGCACAAGTGCTGTTAAACCAGAAACACCACAGCGACACTGAGCTCCACGATGGAAGAGTGAATGCTGCTCCGAAATAAGTTTGAAGAACACACGACCACAGATCGAGGCGTCTTACAGCAAGCAACAACTTGAGGATGAGACATGACAGATCTATTTTACCAGCTAGCATAGCAGCTAGCAGCTCACTCTCTCTCCACAGTGTCTGTGTGTGCTCTGTAAGTGCACGCGATAACATCGTTCTTTGTAGTTGTGTGTGTCCTTGGTCCAAACAGAAAGACAAACTCGACTGGCAGTGGAAAAGGCGTCAAAAGGCTTTTATTAGTGCCTTTACCCGCGTCTAAAAAACCTTCTTATACCTGATAATTTTGGTGGAAAAAGGGCATGACTCTAACTTTATACACAACAGTGAGCATGTAAGGGAGGGGCTGTCCCATAAAGAATAAGCTTCCTACAGCTGCCTCATCTTAATCACAGAACATACTGCTGCTCTTCCTGACTGAGGCGTCTGATTCCACTTCCTGTTTGAGAGGCTAAAATGCACAGGAAGTAAATCTCTTAATCAAAAAAATAAGAAAAGATGGTGTTGGGTGATGTAGTGTGGGATCATGGGAGTTGTTGTCTTCCTCACCATTACCGTAAGCTCCAGTTTGACATTTAAAATAAGTGTTTAAGAGACGCTGTACGGAGGACAGAGACTCAGGGAAGAGTTGGAGCTGAGATTGATGCTAACCTTTGTTTGGATTGTTTCTCTGAAAACTTATGAACCAGATGTTCAGCAGGTTTTTTACCAGCAGCTGAATTATCCAGAGGTGTCATTCTCTCCATAACAAACACACCAGGGGATTAAAACCAGTAGAAACACCCAGAAAGCAGTTTACCTTTAAAAATCAGTTATTCAGGGCGGCTCACCTGGTAGAGGTCAGACAATCACAACGCATGATCATAGAGGATATGATGTCATGATAGACAACCAAATGTGTTACCATGATTAAAATCATAGATTTCTCTGGTTTGAGAATTGATGGAAACATTTGGGAAAATGTAAAAACACAACTCAACAACATATAGAACATAGGTCTAGTTCTTTTTGGACATAAGTAGATAAACTTTCATCTGATTACCTCCCTTCTATAATTCACTTTAATTCTTGCCTCTGTGGTTTTGTATTAGTTGACAAATAACACAGAGAAATGCATAGGCTGCATCATTACTTAAGCTTTTATTTCACCAGTAAAATAATAAGATATAATGACATTTGGATTTAGTAAACACCAGCTGTATGTGACTCTGAGCCCGATGGCTCCTGCTGAAGATGTACACCTTTAAACTGGTTTCACTGGTTTACGTCTTAAAAAAGACTCAGCCATTTCCTCAAGCAGCTGGTCCCTGTAGTTTCTAGCCCAAATGGGAAAAAACAGCAATGCATTTGAGCAGCAGATTAATCCACATTTGATGCTCTAGTGAGTATATGCAGCAGAATGAGGGTGTGTGTAGGACTGAGTCAAAATAAGCTACAGTGTGTGTGTGTTCATGGTGACAAAGTAAGATGTCAGTCAGTGTAACAGTGTGGATCACTGTTGTGTTTTCATTCGTTTCTAGACAACAGTGGAGCTCGCGGCTCAGAGGAACAAGATATATCAGGTTTTAAATACACCCATGTTTCAAGCACCAATTCTTAAATTTCACATGGTTTATTAATAGTCATGACAAAACGTTACCACTCCAACATAATACACAGCTCATATGAAATGAAGTGCACCCTACCACACACACACTGGCCAATTCACTCAGGAGAAGCAGGTAGACCTCTCTATCAGTGTTGTTCATGAACGTGTTCAATATTTTTAGTGAATGCTGAATGGAACCAATCAGTTTACAAATGATGAATGGAGAGTGAACCCCGCTCACGTTTTACCGTCAGTTTTACGGCACGCCAAACAACGTCTCGGTAGACACGGCTCAGCTTGGCTGGTGCTCGCAGTACAGACGGTACAGACGCATCTACTACTGCTGAAGCCAATTTGTTTGAGCATTTGAAGCAGCTTTTTTAACAAACAAGTGAAGACTCAGAAGGATTATATTTATACAGGGATTTTAAATGTAACTCATGACTGTGATTCTTCAGTGGTGAACAATAACTCATTTAGTTTGGGAGTGGCAATGATTTGGGGCTGGTGATGGATGGTAGAAGGAGGTTCTATTGAAAAAGAATGCTTTTATTTATTTTTTAAAAAATGTAACAAATGAACATGAACTAGTTCATTTTTGGAACTGTGAACTTAGTTCAAAATTTAAAAAAATGAACTGCAAACTATATCATTTTCATCTTTATGAACTGAACTTTGAGCTAGTTCTTTTTAAGGGGCACAACACTGCTCCCTATCTCTCTTAATGGAAAGTCTTTTACTCAGTGTACTGGCAAAGGCAACAGAATATAACACAAGCACCAGAATAGTGACTGTTAGTTTGCCAGTGTTGTGCAGGTTCACACTTCACAGGAGCTAGCTGAAAGTTCAGTTCACACAGACTGAAGTGTTCATAGTTCACAGTTTTTAATTTTGAACTAAGTTGACTTCGTTCACTTTCTTTAAAAATGTGAGATTTCTTTATTTGGAACGGATTTGTTCATAAATGTCAAATGTTCATTCGGCAGGTTTCAGCAGCACCAGCTGCTGCGTTGTTGACCTGCCCATAGACTGCATATAATGCATGCCAGGTACCGGCTGTGTTTAAAAATGCATTGTTTACAAAATGTTTCATTATCATCTTGATCATATGGGGAACCAACTTCAAAGGGGAACAACCTTAGACTACACCTGTACAACGCTTGTTAGTCTATATGACTAACAAGCGTATAAAATATAAAATAAAGGCATACTGCTTTGTGAAGCACTGCTTTATGCTGCTGCTGAGCAAGACAAAGCTAAATTCAGCTTGGATGGTTCTGTTGCTCACTTAAGCAGCAAGGTTTTAAAAAACACCAGTTTACAACACTAACAGGCGGTCAAGCAGTACCCTGCATGAAGTGCAGATATGTCTAATTGGTGTTGATAAAATTAAAAAAAAAAAAAAACATTCATTAAAAACAAAGTTTTGAAGAAAGCTGACGAGTTTGCAGCTGTGTAAGTCAAAAGCTATGTAAGTTAATTTGAATTTATTCACAGTTAAAAACAGAGGCAGCTCTATTACATCAATGTGTCAGATATATTCATGTTGTTCCTGCTTCAATCACTATCTGTGCTGGAGCGTTATAGTGCACAGACAGCCGTGTAGCTTCATCCACTGCTCTCAGGAACACACTTGTGTTTTTTCACACTTGACTGTCGAGTGAATTTTCTCCCACAGACACAGCAGCTGAAGGACTTCTCCCCCGTGTGGTGTGTCATGTGTTGCGTCAGATGTCCTTTCTGTGTGAATCTTTTATCACAGATGGAGCAGCTGAATGGTTTCTCTCCTGTGTGGATCCTCATGTGTTTCAACAGTGACTGACTGAGTGTGAAGCTGGTGTTACACACCGAGCAGCTGTATGGCTTTTCTCCTGTATGAACTCTCATGTGTCTGGCCAGGATTCCGCTCTGGACGAAGCGTTTAGGACAGAACGTGCAGCTGAACGGTCTCTCTCCTGTGTGGGTTCTCATGTGAGTCCCCAAACCTGTGCTCTGTGCAAATCTCTTACCACAGACTGAGCAACTGAAGGGTTTCTCCCCTGTGTGAGTTCTGATGTGTCTCACAGCATCTCCTTTATAGTTGAACTGTTTCTTACAGATCAAACACATGAAGGTTTTTTCTCCTGAGTGAGTTCTCTTCACTGACACTAAATGTGAGTTCTGTGCAGATCTGGGAACGCAAACTGAGCAGATGAATGGTTTCTCTCCCGAAGCACTTCTCATGTGGCTCAGCCCACAGTCCTTGGGGTCAAATGTTTTACCACACCTACTGCAGCTTAGACACTTCCTGCCACTGTTACATTTTTTATCATCTCCAGGAACACCATTGTTTTTCAGTGATTTTAAATCTGTCTGAGGTTCTCTTGTCTCTGTCCAGTCTTCATTACTGTTCTCTGGATCAGAATCGTTTGACTCTGATCCTTCACGGGCCTGTCCATCACCTTCTGTTTCCACCAGTAGACCTGAGTTGCTGGCTGTAGGCTCTGTCTCTCCTGTCTCCTCCTCAGTTTGTCTTTGATGAAGGTGTGAGGACCGAGCTGTCTCTGCATCATCTTCACTCTTCAAAGAGACAGGTCCTTGAAGCTGCTCTCCTTCCTGACTGCTCCACAGTTGCTCCTGTTCGTCTTTAATATGGGGAAGCTCTGGGCCCTGCTGAACATCTGCAGATAACACTGAAATAACAAACAGATGAATGCAGACACACACGGACATTTTGAAAAATGTTATATGGTCATCACACCAAGTGCAGTAATCACACATTTGTTTCCTGCCACTCTGCTGTTGCATGAATGCTGCAAAGTGTGTATTTGTGGGTGGCTCATTCGTGCCATCAGCCATCAGATTGCACAACGCCTCTGCATCCAGTCTAAGACTCAATCCAAAAATCTCAAGAAAGACTGTTCTAGACAAATGATATATTACTATAGAATTGGGACAAATTGCACAGCCACTTATTTTTATACTGCACATGAACAGAACAGCCTACATTGCATTGTATATTGTTATTTTATATAGTATTTCTATTTTATCTTATTTATTTTAGATTGTGTTTCTATTCTCATTTTATTTCTTATATTTTCCCCTTGTTGCTGCTTTTCTTTCGTGCTGCTGTGTCAAATTTGAATTATGTATCTTATTTAATTTATGGTGACATCAAATGATGCGCTGGCAACAAGTGGCAAGTCCTTGTAGCTTGTAGATTTTTGTAATATATTTTTTTATATAAGTATATTTTTTTGGTTGATTGATGTTTTTTATTCTTTGTCGTTGTTTCGTCTGACGATGGAGAAAATAATGTACAAAAAGGAAGAACTCCTGGCTTTAAAGTTTACCAGATATGGAGTTAAACATCCCATACCAGCTGAACTGAAGAAGCCGTTCCGTGGATGCAGAGCCGGGGCTAAGCTAAAGGCTAGGAGATGGAGATATAAGCCTTTTCTACCATCATCCTCATGGGAAATGTCAACTCCCTGGCTAACAAGTGTGATGAACTGGAGGCACTTGTGAAGAACCAGCAAGCATATCATGAGTGTAGTCTCATGTGTTTCACTGATACCTGGTTAACGACAACACTCCCGACCGTTGTGTGGATTTACCCAGCTTCACTGCAGTACGAGCGGATAGAGACGCCAGAGCAAGTGGAAAGAATAAAGGTGGAGGACTGGTTCTGCTTGTGAACAGTAGATGGTGCAACCAGGTCATATCACAGTGAAGGAGAAGATCTGCTGTTGGGATACTGAACTGTTGGGAGTTGGTCTTAAACTGTACTATATACCAAGGGAGTTCTGTCACATCATCGCCATTGTTGTTTACATTCAACCACGAGACGTCATTCACGAGACTGCTGCGAGAGTACAGACCAGCACCCTGATGCATTCATTGCAATATTGGGGGATTTTAACCATGTTACTCTCACCTCTCAAGTGTCTGGCTTCACTCAGTATGTTGACTGTCCCACAAGAGAAAATAAGACACTGGACCTGTTGTATGCAAATGTCAAGGAGGTCTCCACTGCTTCAGCTCTACCACTTGGCAGATCAGATCATAATCTGTTTTTTCTTCAGCCTTCCTACAAGCCCTGTGTACTGAGGCAGGCTGCAACCACCCGCTCATTCAGGAACTGGACCCCGGAGGCCAGTGAGTCTCTAAAAGACTGTTTTGAGTGCACAGATTGGGATGTCCTGTTGGAATCACAGGAAAATTATAACAGAAGGACCCTGACCTTGATAAAATGGTTGAATGTACCACAGACTACATTAACTTCTGTATGGACACTGTAATACCAGCAAGGACTGTACACTGCTTTCCAAACAACAAACCCTGGATCACCAGTAACATCAAGACCCTCAACCAGAAAAAGGGGCCTTCAGGGATGGAGAGGGAATAGCTCAGGTGTGTGCAACATGAGCTGAAGAGGAGATTAAAGCAGGTGAAGGAGGATTACAAAAAGAAAGTAGTGGGGAAGCTGCAGCACAACAACACCAGAGAAGTGTGGGAGGGGATGAGGACCATCACTGGCTATAAAGAGAGGAACAGCCAGGCAACATCAGGTGATGTGGACAAGGCCAATGAGTTCAACCTGTTCTACAACAGGTGTGACACAGCCTCACCTGTTCTCTCTCCCACTGCTTCAGCTGCAGCTTCTCTTACGGCATCTCCTCCACAACCTGAGACTGCAGCTGCAACTCCCTCCACACTGGGGTCAAGTCTCCTGTCCTTTAAAGCAGAACAGATGAGGCTGAACCTCTCCAGAGGATTTTCTACTTAAGTTTACAAACAGGGAGGGTCCTGGTCCTGTGGGAAACATCATTTCTTGTTCCGGTACCTAAAGTACCAACCTGTGGCCCTCACATAACACATTGTGAAGACCCTGGAGTGGCTTCTTCTCCACCTTCTGAGGCCACAGGTTGAACATGCACTAGACCCCCTACAGTTCACCTACAAAGAACATATTGGAGTGGATGATGGCATCCTTTACATGCTCCACCGGGCCCATTCTTACTTGGATGAGCCAGATAGTTAGATGAGAATTATGTTCTTTGATTTCTCAAGTCCTCCTTCTGAACACCTCCAAGACCAAGGAGACGGCCCACCCTTCAGCCTGTCAGTATTTGAGGGAAGGGCATTGAGGTGGTGCACACTTATAAATACCTAGGTGTGCACCTGGACAGTAAACTGAACTGGTCCCTGAACACAGATGCCATCTACCTGAAGGGGCAGCGCCGGCTCTTTTTCCTCAAGAAGCTCAGGTACTTTGACGTCTGCAGTGAAATGCTGCACATGTTTTATCAGTCAGTGGTGGCCAGTGTACTCCTTTATGCTGCAGTCTGCTGGGGCAGCAGCATGTCTGACATGAACACAAAGAGACTGGACAAGCTGGTCAAAAAGGCTGGGTCTGTGCTTGGCAGGAGTCTGGACTCACTCAGGACTGTTGTGGAGAGACACATGCAATGTAAGATGGAGGCCATCTTGGACAATACCAACCATCCTCTCCACAACATTCTGGCAGGACAGAGAAGCAGCTACAGGTGGAGCAAACGTCTCGTCTCACACTATTGCACCTATATTTCTATACTGCACCTGTTTTCTTCGCATTGAAGACATTTTCTTTATAAATTCAGTCGTCTTGTTTGCAATGTTCTGTATGTTGAAACACAAAATCAAGTCAAAGAGAATCATATTTTTAAGACCCTAGCTTCAGATTTTAAATTTTTGAAATGTATATATTGGTTGCCAAGACATTTCATTAAATGTTCAGTAACTGTGAAATGCCCCATTCACAGTTAAAAACAAATGAAAAGTGAACAACTTTCACTGCTTTCTGTTTTAGTGTTAGGTGTGAGTTGACGATGCAGTGAGAGCACAGCTTCTCTTCACAGCACTTGCGTCTGATGTTTTCAAACGTTTCCATGTTTTAATTAATTTATACATCTAGAGGCTACTTCTTGTTATTCAGCTTCAGGTGAACTTGGATGGATTCAATGTTCAATTTACAGTGTGGTTTTCCGGGTGTCCCTTTGGATGGAGGAGGGGGTGAGTTGGATAAAAATATATCATTTTAATTAACATTTGAAGGTGAAATTATTCTGAGATCAGACCAGTGTTTGGAGATAATGCCCATCATAACCTCAGAAACATGGACAGTATGAGAGAAGACTTTCTTAAGTTATTGCATTGTATACCAAACATTACAAAAATATTAAATAGTGATTACACTCACCACCAGCTGAGATGTTTGGCCCTGTTTCTACATTTGTCACATAAAAAATTCTGAATGTGTTTGTGCCTGACATACAATCCCAACCACTCTGAACTGCTGCCCCTTGTTGAAGGCCAGTTTCCAGCTCCTGGGAGTCTCCCCTTCCTCCTGTTGCCTTACAAGGCATGTCTACATTCTGGTCTTGATGTTCCCATGTAAGTATAATTTGAACAGTTGCAGGATGTTACCATTAGATGGTGCTTTGTTCACAAAAAAACATGCACAAACAAACCAACAGTACACTGCATTCATGTTTCTCTGTACAGTATGTTTTCAGACTTACAGTAGTTGCTGGAACTTTAATGTTAGCAGTCTGTCTAATGATCATTCATCTATTTTCAACAGCATCAACCTTGATTTCTCAGTGACACTGAGACTAAGACTTGACTATTGTAATGCTTTCCTATCTGGTCTACCCAAACATATCATAAACCAGCTTCAGCTGATTCAGAACTAGCATTTTAAAGTCTCTACATCGTGTCCTTTCAGCTTCCTGTAGTCCGGCTCTTCAGGTCCTCTGGTACCAGTCTATTAATTGTTCTGAAATGCAGGACTGAAACCTGTGGTGAAGCAGCTTATATGATAGATGCTGATAGAACAGTCTGACCCGGGAGCAGCTGGAAGTGTTGAAATGTTTTAACGTAAACTCAAAAAGAACCTCTTTAGCCTGGCTTTTAATTAAATATGGTATTTAGTCATTAGTCACTTTATTTTATACACATATTTTATTGTAATTATGTTGTACATTTTATTTTATTCCATTTTACCTGTTCTTTTATTATTAATTTTCTGATGATGTAAGTTTTTGTTTGCTCATGTTATTATAGCTTTTTTAATCTATTTTATTGCATCTCATTGTCGCTTTTTTCCTTGATTTGTCTTTTTCTTTTTGCTCATCAGTTGTCTGTGAACTTGAACTGCACTAACCTGTATGAAAAGTGTTATTCAAATAAAGTTTGACTGATTGATTGAACCTGAAATTCTCCACACCAGCCCAGCTCTGTAAAGTCACTCGCTCATTACTACTCTATCTGTACACAGCAAAGAGGCAGAATCAATGCTTATGAGTGAATGAATTACAGTGATTTATCACACTGGATAAGTTACACACATTGTTGCAGATTTCTTGTCAAACATGTAGAACATGGTTAAACACAGGTCGCAGAAATAGGAAACATGTGACAGATAGAAGACGACTTCTCTGTGATGATTTTAAATGTCTTTGACTCAGAGAAAGGGGGGACTTAACCCACTGTTTCCAGTTACTGTGTCTGTCTGCACAGTCAGGGTGGTCTGACCATGATGTTAGTCACTTTGTGGTCTCACAAACTGATAAATAAATATCAATATTTCTAATGCTGCAATGTATGCTGAAATACATAAAGTCTAATTAAAATCTAATGTCAAATGTATATACTGTGCCCTAGTCAGTGCACCTGACTTCATCTGCTATCAATAATGCATGTAACATAACTGATCAGGACATGTCCTGGGTGGGTAGTGTTAGTCATTAGTGTTGTCACAATACCAATTTATGACTTCAATAAAATACCTGCCTAAATATCTTGATACCAATACTGAAACAATACCACGACAAAAACCTAAAACATTAGGTAAAGGAATGTAATAGATGACAGAACATGGAACTTTTTTTAATTAATATAAATTATGGTAATGTTTCAATACTTTAATATTTCAGTTTGATAGCCTTTGTACACTGTAAACTACTTTTGAGAGAGCCTGTTCTCATTAAATGTAATTTTTAAATCTAATTTGACTAGATAGAAAACTAGGAGGTGTATTGAGTCATTTGTGTTCAGTCTACTTTAGTGCTTGACTGTAGTTGAAAGCTAATTATCCTGGGTGTGTGCTACATCACCATGATGTGTCAGACTTACAGTTATTGTCGCTTATGTTTATTTTCATGCCCAATAAAATTGTACTTTATGTGCTGTTAAGTGTTTTCTTGTTTGTTTTTTCAGGTGTGTTTTTGACCATGAATTAGTAGATTTATAACATTAATAATTTGTTTATTGTAAATAATTAGATCAAGGTCAGTCTTATTAACGCTTTTTACAAGGTTTGCAGCAATCTGATGCCCCCTGAGTCTATGTGATTTCTTTAATAGTTAACCTTATATTTGCAACTACAGTAATAGAAATAATTATTGACAAAAATGTACATGCCATGATTACCATTAGCAGTACTTATTGAATATAAATTGATCATTTATAACTGGTGTTGTTGATCTGCATGTTTGTGAAAGCCTGATTTTTTAGCAGCTTGCAAGTTATGATAAAGTTAACGTTACCAGTGTGAAGCTTGCGTTTGCATATAGAGCATACATTAGTAAGTTAGCTAAAAAGGAAAACCCAATCAAATAGTTATCATGCCCTTAACTGCCTCGTCAAACTCAAATTGTGGAAAAAAAGTTTGCTTGTCACAAAATAAGTTGCACTTGTTTTATTTATATTCGAGGACATGGGCATGATGTAATTATGTTGTCTATTACATTCGCTAACCTGACGTTCTTTAAGTTCTTTAAACAGGTCGGCGAGATGCTTTGCCTAGTTGGACGTGCTGCCTCCCTTGGTCTGTGTGAGTTTAAAGCACCTTTTAAAGACGGGCTTTGTGGTGTCCGGGCTTGCCCTGATTGTCGGCTAAGTAATAATGCTATATTTCACTTTGTGCGTCGTCGTCGTCGACAAGTTGTGGACGTGTATTTTCACTTGTATTTGCAGCCGTTTCTCTTGTTATGTCTTCATAAGAGGTGTAGGGTGCATATGAGAGAAAAAAAACTGTTGGCACGCTCCCTATACTGGCAGGAGCGGAAGCAGAGTGCTGCAGACACACAATGTCGCACATTGATGCAACTCATTGAAAATACGGCTCTTATTAAACTGTCAAACTGTCATCCTTAAAGTATCGGTACTAAAAAAAATGGGGTATCCTACCATTTTTAACTGCAGGGTATCAAGAGACTTTTTTTTGTATCAGTATATCGTGCAACACTAGTCATCATGGCTCATAGGATGCTTTCATGTGTTGTTTTGTGTACTTACTCATAGTTACTGCACATGGACTTGATGTCATATCAGCAATTTTCAAATTTCCTACCGGCAGGAGCACACCTTATGTAAGGCTGCACAATTAATTGAAATAATAATCAAAATCACAATGTGGCCAAGTCTAATATCCAAATCACAGGAGATGCCATTTTGATTTTTTGATGAAGGTAAAATGTGTCACATTGTTGTGCATTGTTAGCACCGTAAGTGTTGTGGTGCCAAAGAGACGCCCCGGGCTACAAATCATATTCTGCAGACGTAAAGGAACATGATTGCTGGATGCAAGACACAACAAAAGTCACATAATTTTTAATTTTTTTCAGCAAAAATTAAATGCAAACACAACCATTACAACTGAAATCACAATTGCAATAACTGGCACAATATTTGCAATATGATTTTTTTTTTTTTGCATATCTTGCAGCCCTCTTACACAAATCAAATATTATCAAAACAGCTGATTTCAGGGGCACTGGATCAATAGAAATGTCCTCTGCTTTCTGTTTCACCAAGTGTGTCCTAGCCCCTCCCACACACACACCAGCAGAGGAGAGTTGACAACTCATTATGTTAAGATGTTGGAGAGAGAGAGAGAGAGAGATAGAGAGAGGTGAGCAGAGAGTTAGCTACTTAGCAGTGTAGCTGTGAAAGAAGCAGTGTGTCATTGTCAGTTAATGGTAAATATTTTGAAGAGTGCCATATAAATTATTTTTAGACATTTATCCTCTATACAGCACATTTGACAAGTTTGCTGTCAGTTCAGAAGAATAATCCTAAAACTTCTTCAACAAAGAGGGAGAAAAGTGAAGATGTCCAGGCAGAGAGCAGCAACTTTCAGCACAGGAGAGACAGACAGAACAAAACCATGAGACAGAACAGGTCCTGAGTTTAAGAGAGATTTATATTGATACTGTCATGAAAAGCTTTGTTTCAGTCTGGTCCATATTTTTGTCACTGATGTAGTAAACAGCTGAATCATACACTCAGAGCATGGTCTTTGGAAGGGGTGGCTCTGCTTGCCTATCTGTAAAAGTCACCACTGGTTTTATGTGTTACGTTTACAATGCATTCCACTTTAAAACGCAATATGTGAAATATTTGCTTTGTTTACCATGACCAAACTTCATCACTGCCAAAAATTTGACGTCCATCTTGAGAAAGTATGTTGAGGTACAGTATGTAAAGTTTGTTTAATTCCATTTTCAAACAGACAGCTGGCAGTAGTTACTTTTTTTATGCCATGGTTTGTCAAATAACTTATGGTTATTTCTATAGGCTTTGTAGCATATTCAAGCTTCTTATTCTACAGGTTCTGCAGGTTGCACAGTAGGTTCTACAGGTTCTACAGCTGTTATAACACAGTTTACTAAAATGCATTCAGGAGGTTGTTTCAGAGTCATTAGGTTCTGTAAATGTGGATCAATACAACAATGTGTTGACATAAAAAAATTACTTTTGAATACTTCAGTAATTTTAAAATCAAGTACTCCAGTACTTTAACTCAAGTAAAGATCTGACTGAATAACTTTTACTTGTATCAGAGTAATATTTTACCAGGAGCATCTATACTGTGACTCAAGGTATTGCGCTTATGTTGGACAACATACATTTGGCCGCTCTGTATAAGATATGGTCCATTTATGGCTCCTGCTCTGTGGAGTCCTATAAATGCAACTTCATGACGTTGCAGCGGCGGCAATAATGGAAACACTTGTTCCGTCTCGCTCCTGATTGGCTGCTGTAATTTCTACAAACCACTGTTTACTGAGTTCATTCGTTTTTATCGGCAAAAACAGAGGGAAACTAACAGCTTCACGCGGCTTCGTGTACCGTTTACTAATATTTCCTTATCGACAAATAACACGGGTATAAAGAAACGTGAAGCTAAAGGTCACGCCATTTAATTACTACCAACCTGCTCGGTGTAACCGAACTTCCGGCTTCAGAACAGCGTCCAGGAATCTGCGCTGTCGCTCGTTCTCCAGCTTTGAACGACAAAGTTCCTCCTCATACTCCGCTATGGTCGTTTCAAACAGTCGAAATATCTCCTCAGCTGCTGCAGTCAGGCGCTGGCTCACCGACACTCTTAGCATCTCGGCTTTAGACATGTTCACAGTTGTTGTGTGAATACTAACATGCTACATACTTTCGCTGCTAAACCCACTGGCTTCCGTGTTTTGCTAGCAGCAACCTACGGCAGCAACAACAGAGCAGCTTCCTGCTCGAATCTTTCAGAATAAATCATATTTCTTTAGAAATGTTAGAAATGTTAGAAATGATAAAAAGATTATATGTCAAAATAGTCATTCTCTTCATTGTCATTATCACTGGATTTATAGAGAAGAAAGGAAAACAACTAGCAACCTCTGCAAAGTCTGATCACACTTTTTTATAATAGAATAGAATTTCTTTAAAAAAAAATAAATAAATAAAATCTGGAATAAGATTTAGGGGGAATTACTGAATCCTTTTGATTGCCCAATAATATTGCGACTAAAAATATTGGAATCAGTCTCAATTACCCATCCTTCTTAAGTTTTTTGTGTATTCTCTCTAAAAGCAGATGTGAAGTTCACAAAAACAAAAAAATTGCTAAGACTCAGGACATTTAAGCCTGTCCTTGAACCCAACAGAACAGCTAGACCTCAACACCTCCTTGTGCAACTGGGTTCTGGACCTCCTCAGTGCACCACAATCAGTCTAGATGGGTAGTTACACCTCCAGCACCAACACAGTGAGTAATGGCACTCGCCACAGCTTTGTGCTCACCGCACTTCTGACATATGACTGCACTGCATCATCCAGCTCCAACTGCATCATTAAGTTTGCTAATGACACAACTGTCATCAGAACCTAATCAGGACAATGATGAAACAGCTTGCAGGGAAGATGTGGACCTCCCATCTTCAATCAGGATCTCTGGAGCTCAGCCAGACTGACCTCAGGTTCTTCGTCTCCTCTCTTCTCCCTGGTGTCTCAGTTAGTCCAGGTCCAGGTCTAGAAGAGTCCTGGTTGTTGAAGAATGGTGGAGACCACTGTTCTTCTCAGGAACCTTCAGTGCAGCAGAAATGTTTTTGAGCCTTGACACAGTCCTGTCTCTGAGCTCTGCAGCAGTTCCTTCCTCCTCATGGTTTCTGCTCTGATCTGCATTGTCAACTGTGAGACCTGATATAGACAGGTGTGTGTCTTTCACATCATGTCCAATCAGCTGAGGACTCCAGTCAAGGTGTAGAAACATCTCAGAGAGCATCCAGAGAAATGGAGGAACCTGAGCTTAACTTCAAGAGTCATAGCAAAGCGTCTGAATACTTATGTCAATGTGACATTTCTAAAATTCAGTTTTCACTGTGTTGTTATGAGGTGTAAATTGATGAGGGAAAAAATGAACCTAAGGCTGCAACATAAAGAAGAATCACCTCCATGTGGTTGTCTGCCTCCTCCACTCAGATGAGTTTCAGGTTACATCCTGTTTATCCATTCATATAAAATATGCACCATTTGTGTGAAATTTGGTCCTAATTGCTGTGTGAAGTCTTGAGTAATGACTAAAAAGTATTTTCTGAGGTCACCGTGACCTTGACCTTTGACCCCCAAAGTCTAATCAGTTCATCCTTGAGTCAACGTTTCTACCAAATTTGAAGAAATTCCCTTCCAGGCATTACAGAGATATTGTGTGAAAGCCAAAACTGTGTTTTATGAAATCATTACGCCCTTGAACTTTGACCCCCAAAATCTAAGTGAATGTTTGTGCCAAATTCAAAGGGACTCCCTTGAGGAGTTCTCGAGATATTGTGTTCACAAGGTCAAATCATTTTTTGTGAGGTCACAGTGACCTTGACCTTTAACCAACAAAATCTAATCAGTTCGTCCTTGAGTCCAAGTGAACGTTTGTACCAAATAAGAAGAAATTCCCTCAAGGAGTTACGGAAATAATGCGTTCACAAGGCCAATACCACGTTTTGTGAGGTCACCGTGACTGTGACCTTTCAGCTTCGACCACCAAAATCCGGTTTCATATTTGAGTCCAAGTTAATATTTGTGCCAAATATGAAGAAGTTCTGTCAAGGCGTTTCTGAGATGTCGTTTCCACAAGAATGGGATGGACAGACGGATAGATGGGCAACCAGAAAACAGTATGTGAAGAAAGTGAAGGGGTGTGAGGGTGACAATGTCAATAAAACTGAACCTGAACTTGAATTTCAAATCTGCTCAGAGTTGAATCCATTTTTAGGTTACCTTAGAAGTAGCAAGTATGTTACACCTGTAATATGTCCCGTTCACTACATATCTTTGAGTTACATTTATGAGATCCTTTTGTGTTTGTCTATAGCAAATATTAGTCAATAATCTGACAGATTTTTTTTTAAACTCTTAAATATCAGTATCCATTTTCAACTACAAAAACCCAGTCAAGTATTTCTTCAGACAAATAGTTTCAGTTTACTTTTGAAATATCACTCACCCTGAGATTTCTTATGTAGGTGAAAGGAATTCAGTTTGCAGTTCTCCCAACACTTTTTACATTACACAGAAACATCTCTGTTAAGAAACGTATCCCCATTGCTGGTCAAGCCACAGATCATTCCTTAGACTTCATATCTATTATCATAGATATACTTCCTATCATATATATTAAAACAAAAAGGTTTTTACTACAAGAAGTGAATGACCAAAGTACCAACTACTCAACAATCTATAGCATACTAATGCAGTTACACTGTAAGTTATACTGTAAGTGTATTTTGAGTACGTTCTACTAAGGACCCCAATGCATTGATCGTAAGAATTTTATTTGAAAAGGCATTTTAGTGCATTATGCAGGTGTAGTTTACACACGTCTACAAATCCTCCTGATGCTGTTGAATATTTAAGACAGTATGTGTAGAAGAAAAGCAACACATCACAACATACAGGTAAATGCCCTGCATACCGTCTGCCTATCTAAAACTACATGGAGGTTTAAACCTTATCAGCTGTATCACTGACATTCATCTTATAAAAAAAATTACATTCATGTGGACAATGATAAAAATAAAAGGCAGATAAAATTAAATAGTAAACATTTCAAATATGTTACAGCCAATTTGTCTCAAATTTAATTTCTAAATAATATAAAGTAAAAATTGAAACAAAATGATTTGAACTCAAAGTCATTTTACTATGGAGCTTTCAAGCTCACCTTGTGGTCTTCATTGGCAGATGGAGTTTGCTTAGTTAACTAGCCAAGCAAACTCTGATAGCTAATAATCCACAAAATGCTAGTAAATGGGTCTTTAAGTTAACATTTGTCAAACTGCTGTTTTCAAGGGCAAGAATAAACTTTCACACTCAACTTTAAACATTACTTTTACATTACTCTACATAAGAGGTCACTAACAATCTGCATGCTGTCCTGATCCGGACCCAGACGGCATCCTGTGTGAAGCCAGACATTGCTGCTGTTGTGTTACACACCACACCTCTGATTCCAGAAGGCTGGTATGCTATCACACACAGGAGCGACCAAATGCTGGATTTGTTAGGTTCAGTGTCAGCAAAGACGGCGTAATGGAAGATTTTCAGCAGCAGTATAGTGGGATCTGTTGAAAAGAGGCTTTAGCTAGGTGTACCAAATAAACTGTCAATTGTTTTATATCATGATATAGTAATTTTTCTGGAATGTTAATTAAACTATGACTTGAATATCTATCTTTATAATATTTGGCTAAAGTAAAGGTAATTGATGTCATTGATGAAAAAAAACAAAAACAAATAAATAGATGAATCAAACATGAAAAACCCATAAAGCCCCATTCACCAGTCTGGTTCATTGATTTGCAACATTGCCCTCAGTCTCAGCAGTCTCCAGATCCAGCTCCATCTCTGACCACAACACTAATTGGTAGGCATTGGTATTCCTCCTGAATGACAAGACTATGGTTTCAATATAATAAGTTACAACTGAGCTCAACCAGCAGCCTGGAGCGCTGCCCTCAGCAACACACTCATGGGATTTATTGGTCGACATCCATGTAAATCTTTTCCCGGAAACACTGTAGCTGTATGTAGCGTCCCCTGTGTGAACCTTCATGTGAGACTTTGGACTTGCTTTCCATTAAAAGTTCTTGCACGGATTGAGCAACTGTAGAGTTTCTCCCCTTTGTGGAATTTCATGTTTGAGCAGTTCCTTCAAATTCATTTTCACAAATTGACCAGCTGACAGCTCGATCATCTCTATGAACTGTCATATGGGATGGTAGAGTTTCCCTCTGGTTGAACATTTTTTCACACAGTGGTGAGGTGTGGTCTGACTCTGTGTGTGCTCTCATGTGTTTCCTCATGCCCGCTTTATAACGAAACTTTTTGCCACACACCGAGCAGCTAAATGGTTGCTCCCCTGTATGAATTATCACATGTTCCTGCAGATGTTGTTTCCGGCCGAATTTTTTACCACAGACTGAGCAGCTAAATGGTTTCTCTCCTGTATGACCTCGAATGTGTCTCTGCAGAGATCCCTTCAAGCTAAATTTTTTACCACACTCAGAGCACTTATATGTTTTCTTTCCAATACTACAATGACATTTTTCAACAATTATATGGACTTCATTATGTTTTACAAAAGTTGAACCTGGCTGAAGTTCCCTTGTCTCCTTCCACTCGTCATTACTGTATTCAGTCTCGGAATCAGAAGAGTCTGCTTCCATCTGTTGAGCTAAGCTGCTGGCTGGAGGCTCTGTTTCTCTGTTCTCCTCAGTTTGCCTTTGATGAAGCTGTGAGGACCGAGTCTCTTCATCATCTTCACTCTTCACAGGGACACTGGTGAACTTGGTGATATCATCTTCCTCAAGTCCTTGAAACTGCTCTCCCTCCTGACTGCTCCAGACTTCCCCCTGTTCCTCTTTAATGTGT
Organism: Seriola aureovittata; assembly: GCF_021018895.1. Classification (NCBI taxonomy): domain Eukaryota; kingdom Metazoa; phylum Chordata; class Actinopteri; order Carangiformes; family Carangidae; genus Seriola; species Seriola aureovittata. The sequence continues at coordinate 831,095 of NC_079373.1, forward strand.
GGGGGCTCTGGGTCCTCCTGGTCCAGACTGGTCCTCCAGTCCTGCTGCTCAGAGGGAACCTCCTGTTTAATCGCCAACAGCTGTGTAACATCTAAAAGAAAGAAGAAAAAGGATTCTTTGTTATGGAGAATCTCTGTTCGAACCACCACCAAAAACAGTCATGTGGTACAGATGAAACGCGAGGCTTCACACATCATCAGTGAGGTTATAATTAAGCAATATCACATGAGACGGAGTGATGCTGTACTGAATATCAGCCCGGCTGTGATTAGGTCATAGGTATGAGGCTGCTTATACAACAGTTCTACAAGCGCCATATTAGTTCAATAAACAACAACAGATTATGGTTTGTTTGTTTATTTTATCTTTCATTTGGCTACCCCAACACAATTGGTTCTGCAACAGGACTGGTACTGGGCTGTTGCTAAGCAACACAAACATTTTGACCTGCACAGTGCACACTATGATACTTGCTACTTTGTCTTCACGTTACCTCAGGTGTGCGCTGAAGGATCCAGGCTTCTTCCCTTCATCCTCTTCTGACGACCAGACATCATTTAATTCACATGTTATTCTGAAAATACTTTCATCTTTGCTAAATTTGTTACAATCTAAGATAGATTAACGGTTAATAGAACACCTGTGAAGCGGAGTGATACATGGAGTTAAAAGTCCCAGCGCTGTTGTACTCCGTCAGCACTCATGGAATCACTCTCGTCCAATAAAAGGACTTGGTCTGAACTAACTGTTGTGCTAGTCTAAAATGATATAAGCTCCACCGGAAGAGTTCAGCTGCACTTCGAAGCATCTAACTTTAACGTCACTAAGGACAATGGACTTATCGACAACATAGTGGGCTGTCTGTGTAAAAAGGGTTTATCTCTCTGCTCGCGACGGGCTGCCGGTTGCTATGCTCCGGACCAGCTGCCCCTTGTGGGAGGCTAACTGGGGTTTTTAATGTACTAGCAGCTGGCTACTAGCAACCAACCATTAAACACCACTGACTGCATTGATAAAAACACAGTCCCTCCCCCCAACATCACTCCGCCATTCATCGTTGGAAATAGTGTCAACGGACTAAACTGATGCCGTAATGAGATCGGTGAAGCAGAAAAAAGCCCACTAACCTGCTTTGGTTACCTGCCCTACAGGCCTCTCCACAACCTCCAACAGTCTGCGTTGGCGCTGAATCTCTTCTTCATATTCCGCTATAGTTGTTTCAAACAGTCGAAATATCTCTTCTACAGCCGCGCTCAGCCGCTGGTTCACCAGCGTCCTCAGAGTCCGGATTTTACACATTGTCACACGACGAACAGAAACAACTTCTCCGAACAGAGTGAAAAAAAGTCGGAGCGCAAGCGGCTGCTGCAGGTGTTGTGCCAAAAAGTGACTGCCTGCCAAAAAGTGATTTGCGTCCGCGGGTGCGCGCGCAGCCTGTTAAAGCTGAAAAGCGCAGTTCTATGCGTCTACAGCTGCTTTCTGGATCAAACAGCCATTACGAACAAATACAGTAACTGTATGTCCGAGCTAATAGTGATGTCATGTATGTGTGAGACGATAACGTTTATTTCAACAGAATTTGCGGCCATAAACGTGTTTGCTGTTTATAGTATAATCAGGCATGATATTAACGTGATTACAGTCAATAATGTTATTTCTATGTTTGTGTGTTTGTTATGTCTGATATCCTTGTTAAATAGACTGAAATTAACATGATGTATGTCTGACTTATGTATGCAATAAAGCCATTTGGGACTGAAAGGGTTTTCTGCCCCAAAATTACTTCAAATCACTCACCACAATTATGATTTGAAGATTATTCCTTAACCAGTACTCTTTACCTGTTGAAAACTCTGTAAAGGGCCAGTGCAACACATACAATGCAGTTTTTTACTTGCCAAAAATTGATTCCTGCTCCCAATTTGATACTGAAAGGGTTTTTTTTTTCCACAAAATGACTTCATATCACAAAATTAAATTATTCTATACATACATACATACATACATACATACATACATACATACATATATAAATACATACATACATATATACATACAGACATACATACATACAAACATACATACATACATACATAGATATATAAATACATACATACATACATACATAACCACAACTATCATAAAATGTGTGAACATCATGCGAACAAGATACAATTATATACATTCCAGATACATGCCAGTAGCTACAGTTGCTACTGGCATGCTACACAATTAATTTCCTTCTGCCTTTTTGTGGGTTCTTGACACAGCTCCTGTGGAACCACCGTGGGACAATCTCACAGCCAATCTGAATTTGACAACAGGAAAACAAAGAATTATGATTAAATTGTTATACAATTATAATTTTAAACACAATAAAACAATAAACAATCAATTTTGTTTTGTGCCTTCATGTCTTATGGAATTTGAAATAACGTTTAGGTTTTTTTAAATAAATCTAAAGAAGGACAAGGAAAACACAAGCAGTTACCCAATGAGTGTCCCCATCCAGTTCCCCAGAGAGACGACACAGGTCAGTCAAGTCATCTGCTAAAACAAGGAACAAGGATAATTTCCTTTAACTGTGAGCAATGTTTGTCAGAGTAAATGATAGCCTAATATATTAACTATAAAAAGGAAGAAAAATAAACACCTGTATTCTCCAGAGGAGAGACAGCAATGTTCTCTCTTATGGTGTTTACACCAGAAGTTGAATTGTCAAATTCTAGAGGTGATCCACCCAAGATGCACTCAGCAAACTGTGAATAAGAGGTGCAACAATGGATTTATTATGGGAAGGAACAGTAATCTTACAAGAAGTGTTTGAAAGTTATTGAACCACCCAATGCCCAAAATTAACAGTAGCATTAGTCTTTGTGTAATTTTAATTAATTAAAGCAACCCAATGTAACATGGAATGTCAGAATATTCTTAACTATTTTACATTCTAAATTTCCTCTGTATAGACATATCAAATAACTTGACTTTTGAGTAATACTCTTACTTTAACTTTGACAAAAAGGAGCATTGCACTTGTTCTGTGCAAATTTTTCATGAATTTATTTTCTAAAGCCTTTGCATCCACGCATGGTTATCAAACATGCTTTTGTGTAACGTCAAGAATTTAAGGCTAAATTCAGAGTTAGTTTTAGACCATCTAATAAATGATGGAGTTAATGTGATTAACATTAGCCTATTAATTCATGTTACAACTTTCAGATGTCTCATGAATGTTTCTAGATTGTCTACATGTAATCGTAATAGCCAGTGTGCGGATTACCAATTAAATGTGTTATTTTGATGATCCAAGAGCTGTAACTTGCTGCTGTAGATTCAATATTACTTTAATTCCAATCCTAACATTAAGCTTAATCATGCTGTAATACATAGCTTCAATGCACAGGCCCCACAGGATGTTGCATCATGTTGAAGTGGCTGAGGCTTTGTTTCCCCCCCCATCTTGAAGGATTTAGCCCCCTGTGTCTCATGAGTGACCTAAAAAGACAAATACATATAATCTATATATGCAGTATAAATTGGTCCAACCTTACTTTAACAGTCTTTTAATAAAGTAAATATTTATAATATCCACTGCATCAATGTCATTATAATTTTGATAACACCAAAATATGCAAAGTTTCTTACTGGTTCCAACCACATTTAATAGTGGAATAAAGCACAACAATGGAGAATGAGGAAGTAAAAACTGGATTTCAAAGGAAAGGAGACATAACTTAGACTTACAAATAAATCAAGTTTTGTAAAAGCCGAATTTATTTTTAGTACAGTACTGGAAAACAATATTAGTACAACCTTTTATTAGCTTAATTTTTTTTTCTCATTTGCTTGATAATTGGGATAGGAAATCAAAAATCTAAGATACAATAAAGTAAGACTCTAGGAAAGGGACTTATCTTAACATGGCTGGAAAGGATGATGAAAAATTATGCGGTGAAATAACAGCCTAAGAAAGGTCTCTATTATTAAAGTTCTGTAGCAGTGGGTGGATCACAAATATTTAACAGGCCTATCATTTTTCCAAAATGTATAATCCTTTTCTTTGAGTTTCTAACTTCCGCATCTAAGACTTTCCCCGAAGTAAATGTATTAACTTGTCTATTTGAGTTGTTGTAATGTATCGCTATTATGAAATAAGCATTATACTGTACTGACTTGATAAATTCTGCCATATTGGCACGTTTAACATCTAATTATCTATACATAACTTTAATTCACAGCTCAGATACACAGATGTTATTTCCTTGTCCATGATTTTTTACCTATTGTACTTACAGTGTCCTAAAAGAATGCATACTAAATTACCTCGTGATGTCCTTGCAGTGTTCAACAGATGTTTTTCTTTCACCCAGTGGATCCAGAAAAACAGTTTTTCTCTCTGCTGGTAAGATCACCTAAATATAGAGTTACAATTTAATAAATATGCTGTATGAGTAGCTTTGTAGTTCTTCAGCAATACTATGCAGACTGCATGTGCAGCTGAAGAACATGTACACACACACACACACACACACACACACAGTAATTTTAAATATACATACATATAAAACACAATACCATCAAGTTGAAAAAAATAATTACCACGAGCATCCAGTGATGACCCTCACTGACAATGCCCACGATGAATTTGTACAGCCGGGGGACAATCTGTAAGATAACATAACAAATCAAAAATGTGTAGTGATTATAATATATTGTGCATTATTTCTTAGTACAATAACATGAGATAATATTGTTTAATACCTTAATTTTGGGGTTTTTTTCTCTGCCATATCCGTGTAATTTCAAAGGAGTCCAGTGCAAAAGCCCTCTCTGTGTTCTCCTCATTATATTTGTTTACAAGCAGGGTCAGATATGCATTGATAACCTGTAATTTAAAAATAAAAGGTTAAAAACATATTTAGCATGTCAAACAGTAAATCAAATTGTGTGTGCCTAACTGAAAACTATGGTCAACAGGTAAACCATTATAAAAGAAAAGAATGTTAACACCTCACCTCACTTTCGAACTCCCTTTATGGACCAGTGTTAAAAATGTCCCAACACAAACCAGCAGAGGACGGGATGGTAGGCGAGCCAGCAGAGGACGGGATGGTAGGCGGGCCTGAGGAGGACGGGATGGTAGGCGGGCCAGCAGAGGACGGGATGGTAGGCGAGCCAGCAGAGGACGGGATGATAGGCGGGCCAGCAGAGGACGGGATGGTAGGCGAGCCAGCAGAGGACGGGATGGTAGGCGGGCCAGCAGAGGACGGGATGGTAGGCGAGCCAGCAGAGGACGGGATGGTAGGCGAGCCAGCAGAGGACGGGATGGTAGGCGAGCCAGCAGAGGACGGGATGGTAGGCGAGCCAGCAGAGGACGGGATGGTAGGCGAGCCAGCAGAGGACGGGATGGTAGGCGAGCCAGCAGAGGACGGGATGGTAGGCGAGCCAGCAGAGGACGGGATGGTAGGCGGGCCAGCAGAGGACGGGATGGTAGGCGGGCCAGCAGAGGACGGGATGGTAGGCGAGCCAGCAGAGGACGGGATGGTAGGCGGGCCAGCAGAGGACGGGATGGTAGGCGAGCCAGCAGAGGACGGGATGGTAGGCGAGCCAGCAGAGGACGGGATGGTAGGCGGGCCAGCAGAGGACGGGATGGTAGGCGAGCCAGCAGAGGACGGGATGGTAGGCGGGCCTGAGGAGGATGAGATGGTGGACCAATCCACTGAAAGTTTGTATAGAACTCTTGGTTGTTCCTCCGTATATGCAGCCAAGTGATCTGTATTGATTTTTGGGATCATCACTCCTTGGCTGTCTACAAGGTTCACACTTTTCCCTGCAATTGCCAAAATGGTGTATGACCCAAGGTAAGTTGGATCCAATTTACCCCCTGTCCTCTGCTGGCTCTGAACATTTAATCTCAAGACCTTCATGCCCACCTGAAAGTAGGGAGTAGGCTTTGTGCCTTTCGACTTTTTGTGAGGTTTGTCCTTGCTGTTAAGGATAGCACTCTGAAGAGCATCATCAAGCTTGAGGACGTCCTCTGTTACCTCCTCAACAGACAGGTTGTCTTCAATACTGCTATCCACCTATGAAATTATTTCACAATTTAATTAAAGCACTAATACATACATTGTGCTCATGTTACATTATGACTATATTTAAAATGTTTGTTTCATCAATATACAAAGTGCAACTCACCCTGTATTGATCAGGTATTTGAGATGGAAACCTCGCCTCTCTCCCGAACATTAAAAAAAGATGAGTATTTGGTCGTCATTTGGCGCTTTGTGCTCAGGCCAAACATGACAGCGTCCAAATGCTTGTCCCATTCATTAGTTTTTTCCTGGACCAATTTGGACAGTGCCCTAGAAAAAAAGAAAAAAAGAATAGAGCAGTTCTTAAAAAGTTTTTAAGTCTTTAATACATTTTTTTGGATAAGAAGTAAAAAATTATTTAAAAGTGTTACTTATCACATGTTAAAATAGACATATCTCTGGATGGTGCCATTCATCTTCTCCACCAGCCCATTAATCTGTGGATGGTAGGGTGAACAAAGGCTTCTTTGTATCCCTAGTATTTTTCAGACATTTCTGTTTATCTGTATTTGGAATAAATAAAGACAGTAAATAAAAAATATTCATAGATGGAATAAGATGTGACTGGGATAGCCAGTGAATATAATAGTTAAATAAGCCATTACCAAAATTCTGTATATGATAAATGTTCGTTATATATTTATTTCATGTCAGTAGTTATTCAAACATACTTCGTTCACAAACTCCCAGCCTTGATCAGTCAGAATCCTCTTTGGAGCTTCAAACTGATAAAAAAATTTGAGGATGCATTGAGTTACTTCCTCTGCAGTTTTAGATTTGATGGCGTATGCCTGGGGCTACTTGGTTAAATAGTCAATCAGTACACATATATACGGATTCCCTGTAATGGTGGTTTTTACTTTCCCGTTTAGTCCATTACAATCAGCTCAAACGGTTTGGTAACCTATAATACAGAAAATATTGATTGATTAATGTGTCATATTTCCTGTAAAATTTAAATTTCTGTTAATAACTTATTTTCAGTCAAAGATGATATAAAAACAATACCTCTGTTGTTGTTTTTTACCTTTTATTGGTTTGTATTCCACCTCCTGTTTGATGATCACACCGCTGGCCCGGCATGCAGTACACTGGTTCACCTGACATATGAAACAACAACCAAAAAACAAACTATCATTTTCCCCATCCGTGTGATTTAGAATGTCATAAAAAAGTTTTCATTTTAGCGTCACTTAAGAGTTTAGAGTGTATAGGATGTCGCAATCTGTGCGTTCTCAGGTTAATTGAGATGATGTAACTGTAGATTTTGAACACGTCACACCTCTTTCTGTGCATGGAACTTTGGTTAATACCTGGATGTGGACGTGTCGATCAAATATGCGCGGACATCTCAATCAAGTATGCGTGGACAATCTCTCTCTCTCTCTCTCTCTCTATATATATATATACATATATAATACACATATAAATATATATTTATATATCTACAAATATATATACCTTTTAAGTCAAACATTAAGAGCTGGAATCAATTTTTTACTACTGTACTGGTTATGGTATAATCTTCTAAATATAACTCTGATGAGTGATATGAAGTCATTTTGTGGAAGAAAAACCCTTTCAGTATCAAATTGGGAGCAGGAATCAATTTTTGGCAAGTAAAAAACTGCATTGTATGTGTTGCACTGGCCCTTTACAGAGTTTTCAACAGGTAAAGAGTAGTGGTTGTGGTATAATCTTCAAATCATAATTGTGGTGAGTGATTTGAAGTAATTTTGGGGCAGAAAACCCTTTCAGTCCCAAATGTCTTTATTGCATACATAAGTCAGACATACATCATGTTAATTACAGTCTATTTAACAAGGATATCAGACATGACAAACACACAAACATAAAAATAACGTTATTGACTGTAATCACGTTAATATTATGCCTGATTATACTATAAACAGCAAACACGTTTATGGCCGCAAATTCTGTTGAAATAAACGTTATCGTCTCACACATACATGACATCACTATTAGCTCGGACATAGAGTTACTGTATTTGTTCGTAATGGCTGTTAGATCCAGATGAAAGCAGCTGTAGACGTATGGAAACTGCGCTTTTCAGCTTTAACAGGCTGCGCGCGCACCCGCGGACGGAAATCACTTTTTGGCAGGCAGTCACTTTTTGGCACAACACCTATTCGCTTCTGCTTCTTCTTCTTCTTGATTAATTGCGGATGGCACCTAGCGTTTTAGGTGCATTACCGCTGGATACAATGCTGGATTGTGGGCCAGAGTTCCCGATTTCCACGAGGACTGGATAAATAAATAAACAAACGAACGAAAAATAAACGAACAAACAAACAAATAAACGAATGAACAAATTCTATTTATTAACGTAGTTTATTTTAAGAACATTTATCTTCCTCATCGTTAAATTACTTCTTAAAATGAAATGTGTATGTGCAGTTCATGGAGTCAATACTCTCACCCCACAACTCTTTAATTCATTCTTTAGATTTTCTCTGTGTGTTTTATAATTCTGGCAGCGACATGAGACATGTTCAGCCGTTTCTTCCTCTGAGCCACATTCACATAGTCCTAGATGTTTCCCCATTAAATGCATTGCTTTATTTAAACCTGTGTCCTAATCTCAGACATGATATAATCGTTGTTTTCATTTCGACAGTGTTGTTTCCTTACCAAGCAGTGATGATATTTCTCTGTATAACTGCTTTGGCTTTACTCAAAGTAACCACATACTCTCCAAAATTTGCTTCTGTTTCAGAGCTTTTTTAACTAGAGAATATGTTATTTCATTCCCCTCAATGCCTCTATGAGCTGGGATCCCCATAATCCAGACTGCTGTTTCGATACAATGAAGTCTGAATAGTGTTTCAAATACATCTGTAACACAGTCAATTATACAGCAGTATCTCACAAAATCTGTGTTAATAGTTATAACCCGACAGGTTAGCCTCCAGCGTCACTATGTGGAACGTTTGAAAGTTTCTGTTTCCCTATGTGCACTTCCGTGGGCTCCCCACTATAAAGTGGAGTCTCCCTCCTTTACTTCTCCTGTCTTGCTATTGTACTCCACAGGAGAGGTAAGTGACAACACTGTGATAGAGGTAATTTCCATGTTTTAGCCTTTCTGTTAAACTGTGTTCATGTGCTCAATTGCTATCTTAAATTCATTGTGTAGTACACTAATATATTGTGTCGTTTATTTTGTGTAGGGGCTAAGTTACATGATCACAATTTCCCGGAGGATTTTATTATTTACCTCTTTTGTTGGAATAAATGGTGATTGCCTCCCACAATGTCCTGGTGTTGGCCTCTTCATCCAAACACTACACACACAACGCTAAACACTAACCGGTTACTTTTCATGGAGGAAATTTTGTCTGTTTTGGGATTACATGGAGCGGAGTGATATCAGTAACTGATATAATATGACCTTTTTTAGTTTACTTTGTACTATCCACTGCATTGTCATTTCAATAGCTAACATCCCAACTGTTCTGGGACAACAAAAGTGAATCCAGTGTTTCTATTTCTCCTTTGGTCCATCTGTATTCATTGGAATTAATGTTTTGTGTTGTTCTGACTACATCTGCCCACCTCGCTTGATACCAGTGTCAAATCTAGTGCTAGACTGTTACCATAGACTGTATATAAAAAGGCTGTACCCATATGTACCTCCCATCATTACGACACATCATCCAATAGTTGTATTATCTCCTTATTTGTATCTGTCTTTTTCCCTGCCTATAAGCTGCTATGTGAATGACAATCCCCACACCAAAAATATGGTCCCTAGTCTGTCCATGAATCCATATCTAGCTTTCTACATGGTTATAATATATGATGGCAAACTGTCCTTCATTTGTCCATATTTCTACCACTATATATTCTTCCCATTTTCCCTAACAACTCTGAATGGAATATTCTCTTTGACACACCAAACAGCACTGTAATGTAAAATTCTAACATTAGGTTTCACCCATATATATGTATGTACAAGCATCTAGTACAGGGAAAAAGTATGTGTGAGTGTGTGATGTTATCCCCATTTGAATGATTATCACATCTCACGTCTGTGACAGCAGGCTTTTCAACCCACATGAGAGTGGCCATTCTCAACCTTTGTAAATACTTTGCCGTCAGATGTGGTCAGTGAACACATCACACAACCTAATCCATTTTAGCATAACCTGGCCTTCATCTGTACAGTCTAGAATTGCTGTGTAAGGAGTATGTTGCCAATTCATATTGAATGATGTCTGCTTACTTTGTTCTTACTTATAACTTTGTTTTACAAATGACTTTACATTCCTGTGGCATATTTGTAGTACATGTTATTTGACAGATTTTCTACTTCATTACATTTTCTATTCTCTATTGTTGTTTGCTTCATGACAGAAACCCCACATAAATACTGCTAATTCAGCACATGCGGTGGTGAAAATACATTGGTTCATCCCAAAGAGAACATGCTCCCCCATCATCTTGAAGATAGATAAAAACTTTATTCATCCCCCTGTTGCAATGTAACATCATTCAGTGATGCACCGTGTCAAGTACCTGTTCCTGATAAATGTATAAAATGAATGCTATAATTCTACGTTTAGCTGATGGAGATGGAGCATAAAAGGTTTGCCCCATGATAACACCCTAGAGTTGTAAAATCTTATCTTATCGTATTCTAAACCAATGTGCATCTTCAAACCCCAAGACTTATCGTGTCCATCCATAGTCTCACTGGGAGTGGATGCAACACACCAGTGTAGTGTTCTGACCACAGCTTAACTCAGCTAAACCTGTACAGACCTGCATTAACATGTGTCTTCAGTGATCCGATCACAAGTGGTCAGTAGTGTCTGCAGTGATGACTTGTGATCAGATCTCACTTCCCGCTTTATATGCAAATAAGCAGGTATGAGTTGCTGTTTTTAGCCAATCCAACAGACAGGACTGTGTGTGTGTGTGTGTGTGTGTGTGTGTGTGTGAGTGAGTGAGTGAGTGAGAGTGAGTGAGTGAGTGAGTGAGTGAGTGAGTGAGTGAGTGAGAAAGAGAGAGAGAGAGAGAGAGAGTGGGGTAAGAAGGGGTGGAGTGAATCAATGCTCACAGCTCTACAGTGAAATCAGGTTTTACTCATTTGAAATAAATTTAAAATATTATTTGGTTTCAGTATAAACTGTGTTGGGACTAATCAGACTGTGACAGTAGAGTAGTTGTTCCTTCAGTGTGGTCCAGGACACATTCACGTTCACACTGCTAAAAGAATATGGACACATGTGGTCCAGACCTCCTCTGAATGTGGTCTGAGTGATTGGATCTCAAATGCGTCCTCAATGCGTCTTGGGTGCGTTCACACCTGAACTGACCGCTGACCGCTTGTGATTGGATCACTTGAGATGGATGTTAATACCAGGTCTGAACAGGGCCTCAGTTTGAAAAAAACAGCCTATACAGCTTCACTTGTTATTGCTTCCACCTGCACATTTATGGCTTTTAACATGTGATAGCAAACTAAAGGTCCGATCACAAACACTGCAGCTGTACGGTTTCTCTCCTGTGTGAACTCTAATGTGTCTCTTCAAAGTTCCCTTTTCACTAAAACGTTTTCCACAGAATGAGCAACTGAATGGTCTCTCCCCTGTATGACTTCTTAAGTGTATGACTAATGTCTTCTTTTGACTAAAACTTTTGTTGCAGACTGAGCAGCTGAATGGTTTCTCCCCTGTATGACTTCTCATGTGAGTCTTGAGATTGACCTTTGCACTGAAGCTTTTGTTACAGACAGTGCAGGTGAACGGCTTCTCTCCTGTATGGCTTCTCATGTGGGCGTGGAGATTTCCTTTGCAACCAAATCTTTTGTCACAAACTGTGCAACTAAATGGCCTTTCCCGGCTATGAGATTTATTATGATTGGCAGTGCTGTCATTTTTTTCTTGTTGTCCTGTCTCCTTCCAGTCGTCATTACTGTCCTCAGTCTCTGATTCACAACAGTATAAAGACAGCAGCTGATGATGGCTGTCAGTCTGTGCTTCCATCTGTTGAGCTGGGCTGCTGGCTGGAGGCCCTACCTCTCTGTTCTCCTCAGTTTGTCTTTGATGAAGCTGCAAGGACTGAGCTGTGTCTTCATCGTCTTCACTCTTCACAGGCACAGTGGTGAATGGGAATTCAGTAGTATCAGACTCCTTCAGTTCTTTAAGCTGTTCTACATCCTTACTGACACACTGTTCTTCCTGTTCCTCTTTAATATGCGGGGCTTATTGGTCCTCCTGGTCAAGTCTGGTCCTCCACTCCTGCTGGTCTTGTTTTCTGACAATCAGTTTTTGGACACCTGGAGGTAAAACTGAAATACAGAAAAAAGCTATTAATATAATGTATTTGATAGTTGACAAACACATTGTACATTCTTATGTCCCAGGATGCTTTACTGTGAAAATGTTGTATTGAAAATTCAACCTAGGCTCTCTAATGGTTCCTAAATGAGCTTGTCAATTTGATAGCACATGAGCTGTAAATACACACAAGTACACACACACATGCTGCAAATTCAGAAAACATCTTCATCACTAGTTGTTCAATACCCAATTGTGACTTTTGAAGTTAAAAGCATTGAACAACAAGTGCGTCCCAGCAGGTTCATCACTGTTTAGTGTCCCCTGGAAACACTTCTTTTGTGTTGTGAGTATTTGCAGCTCATGTGTTGTCAAATTGAAGATATTCTCTGTAGTTGTTTGTGTTTGATCTGTTTACATGTATTTTCTGATGATGCAGTGCATTGAGCTCCCAGGGCCACCGTAGATATATCTGAAATAAGCTAATCGGGGTTTAACCAGTGGATTCCACTGGGCTGGCCACTTCCCGAGCTTATCAGGAGAAAGACTCAACTTCATACACCAAGTCGCAGTATCACTCCTTCTTAGCAACAATCCTTAGTAACTCGTTAACTGACGAGGACTGATCTGAAGATGATCTTGTATGAAAAGACACAGTGTGATTTCTGCCCATGATTGAAAAATTCCCTGAGGTGTTGATCAATGTGTCATCCTGACATTTTCACTTTAGGGCACTACAACTTTCCATCTGCAAACTGGCTTGGCACACTTGATATCTGACTAACAGAGTAATTATAATGAGAAAACAAGCTTTGTTATAGATAAGAGGATAATTATTTCATTAACCCGGAATAACAACAAATCGTTTTCTCCTGATATCTTTCTATCTAGGATTAACTAACTTTGTTATCTTGAGATAACGGGATAGAAAAATATTTGCAAGTCTGGCCTTTCTCGGCTTCCATATAATTCAGTAGTTTTTTGCATGTTGAAACATTATTTGCATTATTTGCTCCACGCTTTTATTATGAAGGTTGAAATCAGTCAACTTCCGTCTTTGCTGTGGATTGATGTAAAACAGCTGTGGAGGCTAACAGCCTGACTCTGTCTCTGCTGTTCAGTTTGTTATTGTCCAGCTTCGACCTTGTAAAGCAGCATTAAAGACTTTGATCAGTTCTCTTTAACGAGGGGCCTTCACGGACCTGTGTGGGTGTCGGGCTTGTCAACATCCTCCAGCAGTCTTCGCTGCCGATCGATCTCTTCTTCGTAGGTTGATATGGTTGTTTCCAGCAGCCTGAAGATGTCTTCTACAGCAGCGGTCAGTCTCTGGTTAACGAAAGCTCTCAGCGTTTCAATCGTGGACATTTTCACACAGTAACCGGTCAGTGAGCAGTCAGTATGTGGCTGCCTCTTCCTCCTGCTGCCGCTCCTCCCGCTGACAAGCCCGGAGCCCCTCCCTCACACACACACACACACACACACACACACACACACACACACACACACACACACACACACACACACACACACACAAACACACACACACACACACACACACACACACACAGACACACACACACACACAGACAGGGGCCGTTTCTGGCTTTTTGGGGGCCCTTATTTTGTCAAACTACAATGGATAGATTCCTAACCCTTTTAGGTGATCCACAAAGATGCAACAATCTATTACATTTTAAGAGGAAAACAGGCTGGAGTTGTGAAAACAAAAATCTGAAGTTGTTCAGCCCAAGCAAGAACTGATAGAAAATGATAATACAAGGTAAACAATGGGGATCCTCTATATGTCAATAAATGAAACTGATGCAGTGTTCCTCAAAAATATTTATTTTAAATTGTAAAAAGAAGGTTCTTAAACATTTAACATAACTTAATATAATATTTCTCACACCACCAACCCAAAACTATAATAAATAAATAAATAAAAAATTAAATTGGGCCAAGCCCAACAATAAAAAACTAAAAACTAGTATGAAAAATACTACTGTTAAGGTAGTAAGGAACCTTTCACATGTAACACAAGCCCTTCAGGACCATTTTGGATCTCTTGCTGTTTTTTTAGGCCATTGCACAAGATGAACAGAAATCAACATATCACCTAGAATGAAAACACAATAAACCAGCATATATTTTAAAGTGCAACAATGAAAACAAACCAATAATAAAAAGAATACTTATGTTGTAGTTTTAAAGGAACCATATAGAACTATATAACATGATCACAACGTGATCATTATCTGTATCATCACAGTCTTATGTTTTAACCTGATCTACCCTAAGCCCCTCAAAACCTCTGCTTCTTGGCTTTTGTAGAAGCAAAGTCATCAATTATGTCATCATATGAGAGCTGCTTGCAAATCTCATGATTGATGCTGATTATGGCAAAACCAGTGAGGCGATCCTGTCCCACAGATAACCTTAGGTAGGTGTAGTGCAGTCATGTCATCAGATGGCAAGCTCAGCAAGTTGCGTATTTCCACAGCCATCTCCTTTCCATCAATGTCACCTTCATCTCCGGTGCTTAATGTGCTGCAGAGGTCCATCCAGTTTTTTGAAATTGAGCAGCACTCCAAATCTGGCTCTCACTTCACCCAGTGTTTCAAACCTATCCTTTAAAGATTCAATGGCTGTGTCAACAACCACATTAAAGAATGCAGTGTCAAGATTCTCCATGGCATCTGCAATAGTAACCTCTGGGGCTTCATAGGCAAAGTGTTTTTTTGTGCTTCTTAGTCTCTTCTCTTTCAGCACAGCCTCCACATTCATTTCCTCACACGTCTTTAGCAGAGGCCTGAGCTGAAGCAAAGCCAGACTCTCTGTAACTTCTCAGTGATTTTTGTGCCTTTGTGAGGAGGTCAACTGCCACATCAAGCTGCATTGCAGCAGACCGCAGGAGCTTGCTAACATGGTTCACTTGGTTTAGAGTGTCCTACCATACCACTGTGCAAATGAGAAAGCGGTACAACCCAACCTCTTCTGCCAAAATTTGGGCTTTGACCTTGGTCAGAGGATCTGTCACTTTGTCCCTGACCTCCAACAACGCCTCCCTTATGTGAGAGGCCTGGTACCGCACAGCCTCTATGCTGTTGATACGGCTCTCCCACTTCATTGCAACAGTCACATGTTTCTGTACAATGCCAAAGCAGTTGATGGCTTCTGTATTTGATATTGACATCAATATTTGAATCAATAATATTAATGAACATATAAGTGACGAAGTTTATTTGTAATTAGTACCAGGCACACAGTCATCAGACTCATGGTGAGGATATTTCGTGGTGGCTAACGAGGTTTGAACAAGCTAGCTTACATGCCAAGGGACACCAACAGAGGAAAAGGAAAACAAGAAATGGAGGCCAACGTGAGTAACACTTAAACTCCCAAGGAGCACCTGAATGTAACAGCAACAGAACAAATGGAGATGAAAATGTGCCACCACCAGTTAACCCGCCTGTGAAACCTGTCACTAAGTTGAATGTGACGGTAACGGTGAAGGTATTAGTGGCAGTGGCAACTTGGAGATCTTTGCAGCAATTAAGGAACTTTCAAATTTCTGTTTAAATTTCTGCCATTGGAATGACAACAGAAACAACTTCCAAACAAATTGAGAAACTGTCATCTATTGTGGAACTTCTTGTTGTGGATTATTATTGTGTGACTACATCCTGAAACACACACAGTCGGAGATTAAGAGTTGAAAAAAGAGAATCAGCTCCTGAGAACGTGGATTGTGGAATGTAAGCACTAGAGTTGGAGATGGGCACTGAAACTACATGGACTGAAGGAGGAGGCCAATGAGGATGTGAGAAAAGAAGTGATTAAGTTGCTCCCGGTCATAATGAATATCTGGAGGAGGGTGGCGACATAGCCAATTGTCCTCGCCAAAAAAGAAAGGATGGATCCTACTGGTCTACTATCATCTTGTTTGCACTTCACCGTATACGCGACGCTGTTTGGAAGTGTGCAAAAGGATTCAAGGATAATAATCTGACGCTTGCCGAGGCTTTGTCTCCTGAGGACGGGGTTGCAGGAGAGAAACTCTGGCCTCTTGTGGACAAAGCAAAAAAAGGAAGGGAAAAAGGCTTCATCACCTTCATTACCCTTTGCTCTGATAGATGGAAAGAAGATCGATCACGTGGGCATGAATTAATTCTTGTGGGCTCTGATGAATTGAGATTTTCAGAGTTTAACAATCTGCTGAACACGTCCCACCAAGACCTCCAACTGTGAGGTAAAATAATATACTGAATATATTGCCTCAACTCTTGTCAGTGGTCTGTGTGTGTGGAATATGGTTGGCTACTGAACAGGTCATCATCCTCACCAAGCAACACCTGGTAACACTGCCTTAAGTTATCTTGTCCTTAGGGTTCTATAATTTGGTGCAGCAGTTTACCCTTTTGCTCAAAATGAATGGCCCAAATCTAGTATAGCTACCTATTTAGATAATATATATTTATATATATATATATTTTTTTATTAATTTAGTTATTTACAAATGTACAATAGTTTATAAAAATAAAAATTTTATATTATTATATATTAATTATAAAATTAAAGTTTATAATAACTTTACTTCAGTTATCAGTTGAATATAGTTGTTATGGTAAGGGCTGCTTGTACTTCATTATACTTCATTATCTTAAATAATACAGCTGTATTCTTGAGTCACAACATATGTTCAACATTCGAATGGTTGTTCATCACTCCCTCTTCAAAGGAGACTAAAACACATCCTAAAGTTCTTGTTAGCTGTTTAATTGAGGGCTTCAAATTTTCTAATTTGTTGATTTCTGTTTAATTTTTATAATTTCTTTGATGGATTTTTAGTTAAAATCCTTAACTGTAATTTCATTTAATGTCAGGGGTATTTGTGATGCAAGTAAGAGGAGATAAACTTTTTTTATTCTGTAAAAGAAGTGAAGCCGGTTTAATATTACTACAGGAAACTCATTCATGTGAGACAGTGAGGAAATGGCATCCAATGTAGTCATGGTTCCAACCACTTTGCAGGAGTCGCGGTTTTCCTGCTTAGAATTAATGGGGAAATCCTAGAGATAATTCCGTCAAATGATGGCAGTTGGATTGCTATCACACTTAAACAGGATAATTGAATTTTTATAGTGTGTAATATTTATGGCTATAACTCACACTCCTCCAACAAGCTCCTTTATTCCCAGATAACCTCAAAACTAAATGAGCTCTTCTATAAATGTTCGGAATTTTATATAATTTTTTTGAAATTCATTCTCTAAATCCAGGATTGATCTTTTTCTGATGTCTGATGTCTGATGTGCTATTCACCTTGTTAAAGGTGCCTGTCATTCATTTGCTCCTTTGTCAGATCATAAATGAATTATTCTTAAATTATGTGGCCTACAGGATACTCCAAAACTAAGAGGCTACTGGAAATTTAATAATGCTCTCCTTAAGGACAATGACTTCAATGGAAGTGTAAAATGGTTGGTTGGTGAAATATTAACGTATATTGGAAATTGTGTTGCAAGCAAAAAGAGTACTTTAACTTTGTCTCCTATTTTATGGTAAGTTATATACATCTGAATTCAATAACTGAATGAAAAATCAAATAATTTTATCAGTAAAATTAAAAAACATATCCCTACTATAGACGAGGACCTTAAGACACTGTGATTCAGATCTGACACTAAATGAAATAAGAGCAGCTCTTTTTCCAGTGAAAAAAGGAAAATCGTCAGGTATTGATGGTCTTTCAGTTGAATTTTACGTTTCATTTTTGGGACCTTATTCAAAACCCTTAGAATGTATCAGTCAGGGAGAGATGACTACAACAATGAAACAAGGTGTCATTTCACTTATTCCAAAATTGGATAAAGATACTTTATTCATAGATAATTAACTATTGATTACAAAGTTTTGGCCATGGCTTATGCAAATAGACTAAAGACAAGACTCGTTGTTGATCAAATCGTTGCTGAAACACAATCTAGTTTTATTATTATATTATTATTAAGGCCAGAATATTATTAATAATATAAGACTTGTATTAGATTATTGGACTATACCGACTCAGTACATTCTGAAACTTTCATTCTTTTCTTAGATATTTATAAAGCCTTCGATATCCATTGAACATAAGTTTTCTTATAGAATGCCTTAAATTGTTGGATTTTGGTAACTCTTTTCTAAGTATAATTGATATGTTTTATAAAGGTATCAATAGCTCTGTGATCATCAATTTCAACTCCTCCCATAGATGTGATACAAAATGCAGTGTCAGACAGGGCTGCCCCTTTTCACCCTTTATATTTATTTTAGATGCTGAAATATTATCCTTAAATATTATGAATGAGCCAGATTTTTTTTTTAAAGGAATTTCTATATTTGATAGGGAAATAAAAATTTCACAACTTGCTGTTGACACGACTATTTTCTTAAAAGATAAAGATCAGTTGATGAAGGCTTTTGATCTTGTGGAAAGTTTTCACAAGCTTCAGGCTTGAAGCTTCATGTATCAAAATGTGAGTTGTTGCCCATGCAAAATTGTGAAGATGTGTTAATTGAAAATATTCCTGTGGAGAACACAGTTAATTATTTGGGCATTCACATAAAAATACTCTATAGCTAGACAGCAACTGAACTTTAATGGAAGGATTAAGAAAACAAAGAATAGCTTCAAAGAGTTCTAACATTATATGGCAGGGTTCTTTTGTCTAAAGCTGAGGGCCTCTCTCACTTTGTTTATCTTTCCCTTTCTCTTTTTGTTAATGACCCTACAAGAAAAGAATTTCACAAGTTATTCCTTGACTTCATTTGAAAAAATAAACCTCATAAACTTAAAAAGGCAGTACTTTCCAACAGTGGAGCGGATGGAGGTCTTGAAGTATTAGATTTCATTGATATTGTGAATACCTTTAAAACTAATTGGCTAAAAAGATGTCTGGCAAATCGGTGTCTCTTTTGTTCTTTGTTTTGGTGGTCTCTCTTTTGTTCTTACATGTAATTACTCACCTAACAAACTTCCTGTGTCATTATCTAATTTTCATCAGCAATGTCTTCTTGCCTGGAAGTTATGCTTCATTCACAATTTTTCTGCGCACAAAACCTTATGGAACAATGAGAATATAACCATTAAAAAGAAATCTCTTGATTTTTCTCTTCACCACCAGAGGACCCTGTTCACTGTGAGATGTGCTGAACGCTACCCTGTGACAGCAGCAGCTGGAAATGACTTTACAGTCATCACATTCAAGAGCTACTGTATCACAAATCAAGTTCCCCTCAGTGTCGCTCTCTTTGGGTTCTACCTGACTTCACTATCAGCTGATCATCATCCGGCTCAGTGTCGTCAGCTCTCCAGCTCTGAGTTCATATGAATCACAATCAACATGAGTCAATTACTAAACATGATATGAGATCAAAAACACACAAATTCAGTAAGGTGAAATTTATACAGTGTAACCTAGATTTAGAACAACAAGAATAGAAACAAGAATTTGAATAAGCCATCATGAACATGTTACACATGTAAAAAGTTAAAACGTCAGCATGTTCCTGCTGCCAAAGCAGAGAGGAAGAGTCATTAAAGTCTGAAGGTCTGTTTGACCAAAATGTTGAATTTATTATTTTATTGGAGCTAATTAACAGTATATGGATTTTATTTTATTATTTATTTATTTATGTATTTCATATGACTTTTGGGTGAATTTTTTCATTTACAATTATCATCGCAAAGTCACAGACTTTTGTCAATGTCAGGATTCTGCACTGACTCTCGTTTAGTTTCAAAAGTATGACAATAGTAAAGAACCCTTTTATTTTAATTAGTTTTTTTAATAGAGCACAAGCTGTAAGAACACTTATGACTGTAAAGCAAATAAATAAAATATATCTGATTGTCATTTGTTATATTGTAAGTCATGTAGATTAGATTATATTCAGAAATCTTTCTTCACAATAAAATTTATTGTAGAATATGCTGTAACAAACCCCTTTTTGATTGTCCTTTGTCATTGTTAAAATATGTGTACCTCTTTCTGAGTATCTCACAAGCCACTCATTCACTAAACTGCAAAATGTTGTAGGAGCTAGGTTGCAAACCTAAAAAAATGTTGAAATTAACTTGCACAAAGTTTTCAAAGCAAGCATTGATGTTTCTTAACTGTCATGTTCTCCTTTCAAATGAAACATCTAAATTGAAATATAATAGAAAAATGTGGTTTGCTTATTTGCTTATTGTTTTCTTAATCTAAATTTTTTTTTGTTTAATTTTAAAAAATAGAAATAAAATTTTACTCACATTGAGTAGATTTCACTCTTCTTTGCCTATTTTGGATCCATTTTAAGTCTGATTACAAAAAGAGATGTCAATCACTCAGGTTATAGGTGACACACTGTGATGGCAGACACACAGACCATGTCACTGCTTTGTGTGATTGTAAATACGACTTATGGCCCTAATTCTATTCTCCCAGAGAGAAGGGAAATAGGATGAGAGGTCAGTGAGAGTGAGCTGCTGTAAACATCTGTTTCTACTTCCTCTACGTCTTCTTCTCTAAGGATCTGTTGCCTTCACTCTGTCTCTGTGTGTAAACAGGGAAATGTGTGAATGTGTGTGTGAAAACGAGGATTGTTCAATCACAGGTTTGATACCCTGCCTCACCTGAAATCACCTGTCATCCTATTTACCACACCCAGGAAGTTATATAACTCCACCCTTCAATCTTTTTCATCGCAGACCGTGGGCTAGACTTTCTTTGTTTTACCGCGACAAGTGGAAAGTCTCGCCGGTGTCTGTGCCCGTCTCCAGCTCGTTTGAATCCACTGTCTGCGAGTTGTTTGGTCCCACTCCAACCATCATTGCTACTGTCTACTGTCACATTTGTATTGTTTTTATTTTTATATTTCATTTTTATTGTTGTTAATTAATTCTTAATATGTTTTTAATCTCAATTTGTGTAACTGTGTACGGTGTCCTTGAGTGCCAAGAAAGGCGCCTTTAAATAAAATGTATTATTATTATTATTATTATTAATCTGCAATGCCCTTTCCTCCAAATCACTGAGAACAAAGAGAACCAAGAACTACTGAGAGTTGATGAGTGGACTTATGTTATTTTATTTGGTTAATATTATAGCAGTTATTTGGTTAACATGTTATTGTTAATACCCTGACGGTGAAGAAAGAGATAGTGGCTGCATAAGTTGAAGTAATGTCAGCTTGATTTACTTTTTAATTGCACTTATTTTGTCTTTATGTACTTTAATATCTCATGTACAGAAAAAAAATCATCCATCCATCCATTAACCTAAGCATCTTGAATTGTGACTGGAACGGCTTCAGGCTCCTGTGTTTGAATGTGAACTCCACATCAGATGTTCAGTGGGCCAACACCACCATCTTCATTGTCATTTTTTCAAGGATAAAGAGAGAGTAATGTGAAGGGTCAGACATGAGTTTAGTACGTTTACATCTGCTCTGGAGGGTTTGTCTGTGTTGTGCACAACAGAGAGCTTCAGGTGAAGGACAGAGCTGTTTCCTGATAACCATTGCTCTTTCTCAAGCATTTTCCCAGTTTCCCAGAGCAGTAGTTCAGAGGGAGTGCACATGCAGCTGTTTAACGCCTGTGCTGCTAAAGGTGATTCTGGCTACGCTGTGTTGGGTCTGAGCTCTACCTCATGGGCTGGACACCATATATGTTGGATTTCGGTTGTCTATGTGTGCGTGTCTGTGGGGACACAGAAAAAAGGCAAGATGGCCGATTCAAAGTGGTCACTGTGACCACATGACCTGAAGAAGACTACACAAGATGGCGGTAAACAAAGAAACTACTCAAAATGGCCGCTGAGTCCCAACAGTCCCCCCTTTGTTGTCAGGATGCCACCTGACGTGTCATCCTGAGAGCATAATGTATAGTTCATTTGTCAGTTCATTCAAGGGGTAACATCCAGGCATTTGTCAGAACTATCTATCTTGGCTAAGCAAGAACAATCAGGTTACAAAGCAGAATTCAGATAATAACCACAATGATGGAATAGTGTAAAACAACTAACATGTTTCTTAGTTACTCATAGTGTTAGTGAGGACTGGAAAGTCAGTGATGTTAGTTTGTTAAGGTGAGATATAGAGGGTGGCACCTAGAATGAAAAAGTTTGGAGTGTCTGGGTGAGTGTGCCATGTATATGCAATGTCCAAAACTAAGAGGCTACTGGAAATTTAATAATGCTCTCCTTAAGGACAATGACTTCAATGGAAGTGTAAAATGGTTGGTTGGTGAAATATTAACGTATATTGGAAATTGTGTTGCAAGCAAAAAGAGTACTTTAACTTTGTCTCCTATTTTATGGTAAGTTATATACATCTGAATTCAATAACTGAATGAAAAATCAAATAATTTTATCGGTAAAATTAAAAAACATATCCCTACTATAGACGAGGACCTTAAGACACTGTGATTCAGATCTGACACTAAATGAAATAAGAGCAGCTCTTTTTCCAGTGAAAAAAGGAAAATCGTCAGGTATTGATGGTCTTTCAGTTGAATTTTACGTTTCATTTTTGCGACCTTATTCAAAACCCTTAGAATGTATCAGTCAGGGAGAGATGACTACAACAATGAAACAAGGTGTCATTTCACTTATTCCAAAATTGGATAAAGATACTTTATTCATAGATAATTAACTATTGATTACAAAGTTTTGGCCATGGCTTATGCAAATAGACTAAAGACAAGACTCGTTGTTGATCAAATCGTTGCTGAAACACAATCTAGTTTTATTATTATATTATTATTAAGGCCAGAATATTATTAATAATATAAGACTTGTATTAGATTATTGGACTATACCGACTCAGTACATTCTGAAACTTTCATTCTTTTCTTAGATTTTTATAAAGCCTTCGATATCCATTGAACATAAGTTTTCTTATAGAATGCCTTAAATTGTTGGATTTTGGTAACTCTTTTCTAAGTATAATTGATATGTTTTATAAAGGTATCAATAGCTCTGTGATCATCAATTTCAACTCCTCCCATAGATGTGATACAAAATGCAGTGTCAGACAGGGCTGCCCCTTTTTCACCCTTTATATTTATTTTAGATGCTGAAATATTATCCTTAAATATTATGAATGAGCCAGATTTTTTTTTTAAGGAATTTCTATATTTGATAGGGAAATAAAAATTTCACAACTTGCTGTTGACACAACTATTTTCTTAAAAGATAAAGATCAGCTGATGAAGGCTTTTGATCTTGTGGAAAGTTTTCACAAGCTTCAGGCTTGAAGCTTCATGTATCAAAATGTGAGTTGTTGCCCATGCAAAATTGTGAAGATGTGTTAATTGAAAATATTCCTGTGGAGAACACAGTTAATTATTTGGGCATTCACATAAAAATACTCTATAGCTAGACAGCAACTGAACTTTAATGGAAGGATTAAGAAAACAAAGAATAGCTTCAAAGAGTTCTAACATTATATGGCAGGGTTCTTTTGTCTAAAGCTGAGGGCCTCTCTCACTTTGTTTATCTTTCCCTTTCTCTTTTTGTTAATGACCCTACAAGAAAAGAATTTCACAAGTTATTCCTTGACTTCATTTGAAAAAATAAACCTCATTTGTACTCGTGCTTTCCAACAGTGGAGCGGATGGAGGTCTTGAAGTATTAGATTTCATTGATATTGTGAATACCTTTAAAACTAATTGGCTAAAAAGATGTCTGGCAAATCGGTGTCTCTTTTGTTCTTTGTTTTGGTGGTCTCTCTTTTGTTCTTACATGTAATTACTCACCTAACAAACTTCCTGTGTCATTATCTAATTTCCATCAGCAATGTCTTCTTGCCTGGAAGTTATGCTTCATTCACAATTTTTCTGCGCACAAAACCTTACGGAACAATGAGAATATAACCATTAAAAAGAAATCTCTTGATTTTTCTCTTCACCACCAGAGGACCCTGTTCACTGTGAGATGTGCTGAACGCTACCCTGTGACAGCAGCAGCTGGAAATGACTTTACAGTCATCACATTCAAAAGCTACTGTATCACAAATCAAGTTCCCCTCAGTGTCGCTCTCTTTGGGTTCTACCTGACTTCACTATCAGCTGATCATCATCCGGCTCAGTGTCGTCAGCTCTCCAGCTCTGAGTTCATATGAATCACACACAACATGAGTCAATTACCAAACATGATATGAGATCAAAAACACACAAATTCAGTAAGGTGAAATTTATACAGTGTAACCTAGATTTAGAACAACAAGAATAGAAACAAGAATTTGAATAAGCCATCATGAACATGTTACACATGTAAAAAGTTAAAACGTCAGCATGTTCCTGCTGCCAAAGCAGAGAGGAAGAGTCATTAAAGTCTGAAGGTCTGTTTGACCAAAATGTTGAATTTATTATTTTATTGGAGCTAATTAACAGTATATGGATTTTATTTTATTATTTATTTATTTATGTATTTCATATGACTTTTGGGTGAATTTTTTCATTTACAATTATCATCGCAAAGTCACAGACTTTTGTCAATGTCAGGATTCTGCACTGACTCTCGTTTAGTTTCAAAAGTATGACAATAGTAAAGAACCCCTTTTATTTTAATTAGTTTTTTTAATAGAGCACAAGCTGTAAGAACACTTATGACTGTAAAGCAAATAAATAAAATATATCTGATTGTCATTTGTTATATTGTTAAGTCATGTAGATTAGATTATATTCAGAAATCTTTCTTCACAATAAAATTTATTGTAGAATATGCTGTAACAAACCCCTTTTTGATTGTCCTTTGTCATTGTTAAAATATGTGTACCTCTTTCTGAGTATCTCACAAGCCACTCATTCACTAAACTGCAAAATGTTGTAGGAGCTAGGTTGCAAACCTAAAAAAATTTTGAAATTAACTTGCACAAAGTTTTCAAAGCAAGCATTGATGTTTCTTAACTGTCATGTTCTCCTTTCAAATGAAACATCTAAATTGAAATATAATAGAAAAATGTGGTTTGCTTATTTTTTTCTTAATCTAATTTTTTTTTTGTTTAATTTAAAAAAATAGAAATAAAATTTTACTCACATTGAGTAGATTTCATGGAATATTTAATGGTGTCTGTTGTGTCACTATTTACTAGTGAAGTTACTCTTCTTTGCCTATTTTGGATCCATTTTAAGTCTGATTACAAAAAGAGATGTCAATCACTCAGGTTATAGGTGACACACTGTGATGGCAGACACACAGACCATGTCACTGCTTTGTGTGATTGTAAATACGACTTATGGCCCTAATTCTATTCTCCCCCCATTGTATCAGAGAGAGAAGGGAAATAGGATGAGAGGTCAGTGAGAGTGAGCTGCTGTAAACATCTGTTTCTACTTCCTCTACGTCTTCTTCTCTAAGGATCTGTTGCCTTCACTCTTTCTCTGCGTGTAAACAGGGAAATGTGTGAATGTGTGTGTGAAAACGAGGATTGTTCAATCACAGGTTTGATACCCTGCCTCACCTGAAATCACCTGTCATCCTATTTACCACACCCAGGAAGTTATATAACTCCACCCTTCAATCTGCAATGCCCTTTCCCTCCAAATCACTGAGAACAAAGAGAACCAAGAACTACTGAGAGTTGATGAGTGGACTTATGTTATTTTATTTGGTTAATATTATAGCAGTTATTTGGTTAACATGTTATTGTTAATACCCTGACGGTGAAGAAAGAGATAGTGGCTGCATAAGTTGAAGTAATGTCAGCTTGATTTACTTTTTAATTGCACTTATTTTGTCTTTATGTACTTTAATATCTCATGTACAGAAAAAAAATCATCCATCCATCCATTAACCTAAGCATCTTGAATTGTGACTGGAACGGCTTCAGGCTCCTGTGTTTGAATGTGAACTCCACATCAGATGTTCAGTGGGCCAACACCACCATCTCCATTGTCATTTTTTCAAGGATAAAGAGAAAGTAATGTGAAGGGTCAGACATGAGTTTAGTACGTTTACATCTGCTCTGGAGGGTTTGTCTATGTTGTGCACAACAGAGAGCTTCAGGTGAAGGACAGAGCTGTTTCCTGATAACCATTGCTCTTAGAGCATTTTCCCAGTTTCCCAGAGCAGTAGTTCAGAGGGAGTGCACACGCAGCTGTTTAACGCCTGTGCTGCTAAAGGTGATTCTGGCTACGCTATGTTGGGTCTGAGCTCTACCTCATGAGCTGGACACCAAATATGTTGGATTTCAGTTGTCTATCAATTTATTGGCTATCATAAATTAAGAAAATATTAATATTAAAAATATTAATAGTAAATAATAACTTTAAAATGAATTAAAGTCCTCGAGGCAGCCGAAACTAATAGGCAAAATAGCCAATATGGTTTTAGTCTCAATTTATTACCATTAATCTGGAACTCTGATTAACTATTAGCTTACTAACTATAACCAAATTACCAAATCAACAGTAAGTTAAAGTTGAAGGATTGGAATTCTACCGAGTAGAGGTTGGCAATATTCACGCTTGTGCAACATTAAACACACCAGTAGTTATACTTAAAGACATTTATTTACAATGGAGTAGAGTAAAACACAATGTCTAATCTAGTATATACAGGTGTGTGTGTGTGTGTGTGTGTGTGTGTGTGTGTGTGTGTAGGTGTATGTGTGTGTGTCTGTGGGGACACAGACAAAGGCAAGATGGCCGATTCAAAGTGGTCACTGTGACCACATGACCTGAACAAAGAAGACTACACAAGATGGCGGTAAACAAAGGAACTACTCAAAATGGCCGCTGAGACCACCTGGTGTGTGTGGGAGGGAAGGTGTGAGTTTCTTTGTTAGCCTAGCTCATGTAATCTAAAAGGTACCAGGTTAGAAGGAAGAGGTTAGCTTCATGCAGGTTCTAGAACTGAGTTCTAGTACCCGATTAACTGTATGACTAACCACAACCTAAGCAAACATTACAACAACAAGACATCAATCAACAAGTACATTAACAAAGTTAAGACTTCTGCTGCTTGGCTGTGCTATGCTGTGCTGGGAAAGGATAGGCCCAGTCAGTTAACATTACCCAGTCCTTGGAACAAACAATGAGGTCCTTTCCAGTGTTGTTGTAAAGTCCAGTGAGTTTGGGAGGCTTCCTGGTGGAGTAAAGTCCTGTCTGGCTGTGTTGCTTTGCTGTTATCTCCTTTGTTCTCCTCACAGAGTTAGCTGTTCCATGCTAACTCTGCTACGACTCCTGTTGCTTGGAAAATCAGCTGGCCTTGTGTCATAGCTGCTGATTCTGAAGAGGATTTGGTTCACTTTCAGTTAATCCAAAGCAGGTTGCTGCTGTTGAGGAGAAGAGTGTTTGCAGGCTGCTGTTAGCAGGCCGGCGAGAGAGCTGGTTTCTCAGGTAGCAGAGCTGACCTGGGCTGGGGCCTTGTTGCCCTTTGATGAACCGAGAGGAGAAGGCTGGAGCTGCTCTCCAGAGCAAGCCAAGAAGGGAAGAGAGAGAGAAGAGGGCCAGAGGACTGGTTTTGTTTGGTGACACCCTTGGGTGTCACATGTCACACGCTGACCCACACTGGCTGGCCAGTGGGGTCCGTGGGGGGAAGGGTCGTCCCCAGGTGTGAACGGTGAGGAACTGTGGAGTATGAGTTCCTTTGTCCAGTGGAGCAAAGAAACATCTGGTCTCTTGAATGATGAGACCCAAAAGCTGAATGTTTTATATATAAAACTACACACAAAGAAGTTCAGACACAAATAACTGTTTTATACTGTGAACTCTCCCGTAGAGAACATCATGAGTCATACACATTCAGTTTGACACAGATCAGTTACAGTAAGTCAATAACATTATTAATTTATGTGTGCATCAGTTTTGCTCTTCCCTTGTATATAACTATACATTGCAACATACAGTCTCCCGTTAAAGCACACACACCATTTCAAAGTTGTCACTTTCGGCTTTTCTGCTTTCATCTCATTGTACTCTTTAAAGTAATTAAAACAATGGTAAATTAGTGATGAACACTATATGATATAGAGGGAATATTTTAGCTATATTTGCAGGGCATTACAAAGTGGACAACTTGTATCTAACTGATGATATGGTTTTATTTTTGTGTTACTTTTGGATGAGATGATGTAACAAAAACAAGAATGACATGAAGGAGACACACGAGGCATGCAGGTGACAACACCAACAAACAGTTACAGAGATGTATGTTGGGTAATAACAGAATATGATGTGTGTATGAGTATGTAGTGTGTGTGTGTGTGTGTGTGTGTGTGTGTGTGTGTATAGATATATATATATATAGATAGATATTATTATTATTTATGACATCCTGTCAATGTAACAGTAATATATCTTTCATCAAAAATATGAATAGAATATGAAATAGTACAAAATAATATGATAATGGTGTTGTAATATTATGGAAACCATTATGTACATTATGATATAGTATATTAATAACAATTATAAGATATATACTGTATATGTTTGTAAAATATTTGGAGAATTGTTGTCCTGGAGCTGTGGAACCTTCTCTGTATTCCACAGTTTGTGTAATTACTCTCACTGCCAGAGGGAGGAGACAAAGGTTCTGCACTGCAGGTTCAAACAACACACACCCACATGGAGGCACACAAGAACTCCACCACGTTTTTCCAAATTGTCCAAAAACTTGCCTGCGGAGCCTGCTACTGCTCTGCTGTTTGGGACCTTCAAACTTCTTCTTTTTAGGCGCTCGCCAGTGGTAGATGTGTTTCCATCAACCTGCTTAATGCACAATTAGAAATTCCTCATTTAAAAATGAGTAATGGAAACACTTGAATTTCGAAAAAAAACTGCATTAAGATAATGTGTAGGCTCACATAAGGTGGTTTTTCAGATGATTCAACGAAGCAATATTTCACGTAATTGAAATGGAAAGACTTTTTCATATTCAGGTTGTGTCTCCTGTCGTATCAGGCCCCAGTCAGTTCAAACAGAGAGGCAGATCTGGAAATCTGTTGTCATGTTTGATAGGAATGATATCATGAGAGGAGAAAACCCAGATTTATACACATAACATCACTCGATGGAAACACAGAACATTCGCTACTGTGTTTCATTTAAAAAACAAAACAAAACAAAACAAAAAATGCTTCTGTTTTGCTTAAAACTGTGATGTAAACCCAGCTAGTGAGACAGAAGTGCACTTGCAGTGTGATTCTGCCAAGTTAACGTATAATTCTTCCTTATGTTGTCACTGTTTGTTTGGGACCCAAATGCAGACACATTAATGACAGGTTGATGCGGTGAAGCTTCCTTTAATATGAATAAATAGGTGGATCAATAGGGAAGTGAGATACACACTGACAGGAACAGACACAGGATGCAGCCACGCAGACACTAGGGCTGTGGTTGAACAGTAGGAAGGTTCAAACCGAGTGAAGTGAGCTGCAATCTCTGAGCAGCATCATGATCAGAGCTTCTCCACTTCTCTAAATGATGAGGAAAGGAGCTGCAGTGCTTCCTATCTTATCTCCTTTAGCATAGGAAACAGAACTGATAGAAATCCTTGTCTGATTGACTGAAGCCCAAATCCATGAATATAGATTCATTCTCTTTAAATCCATTTATGAGTCATGAAGAACAAGCATCATCTTTATCATCATCATCATAACAGTCTATATATATAAATTATGTTTCAAAACTGCTCACTGCACTAAAGAAAATACATTTTTATACTTAACAAATGTATAAAACATTCAAAACTTGATATAACCTACTTACAGTATGTCTGAATATAATTTATTCTGATCCTTGCTCACTTATTATTAATGGCTCAACTTTCTGTATTTGATATCTTATTTCATATTATCTTATTTCAGCACTTCAGTCCTGTTTGTTTTGTTTCTGTGGTTAGTAAAGGAAGATTTATCGTCCATGTGTTACAAATAAAGTTGGATAAAAAAAGATCCTAGCGTAAGTACAGTCAGATTCTTTTCCTAGGTCCTTATGAATTCTCCTTCACATCATTCCTTGACCTCATGACGTTTTCCATCCAGGTCGAGGAGAAGTGGTTAGTGGTTGACTCTAGCCTAGGAACGTAGGTTGCAGACTCTTAGGGAAACACAGAAACAATTGAACTTGTGACAAATGCCAAAGTAAATACTGACTTGGGTAATGAGGGAACTGGGATCAGGTGTATGAGTGGGGAAGGAAGTCCAGGTGATTGGGAAAATGTAAAATAGGTGAGCAGGTGTATATGGACACAGTCTGGGGGCATCTTGTGGGCAGAGGGAGAATGGCAGGTCTGGGGAGGAAACATGGGATGGATGAAGAGGAGCTGGAGACAGGGCTGAGGGGAGCTGAGGCAGTAGATAGTGACGTGTGATTGTTACCTGACAAATAAATGTTCTTTTGGGGGGGAAAAGCTTTTTGTCTTTACACACACTTCTCCCTTAAACAGTAAAAGTGACTTGGCAGAAGATTGTGAAGAGCGCTCTGTGGTCCTGCAGCCTCTCTAATGGCTGACCAGCCAACAGGAGCCGTAAATTTCACTAATGACTTTCCAATGGTCTTTAATTCTCCATTTAGGAGGAGAGGAAATGTCAGGGCCGATGGAAAGGTTAATGTGACTTTCACCCACTAATAAACATGCATTGATCAAAGAACAATGCAATTAAAAGCTTTCTTTTATTCACTGGACATACACACACGCTCTCACACACACACACATGCATATGTACACACACATATGCATACTCACAGATATCACAGCGATTTCCCAATTAGATTTTCAATTTTGAACTAAATGGATGAAGTTAATGAAATGGTCTTTTAGAAACAGACTCATTTCAGTGCATGAGGGTGATGAATTTACGGAGAGGAACTCGTTCAGATGGTCCAGAAATGTAATATATTTAATAAGTACAACAGATTAAAGAGCCAACATTAAAGATGGGCCAGAAAATGAAATGATCACAACAGAACGCCTGCAGACTGATGATGACACTGAATACTAGATGATGCTGTTTGTGCAGCTTCCTCAGACAAAGCAGCTGAATGTAAACTGTAGTGTTCGATGCTCGGAGACATTACTACATTGTTGTTGTTGTTGTTGTTTTGTGGAAAACCAAGAGAAAGAATCCGATATTTGTGTCTAAACATAAACTACTGCATTTGTTTTCTACCTTCTCAAACACAGGGCTTCAGTACGGGTTTTTGGACATACTAAGGTCCTAAGCCATGTTTCCAATAAAAGGCTGGTCTTAAGGTCGTAACTTCCAACTCATGCAAACCCATGCCCAGAAATAAATGACTTAAAGTGATTTATGAGGTTATTAGACGTAGAGTCGTGTAGTCAGTGTGTGACCTGCAGTAGATTCAGTTTAGAGAAGCAGCAGCAGCATTGGTACAGAAGCTGAGTGATGAGCTGCTGAGGACGGGGCCAGCGGAAAAAAAACTGTTCTAGATGTCACACGGGTAAATTGTGACTGTTTTTTTTTTTTTTATGGCCTTAGTGTACGGCATGTTTTAGTAAGCGTATTTATGATTTTAGTGTGGAGTGTTTGCACGCATTATCAATTTTATTGCATGTTGCATGTTTCTATTGTGAGCTGTGTTGCTGTGCTTTTATTGTTGAAACCCTTTATTCGGTGGTGACTTCCCCTCCACTGTTAATTAACCACACCTGTGAGGTGTGATGGGCGGACTCAAAAGGACAGCGGAACTGGCAGGAAGGAGAGCGAAGAAGCAGGAACAGGGGAAGAAGAAGAGAACAACTGCAGCAGACCGACACGCGACGCCAGTAATCGCCACCGACAGAAGCCATGGCAACCTGACGAGTGATAAGACGGGGGCCTGATGGTGAAAACGGGCAGAGTGTGACTCTGCCCTGCCGTGTGAGTAGCGGTTCCTGGCTGCGTGCGTGTGTTTAAAAGTGCAGTGACTGCCGCCTTACCTCCCCATAGCCGCGGAAGCAGTGAGGAGGAGCAGCCGTAGCCGGAGGGGTGCGACGCCGGTAGCTGCCAGTGGACGGACAAGCTGAGTGATTACAGCAGGGATCCATGCTTCTCTACAGACAGCCGGAGCTGCTCCTGCCAGCATCCGGCATTTGTGCTGCGGCCCCCTTCCCCCCACAGATAAGACTCTCGAACTGATTTATTCGACTTTCATCCCCTTAGTTTTAGCTAGCCCCTATTTTAGCTCATTTCATTAGCCTTTAGTTTTACCCTTTTTATTGACTTTATCCTGTGATTTTACTCCCGATCTTATTTGCTGAATAAATATCAGTATAGATGCTCCTTCAGTTTCTGCCTGCTTCTTGGTTTTAGCAACTGCTCTCGCCTGGTTTTAAATTACATTGTTACTTTTAATATATTTTTATTCAACCACAGAGCACACATACTCATCCCCCCCCTTCACATAGACACTTAAAACTGTCCACCCAAACAATCCTACTTCTATTGAAATGTATTGTAGCGACCCTGCAGTAATGTTCCTGTATAATGTTGTACATGTTCAGATGTTCTGTGAAAATGCCAGGTCTGTGGGTGTAGAACAGGTAGGGGCGGGGTGCGAGTGCATGAGGTACATGAGCGTGCGCGTGCAGGTGAGTGTGAGAGCTACAGAAAAGGAGAACACATGTTGAGCTGTAGCACAGTTAATGCCAGTGAGTTTGTGGTTTGGCGTGGTTACGGCCGACAGTAACCCATCCTGTTCAGTAATAACGCTTCACTCGTCCTTCCGACACGTCCTGGTGGACGCTACATTTGGTGTCAGAAGTTAAACTACGGAGTTTTCCCGGCTAACCCTGACTCTGCTAACTCTGCTTCATCGCCTGTACACGGGATGGCTGCACAGCGGGACCGGCCCGGAGCTCGTCCGAAAGTCAAGGAAGAGGTGATGGACAGTGTATGGCGTGAGTTTGACCATGCTCCAGAGCATTTAACTCGCCTGAAACAGGCAGCCAGAGTGCTAGCTGCTACCGCCAGCTTCGACTCGCCGAGCGCGGAGCGATGCGCCAGCGCGGGAACTTCAGCCGGTAGGGACGCAGTGCCGGATGTGCCCGGTGTAACCAGCTCCAAATGAAAACACCGAAATATAACGGCAAAACAGACTGGGAAGCCTTCCATGCTCAATTTGAACTGTTGGCACAGGCTATGGGCTGGTCTGAGGACATCAAGGCGCCCCAGCTGCCAGAAGAAGCATTATCATGTTTGCTACTGCTCAGCCCGGCCAAAAGAGCTGACTACGGGGCTTTGGTTGGGGCTCTGAAGCCACGGTTTGGACAGTGCAGCCAGCCTGGTGTGCTACGTTCAGAGCTGTCGAGCAGGCAGAGACGGCCGGGTGAGCCGCTCCGCATTTTGGCCAATGATATCGAAACCCTGGCGAGAAGAGCATACGCCCACATGTCCCCCGAGATGCAGAGGGAGCTGGCCAGGGACCAGTTCATCCGGGCTATAACCCCCAGGGAGCTGCGCATCCAGACGCACCTGGCGCACCCCCGTTCTCTGCAGGAAGCACTGGAGCTGGCATTGGAGAGAGACACAAAGGCCCCTCTGATCAGTCGCGCGCCCAGCTTCAGCAGCTAGTGGTGGGGACCCTGATGGAGAAGGTGGCGGTGGACAGAATGGGCCCATTCCTGCGCACAGAGAAGGGGAACCGTTACGTTCTGGCCGCCATGGACTATTTTACAAAATGGCCGGAGGTGTACGCCATACCAGACCAGGAGGCAGTGACCATTGCAGATGCTCTGGTGGAGGGCATGTTTGCCAGATTTGGAGCGGCCGAGGTCATCCACAGTGACCAAGGAAGAAACTTTTAGTCGAGTGTATTCGCTGCGATGTGTGACCGGCTGGGCATGCAGAAGACGCGGACTACTCCTCTGCACCCACAGAGTGACAGACTGGTCGAACAGTTCAACAGGACTCTAGCGAAACAACTTGCTATCCTCAGTGCGGAACATCAGTGTGATTGGGACATGCACCTCCTTCTCGTCCTATGGGCCTACAGGTCAGCTGTGCAGGATTCCACCTCATGCACACCGGTCCTGCTTATGTTGGGGCGAGCTGCGGATGCCGGCAAAAATTGCCTTTTCTGCAGACCCCCAGACACACCGGCGGTTCCACCGGGACCGGAATACGCCAGGAGGCTCCAGGATCGAATGGAGTCAGCACATGCCTTTGCCCGCAACCAGCTTCAGAAGGCGGGCATGAGACAGAGAGAAACTATGACATGAGGGCTAGAGGGGGGGACTTCAAGGCCGGGGACCTGGTATGGGTGTATAGTCCAAGAAGGAAGAAGGGACGGTGCCCTAAGTTGGACTGTCACTGGGTGGGCCCTTGTGAAGTATTGGAGAAGCTGGGAGAGGTGGTATACAGGGTCCAGCTGCCACCTAGAGGGACAGGCTGGCCCCATACAGAGGCAGTCGCTGGTGTTCACTCCAAGGCAGCCTCAGAGACAGAGAAGAGCCCCGGGCCATCTCAGAGGCTTTTTATGCGACCCTTCGGGGCGAGGGACTTAGTAAGGGGGTGGCAATATAGCGACCCTGCAGTAATGTTCCTGTATAATGTTGTACATGTTCAGATGTTCTGTGAAAATGCCAGGTCTGTGGGTGTAGAACAGGTAGGGGCGGGGTGCGAGTGCATGAGGTACGTGAGCGTGCACGTGCAAGTGAGTGTGAGAGCTACAGAAAAGGAGAACACATGTTGAGCTGTAGCACAGTTAATGCCGGTGAGTTTGTGGTTTTGGCGTGGTTATGGCCGACAGTAACCCATCCTGTTCAGTAATAAACCGTTAAACTGGTTAACGCTGCACTCGTCCTTCCGACACGTCCTGGTGGACGCTACAGTATGCTTCATTTAGAATATTTTCTTTTATGATTACTAGTTTTCACAATAAACAAAACTTGGGACATGGGACATTAAAATAACATAAAAAGGAAAGTATGAATACAATGATGACCACACCCTACCAAAAAATAAAGAGAGGATAACACACTGAAAAGAAAAAAAGATAAGGGCCAGCATGACTGTGATGCATAGAGTGCTTAAAAGCTTACAGCATTGCTTGTCCACTGATGTTACAATCAAGTGCACTTTATATAATAGTTCACCGTTAGTTTGATGAGCTGGAAACGCCTTTAAACTCCCGATATATAAGACTGACACTGCTCCCATTCAAATTATACTCCTCCACCTCATCAAGCAGCCTATATGAGAATTGTTCTAATGCCGCCAGGTTACCAAGGGAAGTGTGCCATGAAGATGATGCTGGTGACCAGAACAGAGAATTCTTCTCCACTGTCCCTCAGTAAATGATACCTTTAAGTTTCCCATGTTGATTTAAGGGAAAAAATATTGGAGTCTTTATGAAACTTTAACATTTCTTGTAGCTGTATAACCAAAGCAAGAAGCGTTTGCAGTTTAAAGTGTAAAGAGGTGTGAAGTTTATTCAGACAATAATATAGTGTTGTTGTTTCCAAAGTGTTTTGTATGTCTAATATCCTTCTTTAGGCCTATATTTGGAAACCAGACTGTTTTTAACTAAACTGCAACCCTTGAGGCTGAAACATGAAGCCAACACTGAAGTACCAAAACCTGCAGTTCCTCTAATGGCCACTAGAGTCTGATGGCCCAAAATAATTTAACCCTTAGTTGTTTTGAATTCACTTGTTCTCTTAATCAACCCCATTTTGAAATGACACAGACTTAATAGAATATATGTTCAACTACATAACTAAAGTGATTTCAACTTTGAAATGTTTTTATGTTTTGAAACCAACCAAGAACATTTGATGGAAATATTTTCAACATATGATGAGAATGAAAATACAAAAAGGCATAGAAATGAACAACAAAGATAAAGACTGAGATGAAAGAGTATGCAGCATGGAGACAGCAGGTATCCTGTAGAAAAAACTCAGATGTTAACTTCAGCTCATCAAGATGTTCAGACTTGTGTTTTTTTCACTCACAGCCAACATCCCACTGTGCAATTCAGTCACCCTCCACTCTGTTTCATGGATAACCATCACCCCTTTAGCTTGCTACCATGCTTCTCTCCCCTCCTCTCCACTCAGCCTCAGTGTCCCCCTCTTCCTCATCCGTCTGCTTCACTGCACCACACACAACTGAAAACGAGGCAGGACAGCAGGCCTGCTTGTGAGTGAGCTCTCCAACAGCAGAGACACAGAGGGAGAAAACTGCACAGTACCATCAATACCAGAACATATTCATTTATATTCTAAACAGTATCTGTTACTCTAGCCAAAGGCTTTCTTACATTCAACAAAACAAATGTCTTTTACCCTTCTTGTAGTGTTGATTTCACCACAGAGGATGTGACATAAATATGTTCTGTTTTCCTAAAACCACTCCGATCATCCACCAATGTTCCACGAGTCTCTGAGTAATGATTCAGTCTGAATGTAATTTGTACACTGTAATCAGACTAATGCCTCTGTAATTTAATGGTGCTCTAGGATCAACACTTGCAGATTTGGGGATGGGTTTTATTATGGACTTGTTCCACACTGATGGAACAACATCATTCTGAAACAGACAATACAACATATTCACCACATCTGGACTTCATTCAGAGGTTCTTCTACATCTTGGTTTACCACTTCCTGCATCTCCTCTAGTGTGACCTCATTATTCAGAGAATGATTTGACCATGTGCTGTGTAATCATGAAATAAAGAGGAGCAATGACATGCATACAAGTGACTGGAATCTGTTTTAATATCTGATCAAGCTCAAAAGAAGATTCATTTTCCCTTAACATTTCCACTGGAATCAACTTCCTCTTAGTGGCCCTTGTTTATTTATTTCTCTCCAAAATATAGCCATTGATATCTAAAGTGATATTGTTCTAGCTGCAGGGTTGAGATCAGCGCTGTAGGAGCCTGTGAGATGGTGGCACCACAGACCAGGGGGAACAAGACCCTAATTAGGCAGATGGCACATCTAAGCCCGAGATGAATGATACAGAGTACAGTAAGACAGGATTAGATTTTAAGTCGATAGATAGATAAAAAAAATAATACAACAACTACAGCTTACTGATGGTAAAGGCTACGGAATCATGTGATCATGACCTCCACTTACCATAAAGGGCCAACAACATTAATGAAATCACAAAAAAACTACAATCACCTCCTTGTGGTTGTCTGCCTCCTCCACTGACACTAGTTTCACATCCCTGTTTATGGAGAGTCATAGAAAATATGAACCATTTTGGTCCCAGTGGACAATGTACCAGATCTGAAGAAATTTCATCAAGATGTTACTGAGATACTGGTCCACAAGAATAGAGGGACAACCTGAAAACAACATGCCTCCCGATTTGACTGTCGCCAGCGCAGAGGAATAAAAACTGTGTCTTTCCCTCATTCAGAGGAACTGCAGCCTTCTTGAAGTTGTGTTGAACTTTCTCAGCCTAGCTTGTCTTGTGTGAGCATGCTTCAGTGAAGAGAATGAATTTTCACGCTGTAGCTGATGTCTTGCTGTTTCTGTCACAGAAGGAAAAGCTGCTAAAGACTCATGCGATCAGTGTTGTTCAGTTTTTATCTGATTGGGTCGTTTTATCCAGCAGAAACTCAGCGTCCTCAAACTCTGTCCCAGTTCAGTCCAGCTGTGGTCTCACTTCACTGCGTCCATAAGATGTTCACTTCCTGGGTGCAGGTTGCTCAGGGCCTCTGTCTTCTGTCTCTACATCTTGCTGACATTTCTCCCTCTATGATATCCAGACAGCTGTTTGATGCTGGAGCCAGGGACAGCTCCATTAGTAGTTTAGTTTAACTCTTTGTTTTTCTGCACCATAGACTCTCCTCTGTGGTCACTGTGCTCTGAGAGAAATGTGGTATTTTCCTCAGAACGTCTGACACAACACCTGATTTTGTCGAAACTCACTTGTAAAAAAGGTTTTACATGAGCTGATGGAAAATGTTAGTCACAGTAATTCAGATGGAGCCCTGGGAATTTGCCCATCTAATCCTCATGTGCTGGACTTGGAGAATGCTGGGGCCTGTGTTTCTCAGGGTGTCGAGGGTGCTGCAGGAAGGTGGAATGTGACAGCATGTTCTCAACGTCTGCCCTCTCCCTCCAGTTCAGTCTGTGATTTTCATGAACCTCAGCTGAGGAATGGCCTCTGGTTTGGTGACCTCAGGACAGGGTCACTGCTTTTTACAGATGATGTAGTTCCTATGGTTTCATCAACCTCCAGCACACTGGGACAGTTTGCAGCAGGTAAACTAAAGAGTTAAATCCAAGCCAAAACAACATGGAACACACACACACACACACACACACACACACACACACACAGAAGACACCTGGTTCTTTTTTAAATCTTTAGGATTACCTTTTTTTAAGTTTTGGATTTTACTTAGTTTTAATTTTTTGTTTTTACTGCAAAGCAATTTGTATCTTTGTTTTTTAAAGTTGCTCAAATCAAGAAAGAGCTAAGCAGGAAGGTGAAGGTCGCCATTTACCTGACAATCTACACTCCAACCTTCACTTGTGCTCACAGGCGGTTGTGGTACCTGAACGTGTGAGGTCCTACAAGCAGCAGAGGAAGAGGAAGAGTCTTCACACTAGCTCCTTCACATTAAAATGAGTTAGTTGAGGTGGTCCGGCTTCCTGCTGCCTCCCTGTGGAGGTGTTCTAATACCATCTAATACCATCCAACTGACAGGAGATCCAAAACATTTAGCTCTCACTTTAATCACCCATTGTGTCCCACTAAGAGAAATTAATCTATTAATTTAATTTAATTAATGATTTAAAGAAGCAAAATGAGAACATCAGTTTCAGCATTACATGTTCCTACACACACACACACACACACACACACACACACACACACATACTGTATATATATATATATATATATATATTATTTCCATTTTTGTTGTAATTTTATTCCTTTTATTTCTCACCTTCTGGCAAATAGGTAAACATTGCTCTCATGTTCTCTTATTGATTGATGACTGGTATCAGTATCAGTATTGAGCAGAATGCATGGTGTGGAAGTCTGGAGAAGGCTGGCTTCCCGTATTGGTGCAGCGATGACCCTGCCAGTCCACGCCACAGCTGCAGCCATTCTTGCATTCAGATGAGGAAAGAGTTTAAAAGCCTGGCCAGCACACCATTCGTGGCGGCTGACACTGATAGACAGCTCGCCTCTGTGCCTCCTTATTGTGAACATTTTTGTGTAATTTGTGATTTGGTCTGAGGTTATAGTGACTGTTGGGGACTGGGCTAGGTTTAGAATTCTGATTGTGTATCTCACACAACAAGATTCATCAGGAATGCCTCCTGTGTTTTTGGTCAGTTAGAATCACATTGTATTTGCGGATCCTAGCTACTGTTTCTTGAAATGACATTACACATCTGTCAATCATCCCTGCTTGTGAATATCTTTTGCATTCATAAGTGCAGGTAAGGGAAACAAATTTGGTGCTATGATTGCTTGAACTCTTCTTCTTTTTTTTTGCTGTACTTTGATGTCAAAATGTTTACCTGCTTTGCAGAGTGGGTACAGTTATGTTGCCACTATTGTAACTTAGCATCTTGGTTTTCCTGAAAAAACTGTAATTATCTGTATTGTATTATAAATTTCATCCATTCATTCATCCATCCATCCATCTACCCCCCCCCCTCCCACCACCACCACCACCACCAGCACCAGCAAGTCCCCAAATTTCCTCCAACCTTATTGTTTATTATTTCAAACTCATACATGAGTTTAATGGTGAAGGAAATCCTTCTGAAGCAATATGCATATTTTATTATCAACAAATTAAGATATCCAGTTAAAAAAAAAAACTTCATAAACTGATCCTCCCCAGCCAATTCTGTTGGTAGATGTGTGTCTGTGTGTGCGTGCAAATGTTGTAGTAAATTGCTGACTTCATTAAGGCAGGCCTCCTCTCCTCACTCAATTAATTACTAGAGAAAAGGTTAGTGCCACAACGCAATTTACAAAATGTGATTTCTTAGCAGCTATTAACTGTGTGTGTGGGTGTAGTGACAGAGAGGAGGAGGGGGATAGTGTGATCTTCTTCTGCTCTGTGCAAGCATTTGTGTGTATGCGTGTGTTTGTGTTTCAATTCTCCAAATGCAAAGGATTTTTTTGTTTAAACTCTGTGTAGAATGCACAGGTCACTCAGGTAATCCAGACCAATCCAGACCCTGGGCTGAAGGTCTGATAAACAGTGGCTGGATTTATGTTTTACCCAGCATGCACTCAGCTTCATCGTACTGCCCTGTCTTTGCTTCTGTGCATGTAATGTTTGGAATATCATCTGCTTAACATTAGTAACCAGTCCCCTCACAAACTTTCCATGTTCTACTGTGGTATCACATTCTCACTTTTAATCATGGTAACACTATGTGTCATTTGGTCGCCTGTCAATGACATCATATCCTCTATGATCATGTGTCAGTGTGTTTGTCTGACTGAAGCTCAACACTGACTTTTATCTAGTTTTAAGCCACATACACTTTTTCCACCTTGGTGGTTTTCAGCTCTATATTTGAAGCAGATGAAGGATTTTAGTCGTCGGACGTCTGGATCTGAAGTTATCAGAGAAACAAGCTGAGGAAATGTTAGACAGCTCAGCTCCCAGCTGCTGGAGACGTCCTGTCCTGTGTCACTGAAGAGAGGAGGACACCTCTGTGGATCATTCAGCTGCTGGTAAAAACCTGCTGAACGTCGGCTTCATAAGTTATCAGAGAAACAATCAGAACAAAGGTTAGCATCAATCTCAGCTCCAGCTCTTCCCTGAGTCTCTGTCCTCCGTACAGCGTCGCTCAAACTCTGACTTTAAATGTCAAACTGGAGTTTACAGTAATGGTGATGAAGACAACAACTCCTATTATACTCCTCTATACTATGACATCACCCAACACAATCTTTTCTTTTTTTTTGATTGAGAGAGCCCTAGAGACAGAAGTTACAGACTGTGTTTAAAGGAGGATGATTTTAGACAACACAGGATGTCAGCAGAAAGACACAGCAAACACTGGCGAGTCTCCTGGAGGAGGAAACATATATTGTGGATGACACTGACTTCAAGTCTCGGGTAAATTAAAGGGAGCGAGAAAAAGTAGGGAGAAAAAAAAAAAGAGGGAGTTCCCAGGATAGCCATGCTCTGGATCAGAGGAACCTCAATACTGAAAAAGAGTGAGAGAAAGAAAGAGAGGGCAGAGAGGTCCTATATGCACACATCTCAAGTCAAATGGTGGTTGTCAAATGGTCAAAAAATGGTAGTGTTACATTCCCAGAAAGAGTCCAGGGATTGAAGGAAGTAACAATGAATATGAACATGAACCAGGCAAAAGAGAAAAGAAACAGGAAAACAGATTCAGCCAAACAAACAAATTTTATTCATAAAAGAAAAAGAAACCACAACAAAAAACCGACTGTATAACACTGGGTAACTTAAATCACTACTTAACCACTAAACTAAGACAAACCAAATAGACAATGAGCGCTAGATAGGATCACTATCAGCGTAGATAACCACTACAGCTTCACACAGCTTTCCTTAGACAACACACCCACAGCTTAACAGCTGCA
The DNA here is from genome assembly GCF_021018895.1 of Seriola aureovittata. NCBI lineage: Eukaryota > Metazoa > Chordata > Actinopteri > Carangiformes > Carangidae > Seriola > Seriola aureovittata. The sequence goes on from NC_079373.1 coordinate 873,030, forward strand.
GAACAGCAATCTGGCACCGGCCAAGCCTCATCACGCCGCCTTTATAGCTCCAGCTCTTGATTGGGAACAGGGATCAGCTGTGCCAAGTCACCTGTTGGGGGGGAAAAAGAGAGTGCAGAGGGCAGACCAGCCAAAGTGCACACATACAACATAACACTATGTAACAGGTAGTATGAGTTCTGATTCATGTTTCTTCTGGACACTAAGCGTAAAACAGTTTCTGGACCAAAACAGAGCACTTGTTCCAAAATGAACTTTACACTTACACTTTACATGATCAATGTGATGTTTAAATGTAAGTTCAGTGTCAAGTCATAACCCCAAGTACCTCATTCGATCAACTCTGTGCAGACTATTGTTATTAAATTATTAGTTTTCTGTCTAGTACCAAAGACCATAGTGTATGATTTTGATTTATTAAGTAATAGTTTAGTACATGAGAGACAGTTCAGAGGTTGAGATTTGCAGCAAGTGAGGTTTAGAGGTATATATGACAGTGTCATCTGCAAATAGTGGACAGGAATTGGAACATATTGATGGCAGATCATTAATAAAGACATGCTCCCTTGAAGGACAACACAGTGTTTTCTATTATGTAGATAGGAGGGACTGCATGAAGCTTGTCTAGATGATTAGATCTAGATCCTGATTGAAATGGCGATAGGATGTTATTCTTATTTTCCTCCCTCATTAGCACTGTGCATTTGTGTTCATAATGTCTCAGAAAACAGTGCCATGTCTGTGCAATACAACTCCCAGATTCTAGATAAAGTGACTGCATCAGGTCAGACCTGGTGACGTCATGCTGTCGTCAGCTCTTAGTTAAAGCCAAATGTAGCCATGCAAGCCAAGACAAGAAGAGATCCCATTATGCAATATAATATAATTATATCAAGTTCCTCATGTCATACACACAGCAGTGAACTATGAAAAAATCTAATTCTTAAAATTTCATTCACATGAAATGCTCCTGCATTTAAAAAACTTGAGCTTGAACATTTAGTATGAGGTGGGTCCTCAGCTCCTTTTCTGGTCCTGTTAGTGTGTCAGGGTCTTTATCAGCTAATTGTTAATCACTGACCTGCAGTAAGCTGTTAATTGAGACTCTGTGAATTAAAGATAATAGTCATTAGAGCAAGAAGAGAGATCACCCATCAAAGTGAGACAGGAGATGTCACAGCTCTAAAGATGAATGATGGCTCTCAGTGTCAAGAGCGCGACAGCGCAGAGCATGAAGGCGGGAAATGGATGAAGATGGCGGCACAGTGTTCCAGCTGCTTCTCTGGAAGAAGGGCCAGCAGATAGTCACATCCTATAATGTCAAAGAATTGAATCAAATAAATAAAAAGCTATGAAAAGTGAATATGTGTTAACCCAGCAAGACACACATAACACCATCACTCATTTTCATTATTTTCAGTCCAAAGACTTTTAGCCTCTTTATACCAGCTGCCTGTTTATTTGACTGTTTATATTAAAATTGTATTGCTCAGTTTAAAGGTACCCAGCTGTATTACCAAACTGTTCATTCTTTATGTGTGATGATCACGTTGAATGGGATCCTCCTCCTTTTTCTTTTATTTTTTATTGTACCTTGATTTTAGTTAATTCACTCCTATTTCATTGACTTTTATCCAGTGCCTCGTTTGAAGTCTGTATTGTTTTTATTTTTATGTTGTGGTTGTCCTCTCTCTGTTTTTATGTAAGTTGTCTCACTGCTGTGCTCCCTCCCTCCCCCACTGTTTGCCTCTGGCTGTTTCTCCCTCCCTCTGTGACTGTCTGCACGTTATATCTACTTTTACTAGACGTTACATTTCCTTCAGACTGTCCTTGTCAGGGGCCGAGGTGATAGACCATAGAGACACAGGTCTTTGGACAAATAATATCCATTTTTTTATTTACAAAAAGGAAAAGCAATGACAAATAATGCTTCAAAACTATAATTCTGGGCCCCTGAAAAAGTCAACGCAACAGAACTAAACTTAACCACTAACTGAAACAAACTTAACAGCACAAAACTGACCTCCTGACTGAAACATAGGGGAGACATATATAGTGGCTCGACAGGCCAACATAACCATTTAAACAAACTACAATAATGACAAAACATGTCAGCATAGTGCTATACCATATTAACTCAACAGAATTGTCAAAGTATTAATACCAAAACCCAAACTAATAAAGACACTGCCCCCTCCCACGATGCTGGAGGAACATGGTGCAGTCCAATTTGCAATCAGCCGCCATTTAAGCAGGCTTGATGGAAGTGGACCTCCTTTTGATGGCCAGCCCGGCAACTCCAGCAGCAACCCCCCCCCCCCCCCCCCGGAACTGGTAACTCAAAGAAAACTTAATTCATTTCATAACACAACAAACATCTTAAATGTATTAAACTAATTTAACAAAATTGACAAAGAAAGTTAACTAAATGTGTGCACACCAAATACGTAACCATGCTGTCAAATATTGCTAATACAACTGTGTTATACTAAACCAAAACATGAGTTATATTTATATCTGCTTTTTTTTTGCTCAGAAAGAAAGACTTATAAAGTAGAGTAGATAAACAAATGAAAAGAGTTACCGCCATGCCTTTGTTCAATGTGTGGCTGTCGGTGCGGCCACCATAGTCCTCCTGCAAAAAACGAGCCCACAGGTCGTCTGTGCAGCAGGTTATAACACCCCATAGATATGTTTTGTTTCTAGGCGACATCTAGTGGTTGTAGTAATGATGACAGGAGCAAAGGGAAAAGTGTGGTGACGTAGTATAAAGAGAGACAAAGTCCATGTCAGGAGGAGGTTGTGGTGGACAGATGAATATGGCACAGGAGAGCGGTGTTCGATTCCCATATAAAAGTATGTTATTTCTATTAGCAATGACGGTTCGACAAAGTTAACCACCTTGCTATTGCAACAAAGATCGTCTAATGTTGAGGAAGTACTTATTTCAACCCAAATCACCATCTTTTCCTAAACCACACAAAGCCATGAGCATTATTATAATAACCATGGTGACAAAGGTAGGAACGCCACTGTCAGGGTGTTTATTATTATGTTTCAGGAGAAATAGCGCCCTCCTGTCAGGGGGTCGATGGTTGTTCAGGTTTGAGGAGTTCCTCTGGTTTTGCTCTGTTGCAGTGATGATAAATAGATATGCCTTTAAATACATAATGTGTGAACCAGGAACGTGCAATCTGTGTATTCCTTTTTGTAAATAGGGGAAAAATGCAATCTAAGCTTTGGGGTGAAGTCCGACCTACAGTGCTTACCATAGCTGTGTGCACAGGCTGGTTATTAGTGACATTTTGGGCGTGCTCACTTCACCTCCGGATAACATGGTTTAGATCATGGATTTTTTTTTCTTCCGTCATGATAATTTATTCATTTTGTTGAATTAGGATGGAACACCACGGAGAAGAGCTTCAACTAATGAAATCACATGACCACAATGCAGTAGCATAAATTTGTGCTCTTCTGTGTGTGTGTGTTTGTTTTGTTACAGTTTACACTCTTCACACTGTGTCTGTGTTGTATTCTGTCCTCACCTGCAGAAAATACACACTCACCATGATTACGTTCAAATGAATCCCAAATGGCGGATTCAGTTATTAAAGCCTTGTCTGTCATAATGATTTGAGTTATTTTCATGAATGATATTAATTTTCTAATTGATAGTATATAAATTCAAAACTGCTCTGGCCTCAGCTAACGCCACCAATAACCAATTTACATTAATGGTCCAATTTGACCTGAAGTGGCTCCTATTCAGAGTAACAGTCTGAATTTAACGTGGCAGCTTCATTCTGTTCTCACTCAACACCGATATCACATACATGATATTAGTAATTGACTGCGTGATTGCACCAATAATCAAATTACTTCTCTGGGTCAGTTTGACCTTATTAGGCTCATATTTCATAGATCTTATATGTTTCTGCATGTAAGACATTAAAACTGGAGATGAAATATAGTACCACATGTAAGAAATAATAAAATAATATAAAAATAAAAAAAATGATCCTGTGAGATTGAATTAGTGTTAAATAAAGAGGCTGCAGAATTTAATGACTTCATAAGTCTGGTTACAGTTACCAGGACACAAACAGTAAATTATGTTATTTCCACACAACAGCTGTTCTTTAACAGCGGACTCATGAATGTTATGATGTCTGGTGTCTTAATTCTAAGAAATGTCACACTATGTGTTGGGTAAAAAACTCAAATAAACACAACCACCTCTCCTAAAACTTAGTTCAGTCAAATTCATTCATTCATTTATTAACACAGAGGAGCTTCAGTGCATGTCTTACAGAGATGTAAAGAAAGACAAGAGTTTAAATGCTCTGTCCAAGTTGCCAAGAAAACTATTGATATCATTACAAATAAAACAAAACATGCAGTCATGTCATCATTATGTCTCCGCCTCAGCAACAGCACGGGCCAGAGACATAATGATTTCAGGTTGTCCGTCCCATTCTCGTGAACTTGATATCTCAGTAATGATATGAGAGAATTTCTTCAAATTTGGCACAAACATTCATTTGGACTCAAAGATGAACCAATTAGAATTTGGTGGTCAAAGGTCAAAGGTCAAGGTCACGCCGACCAAAACGTGTTTATGGCCATCACTTCAGAATTCATACATTAATTATGACACAAATTAACTTAAACTTTCTCACAGGAAAAATTATGAAGTGATGACATTTCATATCCAAAAGGTCAAAGGTCAACTTCACTGTGACATTATAATGTTCTGTAAAAACACTTATTTTACAGTTACTCAATGCTATAACTTAGGAAGGAGAGATTGTGATCATATTTCCTGTAACTTGTCTGGTTGTGTTTCATGTTTTTTTTTTTTTATGGACAGTTTATTGGTTGTTAGTCCTCCTTATTGTTGTTTTTCATATCTCACCAGATTATTCAATTCTCCAGTCTAACCAGGACTAAAAGCATTCATGTTTCCCACTAGGTAAGTTTTAGTTTGTCCAAGCACGCCAAACACTTTCATCCAAGAGGCTGCGGTTTGACTCTCATTATGTTTACAGATTTAGTTAAATATTCTTTTCAGTTTCTTCTTTATCTTTAGCTGAACTACAAAAGCGGGGCCATCCCTATAATTTCAAATGTGACTGACTGACTGACTGACTGATATTCCCACCACTGCTCAGCAGAGTGCAGAGTCTACCAAGGTAATCTAGTTTCCCAGCTGCTCAGGAACTGCAGGGAAAAGGTGGAGCACTTCCAATACACTAAGCCTCACCTCCAGTACAGCAAATAAACTTCTTTCATTCCATGTATCATTATTACTAAAGGAGGCAGAGGAATAACTAAACATAAGACACACTGAGCAGAAGAGAGGGAGGAAGAGAGAGAAGTCATCGGTAACGAGGCTTCATACTAACGACTATGACCAACTCTACATATCAAACAGAGGGAGCCTTTGCTGCAGCGGCCCAGGTTCAATCCAGCCTGTGGCCCTTTGCTGCATTTCATTTTCTCTCTCTCGCTCTCTCTCTCTCTCTCTCTCTGAGCCTGTGTATATTCTCATTTGTCCAGGTCATAGTATCCTAAAGGAGTTTTTTTTTTTTTTAAATCGAAAACAACTGGACTAGGTTATTTGTCTGGGAAGACGTTTCACCTCTCATCCAAGAGGCTTCATCAGTTCGAGTACGCATCTGACCAGGCTAGGACTGGTCCCTCTCTCTCTCTCTCTCTCTCTCTCTCTCTCTCTCTCTCTCTCTCACTATGACTGTAATAAAGGCAAAAGCCTGAAAAGAAAAAAAGATTTTGTTTCTTGTAACTTCCTCTCAGAGTGATCATGTTACAGTAAATCCAGCTGAAATCACAGCTCAGTCTTTGTCTTTAACTGGTGTGTTTGGTGATTTTGTTAGACGACGTCACAGTTATAATGTCAGGATTTGACCATAGGTCCAGATGTACTAGGTTTAGATGCTGCATACGCTCTGATGTAGAGCGTGAATGACAGGAACACAGAGAGGTCCAGTCAAGAGACAGTTGCTTCTCTCTTTCTCTATAATTTTTTTATTTTTTTTTATTTTACAGGTCAGAATAATGACTGATAAAGACAATTAATTATATCATATCCTCTTGTAGGTTCCTTTGTTTTTCATGTATGTGTTTATTGTATAGAATACAAACCTATTAACTAGGCCAGAACCAGGCTGCATCCACTGTGAAGAGGTCAAAGGTCTTTGAGCCGGATTCAGTGGACACCAGAGACAGAGGTTGCCATTGCTCCTTGAACACTGCAAGAACTTGTTTTCTGCAGAGTGGGCACAGTGCTGTAGATGTGGAGGATGTGTGTGGAGGTGGTGGAGTACTGACTGAGGATATGTGTGTAAAAGATTTGGTGTCCTCAGCGTTCAGTGAGCGAATGTAAGTGAAAGAAAAAAGTTGTGTATATGTATGTGTGTATGCAAAAATGTGTATGTGCATGCCTGTGTGCATGTGTGGTAGGTATGGGCGCTGCTGCTGGGTTAAGGACTTACAAAAGCAAGTCAAGGGCTAGACACCAACTCACAATATTGTAAAGACAAACTGCAGCCCCTCCCTCCTTGAAGTAATTACTGTCCATTTAGATGATTACCTGTAATTACTTGTTAGCTGTCAGCATCAGACAGAAACTCTGCTTCTGAGACATAAGGAGGAGGATGGGGAGGATGTGGGGGCGGAGGAAGGTAGAATTGGAGGTAAATTTGGAAGGGGCAGAGGTGGTAGGAGTGAAGATGACAGAAGGAGGAGGACAAAGAGGATGAAGTGATAGAAAAAGAGGAGTGCTGGGGGGGAGTAGAAGGGGATAAGGAGAAGCAGAGGAGGAGGTGGAGGAGGAGCTGAGGACAGAGAGCAGAATGTTGACATGTGTTTCTGTCAGTCAGGGTCAAGCGGATGCTGTCTCTTCTTTCAGCTGCTGTCCATCAGAGAGAACCAGTGAATTAATCTCCCCTTCATTTGCAGGAATGAGGCAGACCTCTGACAGCAGCAGTAATTGCAGGACTACTGATCTGCTCTCTGATGACAGCGATGCTGCTTTTTCCACAAGTCATGTGACAGTCAGGTGGAAACGTTACGAAGTGGCTCACTATTGGGTCCTCTTCTTTTACATCCTTTTTGTCACAGCTCAGAACACACAGGACTTAGATGCACAACTCAGAGACACAGGTAAAAGGTTCATCTGTATTAAAAGGGTGAGGCAGACAAGGTGAGGGGCAAAAACAGGCAGGAAGCCTACAGCTGGCATGGCACATTAGATAATCTGGCAGGGTGCAAGTGAACATGAACCAGTGTGTATGAGTGAACGGGGAACAATGAGCAGAGAGGCATGGGGGAATCAGGTGACTGGAGAGGTGGGAAGGGCTGAGGTTACTGCAGGGCAGGGCCTGAAATGACAAGACAGTGAATCATGGCAAAGCAGAGAATGACTGAATAACTGAACGAACTGTAACACTTCATCCCCTTGGAATTAAAAGGTTCTAACTCACCTTTTTGTCAAAATGTAGTTATTAACATATTTGTATTCTGTGACAACCTATTAACATTATGTGAGGTGTTTTTTTGTTGTTGCTGTTGTTTTTTTTAAGGTTTTATGCATTTTTGGACGTCTTATTGAGAAAAACAAAAAGTTTCTACCTTCAAAGTCGAACTCTAAATGGGTTTTTAAGGTTCTACTTCACAGCAAATCAGCACTTAGAATGCACACAAGACAACCAATCATCTTCTACTTCTCTGTCAGGTCGCCTCACTGCTCAGTGACGCCAGGAAAAGGGAAAGACAAGACAGACAACTTAGTGGAGATGAGGAACTGTCCATAACATGAGGTTTATAAGAATAAGGACAGCAGTACAAAGTTCAGTGTATTTTAAATTGTTTTAGATCTTGCTGAGAAGTTTATTTTCACTGTTGCATGCTAGCCACCTAATGCATTAAAGGTAACTTGATAGTCTACATTTTAATTAAGGGGGTCTTAATTGCACTATAAACACTAATTTCATTCATTCATCCACCTGTTTTTCTTTTTTTTCCCCAAAAAAATAAGACAGATCATCAGACTCAACATTTCTGAAATAAAACAAAACTTAATACTGCCATTACACTGACCTGTTACACTTACTTGCTGTCTAACCTAAAGGAAACTTAAACTAATGGCTCCTATATCTAGTCGGCCTCTGCACTGGACCAAATATTTAGAACTGACCTTTATACATAACTTTCTATACTTTTTTGAATAAGAAAAACAAAAAAAGATTCTGATGTATGTAATGTAATTCAATTAAACTGCCTGATACATGTACTACATGTACGCTCTGGTACAACATTAATCTTATCTTTTATCTATTTATTTATTTTGTATTTTTGCCTTTATTTTGATAAGTGCATTGAGAGAGAGAGACAAGTAAGTCAGGGAGAGAGAGGGAATGACATGCTGCAAAGGACCACAGTCAGACTCGAACCCATGGCCGCTGCAGTTAGGACTAAACCCATGTGGTATGTGCTCTGCTAGGTGAGGGACCAAGGCATCCCCACATGAATAAGATTATGAGTAAACTGTTTGAATTTTTTTTTTTTTTGTCAGGTGTTTCAAGATAGAACCTTGTAATTCCAAGCAGGATGCGAGATCTCAGGATTACAAGGTTCTATCTGGGTGTCATTTTCATGTATTAAAGAGACCTGTAGATAGAACCTTACAATTCAAAGGGGACGACTTATTTTGCCACAGACACTCTAGATTTCTCCTATCATCAGTAGTATCATACATGTTCACATAAAAGCGCCTCACCTGGGAGGTATAACCAGCACAAACTAATAACGCTTAGCCCCTAAAGGTTTGGTAAAAATATTGAAGGGCGATGGGATTACCTCTAGATTTATAATGTTCATTTCCACAGCACTTAATCCGCCTGCACAACAGTCACATCACACCCGCCTCTGCTGTCTACAATCTTTCTAACAATCTATCCAACTCTAGCTCATTCACTCTAGCTTCTACTTTGTAGTATTTGTTCAGTCTTTTTTTTCTGTGTTCTCGTTCACTGACATCTTCTGTCATTCATATCCCTGCCATTCCCCACTTGCTCTGTAGTGTCCTCAGTGTGTTCCTGCTGTTCAAGTCACCTGATCCCCATTCCCTCATGGCCTCCCCTGCATATACTGTATACTGCCCTTTTACCCCAGTTATTTGCCAGCTCATGTAATGTTCAACCCAGTTTTAGTTTTGCAACACTGGTTCCTGTTTCCTGCCTCCAGCCTGCTCTTGGTTTCCCTGTTGCCCTCGCTGATGGTAGATCTGTTACTGAACCTTGCTCTGACTTTGACTGCTCTGCCTATGAGTTCTGCTCTGTGAACAGAACTGTTAAAAATAACTCATCATGCATTATAACAACCTAAAATAAAATGATTAAGTATAATGTACCCGATTTATGTGAACATGTGATGCCTTATACACAAAAAGTTATGTTACATAAAGAATGGAAGACTATGTAATTATATGACTGTACTTATTAGTGAATGATAACAGTATTTTTGTTTTAGATAAGAAACAGTTATAAATGAAAAATTATATTTTTCATCAAATGCCTCCTGAAGCTAAAAGACAGATCATTTTCTCCACAGAGTGTTCAGTGTTAAACCAACACCAGAGCATACTAGATTTTCAGTGTCTGCCACTCTGTATCCTCTGTGTGCCATTCATGCGCAGTTGATTACTCACCTGTCTACTACACATGTGAAACACTGTTTAAATTACATCATCACGGATGCATATATTAAAAATATAACAATATATAAACTAGCGTGTGTCATGCATAGACTGTGCTCCCTATTTTATTTAGTTAATCTCTTATCTCTTGTGTATTTGGTCGCTTTACTTCCCGTTTTAGTTCCTGTCTTGCCTGTTTTTTCCCGCCTGTGTCCTGTTGTCTTCTGCTCTCTCTGTCAGTCCGTCTGCTGTAGTTTCCTCTGATGGTCCAGAGTGCTGAGTACCTGATTTAGTTCCTGCTCCAGTGAGTTTTACCCAAGCATCAAACTCTGGGGCTGAAAAATTAAGCCAACACTGAAGTACCAAGACCTGCAGTTCCTCTAATGACCACTAGAGTCTGGCTGCAACAGTGAGTCAGTCCCCATAGTTGTTTATATAACTCACCTGTTTACATTTTATTAAGGCTTAAAGTTATGTAGAATTGGGGGGTGTGGCCTCTTTTAGTGACAGGTGGGTGAGTGTATGCTTGTTACACACTTCCATGCACTGAAGTCCCAGCTCAACACTCCTCCCCTTTAAACATGTTTGGATTAGCTGGGAGTAAGGGGTGGAGTCAGGCACTGCCAAGATGGCAACAATAGGAGCAGCTCACTCTGCGCTTCAAAACCACTCTTCAGAAACCTGTGGGTGATGTCACAGAGGCTACGTCCATCTTTATTTAATCTCTATGATTTTTCCTAGCGTTCTGGCTATCAGCATGTGTTTTTCCTACCTGTGTTCCTGCCTGGCAACACTGTCATCTCATCTGCTTGACGAGTCAAATATCCAGACTTTTTCTGCCAGTCTGCATTTAGGTCCAACCTGCCTGAGCCATTACAATGTGTTACTGCTGCAGATGATGAACACATCTGTTGTTGGTCAGTTTAACAGTCAGTTGTCTTTTGAAAACTGTATCTGTAGTTGATTTATCATTAAGCTGTGTCTATGCACATTTTCTGTGGCAGATGGCCTGTACCCCTTTGTGTTTTAATAAACATCCACCATGTAGCTGCTGGATAAAGAGTTGATACTGAAAATGCAGATAGGTAATTAGTTTTTTGTCAGTTTTTGTACAATTTGTGTGTCAGGTGTGCGTGCATTTGGATATATAGATACAGCCTCGTTTCAGCTCAGCAACACTAACCTTAGGGAATCGTAAATAACTTTGCTCTAAGGTCTTTGGGTATCACTTTCATCTGGTCCAGATGTCCCGAGTCTGGACTACTGTCTAAAAGACACTTCATGAGTTGTGTGGAGTTCAGAGCAGAGTTTGATTTCCTTCACCACCTCGTGTGTACAGAGTGTTTGAACTGATAATATCATGTGAAGAAGGACAACACAAGCAGAAATGAAGAAACAACAGTGCAACTTCCACTTCACTAAAGCTGCTGTAGATAACCAGTGTAATGCTTTTCAATCAACTACACTGAAAATAGCTGAAAGTAAGAAATTAAGTCCAGGTGGTAGAAAGTTGAAACAGTGAAATAAACGACTTCAAACAAACAGCAATGGAATATTTAAGATAAACACAAAGCTTGTGCTACAGAAAATGGACCAGACTCAGTGAATAGCTCCCTAAGCTTAACATGTCCTATGATAGCTATTAATTTAGCTGTACAGACTAATGAGCAGTGATAACTAACATGTCTTTGGGGTCATCAGGTGGGAACCTCCTTTCACCAGTGTTTCGTCTAGTTGGTCCCACAACACCTCCAGGAGGCTAGACAGTGATCACTGGCGTCCCAGAGTCACTCCCCTAATGCCAGCCATCACTGCTCCTCACACCACCACTATTTTCTTTATCTTGCCTATGCTACCACAAACAACACCATCATCAACTCTGACAAAACACACTAGCAGATTCAGCAAACAAACTCCTCTAAACAGTTGGAGAAAGTGGCAGCCATTTTGAAGGAGGCAGAGTCAAGGAGAGAAGCCTTTTTGAGCTAAACTCTCCCCCGCCGGATTAGGCTGTGCTCTTGCCCCCCCCCCCACTCTCCAAGACAATGAGGGATGTAGAGTCAGGGAGAGGGGCCTTTTTAGGCTGGCTCTCCCCCGCCGGATTAGGCTGTGCTCTACACCCCCCATACTCTAACACCACACCATGCAACTCACCTAAAACAATCAAACTCACCTAAACAGCCAAAGACACACTACAAACCAATTCGATACAAGCAAACAATACAGGCCACCTCACCTGGACTAACCGCATGGTCTCAAACTAATAATAATGATTATGTTTTTCATTAGTGAGTAATCACCTGGATCTAAGAATTGTGTTTTTACATACCCGTCTCTTCTCCTAGCAAGGTACTTCGCTCTTACAGAATTAACATGCTTTAGTCGTTTATGAAATATTAGAAAAGTGACTCAAATTGCATTAAAATCTATTTCAAATAATACAAAAAGTACTTAATGAACATAAATCATAAAACAAAACAAGCTAGCTAGCTAAGGTCACTATGAAATTGATAATGAAAATATATTATACACAATATGAGGTTTACTGGGCTGCAGAACATGACTGGAGGAGGTCAGAAAACACTGAACCTCATAACACAAACAGCAGTGACTGACACTCCCATGAAGCTGGGAGTCATCTGAGAGACAAACATCCCTCAAGAATGGTCAATATTGAAGCAGCAGAGGCCACGATATACTGGGTCAAGCACACAGAACACGGCATACTACATTTCCCATAGTGCAACTTAATAGCTTTAATGACACTGTCCTCACCTGGTTGAACATCTTTCATTTGTAATTCAGGCTATTATAATAACTGTTATTACAGAACTGACATATGACATCACTATGACATCATCTGGGTTATTTTCTCACCTTGACACAAGCACCCAGAGACACAGAGGACTTTATACAGCTGCGTAAGACTAACCAGGACCAGTAAAGCAGGACTAGTAAATCAGTAGCCAGTTTCACAGAGACATTTCTGACTGGTCTATAATATTGGTCCAGTCCATGGATTAGTCTTGTCACAGTTTAAGGTAAGCTGGACCCAAATGCAGATCAAAACACAAGGAACAGGAACCAGAAGCACAAGGTAACACAAGGAACTAGAACAGCAAGCTGAAGCATGAAGTATCACTGGGGAGTCAAACAGACACAGACAAAGGGCAGCACAGAGACTAAATAGACACAAGGGAGGCAAGGGTGATTGAACACAGGTGAAACACATTAGGGCGAGGCAGACAATCACCAAGGAGGGAAACAGGACGAAGACAGGAAGTTAAAACATCAAAAGACACAAGGAAAGTAACTACAAAATAAAACAGGAAATGACCAAACTCAAACATAAATTGTCCGTCATGGCAACCATGACAAGTCTAATGTTAGTCAGTCTGTTTCACAAAAATAAAGACTGACTCATCTTAAGACAAGAACAAGAACATCACCAGGCCTAAGACAAATGTTACCATGGTAACAATCAATGACACCTGCGCTGAACACCCAACAACAAAAAACAGGAAAACATGGCTCATAATTTTTGGTTTGCTAACGTTGTTATGCAGAGAGCATAGAGAAGGGAAAGAGTTTTTAGAGACCAGATCAGGTTTTTATTTTCATTGTTTAACTCTTCAAGTAAAACGTCCTTGTAACTGTTGAAGTCTTCCAAAAGACAAACATTTTCTGGTGAGGTGATGTGGTTCCTCAATCAGCCTAGCAACAGCACTTAACTATGGGTCATAATAACTAGTGTCTTTAAAGCTGACTTCATTTTTTTTTTTACATATTATCAAACCATGACCCAGACAAATGGAGTCAATACACAAATCAGCACATGGACAAAAAAAAATCACTTTATCACATTCTATGTCTTTCTTTTTTGACCTGTTATTTTTACCTTTCAGCACGATGTGGGAAACATACAGTATGTGCTGTGTGACAACCTTATAGCAGGAAGAAGGTATAGTGAGATATCACTGCATTACAGATCCTGATGCGAGGACTAGTACAAAGCAAAGATGAATGGAGGGAGGGAATGATGGAGGAAGAGAGAGGGGAGGGAAGAGACTGAGGAGGGAGGGTTGGAGGAGGGGATGGAGAGATATCACTCTGTTACAGACGTGAATTCAAAGACATTAATAAGACTAATAGACAACACAGGACATGAGTTTAATGTTCAGGTCAGCAGCATCTGATCATACATTAGCTTCCATCGCTTCAGTCTCATTCACTGCTGAGAGACAGATGGCTACAAGAAGACAACATCTGAGTGTGTGGCTGACATGAACGTGCTAAAATATGAACACACGCAAAACTGCCAATTATATTAATGCATTTAACACTGCTGCTCTGAATTAAATTAACCACAGGACTGACCCCTGGCATATGCAAATGCTGTGTAAAATGACTGTGTGGAGCATTAGGACTGTGCTCCCAAGAAGAACAGCAGAATCAATCATTTGAGCAAGTGGCTCAGAACAACATATGTTTACGTTCACATGACGAAGCCTTCTAGGATGCTGTAATTATGAAGGGAGCATGTGAATATTGACGTTGTTAGAGAGCAACAAAGTTAATGTAGGGAGGAGATTGTGGTGGGTCAACACAACATCTTAGTTAACAAAGATCACTGTTTGTTGAGAGTGGTCTTAAACCATTCTCCTGTTTGTTCCAGAACCTTATAGTGCTGCATATATACATGCAGATACAATCACCAAAATTGGTACTTTTCTTTCCTCTGGGGTCATTCATTTGAAAAATCCCATTAGCCACTTGAAATTTCAACATGGCCACCATTTTCCAATATGGCCACCATTTCCAGCATATGTGGCCTGGTCATAAAAAGATAGGACCGGACACAGAAATATTTTTTTGTGGGTTCTTCCCATCTTCCCTCTGCAGATGACATCAACATACAAAATTATACAAAACAGTTACAGTCAAATAAACATCTGGTGCCATAATTATTATTTTCAGGATTTTTATCGCCTATTTATGGTCACTTACGCGATCCGCCGTTTAGCTCCACCCTAAGCACGGTGGAGATAGTATGTACACACACTTAACCACTCTGCAGTCATCAACAAAAATACAGAATTATAAGTCACCAACATTAGCTTGTTATCTCGGTTACATTCTCACCTATTGACTCTGCTAATTATTCTCTGTGATTGACAGTTTATCAGTTTATTTTTGTACACACACAGATGAAAATCACACACCTTAGCAGTCGCTAGTTTCGCGGCACTGCAACTTGCTCGCTCGTACGTCACGTCTCACGGGATTTCAGTGGTCTCGCAAGATTTGCCATCACGCTGGTCTTAAAGTGACAGTATATACGCAAGTCAAATTACAGCAGATACACTATAAACACTGTAACCCCTGTTCACCTAGCTACACATAGAAACACATTTTACCACAAAATGTTACCGATGGGACAGATTTCAACGATGCAATTTAATCTTATGTTCTAAAAGTTCCATAAATGTCGAATGTCTACTTATTTTAGCCTTAAGTCAGCATTAGTAGCTAACATTAGCTTGCTATGCTAACTCGCTAGCACACTTGGCTAGCAGCGAGCTATTACACAAGTCAAGCAAAGAAATTTCAATCAATTGAATTACACCCTCTGACATTTGAAGGACACTAAACATTAAACCTCAAAGCTTTTACTCCAACATGAAAACTTACCTAAGTGTGTCATTAGTCAAAGTTATAAGTGATATAAGCTATTAGCGGTGAGACTGTCATGTTGAGCTTCCAGAAATTCATTTTACTATGTTTTCTTTTTTTCTCAGAATCAGACATACGCTGGACTAATAATAGACTTACCACCTAACACTGTCACATTCACAGAGAAGACAGTTGATAATGTTAGGTATAATATTATGCAACATTTAGAGCATATCACAAACATGATCACCAAAAGAGAAACATCCTATTATATCTTAATATCTCAAAATGTTTGCTAACATTTTTTTTTGACACAAAGTCATGATTTTATACTTTTGTGAGACATATGTGCTGACATTTTTGCTGAAATGTACTTGTATGCAGGTTTGAGTTTTTACAGTGTACTACATTGTTTGATTTGACACCTAGATCATTCATATGGGAAAATTGTGGGTAAACTTAATGCAAAAAATTGAATTTCCTTGTCAGAGATGGCAGCCAACTTGAATTGTGTTTTATCAAAAGAGTTATACCCACAGAGGATTTGTGCAAAGTTTAGTACATACAAGATTCCCCTGAAATATGCAGTTATCTGCTGTGCTATTACTGTTGATTATTGTTATTTATTTAGTCCCCAAAAAAGACCTGTTCATAAGAAAAGCATACAGTTTTAATATGGACAGACAACATTCACATTCACAAGTTACAACAGTTTTACACAAAAAGCAAAGTATAATTATAAATCATAGAGTCTTTGAAACTAATATCTCTCATTTCACTTGAGGATTTTAAAAGTTTTCTGCAGCTCATTCCATTTGTAGAGAGCAGCCGAACCCAAGATCATTTTGAACATGTGGTCCAGCTGATGTGAAATTATCCAGTTCTGTGTTTATAGCCTATGAGACCAGAGAGCAGAAGTAATGAAGCAGTTACAGCACATAAATAACATACAATATAATTCCCTGCTGGCAGTTAAGGCGGACTATCCCACCATTTCATGTAAGATGGTTATTAAGGAATTTATCACTTGTGATAAAGCTCAGTGTACCGTGATCGAGAGGGTTAAACATATCACCACAACTAAGAGCAGACATGATTGCAGACTGCACAATTGTCTTCTGGCTAGCAAAAGAGAAGCAAGAGTTGTTTCTATACAGAAGACCATTATGACCTTAAGTCTGATTGTAAGGTGTGTCCTCAAAGTGATTCTGTGGTCCAGCAAAATTCCCAGATGATGTTGTCCTGTGGATAAAGGCGTCAGATCAGAAAACACTTCTCTGTGTGGTCCCAGAGGGTCATGGACCTTTAATTTAAAGGACTTGAATGGAGCATTAAAGATGGCAGCTAAGACCTGAGACTGATTCAAGTACCAAGCTGCCCCACTGCTGTAGAACACAGGAATCACTGTGACATGAATACATTTACAATGTGAAGATGGATGTTTGGTAAAATAACTGACAACTGCTGCCCTTTCTTTCATGCAGAGTTTACAGGAGGACACAAGACATAAATAATCTACTGTAGACAATGCTCCCTTGGCATATAATGCTGCTAACAAGTTTGGGTTGCAAGTAACTTTCATACTGTATGATAGATTTATTTTCTATATTTATTTTGAGTGTTTACTCAGTGTGTTTCCATTTCCAAGCTGTAAGCACTGGTAAAAAAAAATGCTAAAGGGTCAGAAAAACACTGCTGAGCTGACTATTAATATAATTTGGGTGTGAAGACTGATGATGTAGTGGTGCACAGCAGTGGCACAGGCAGCTGTAGTCCTGTACGCATTGTGCATTAATTAAAAAAAAAAAAGTGTTTGTTTTTTTAACATCCTATCTTTCGACCCTGTCTTATGTTTGGCTGCATTCACCCACTAACGTTATGAGATTGGTGCTTTGATGCCCAAAGAAAGAAAGAAAGAAAGAAAGAAAGATAGATAGATAGATAGATAGATAGATAGATAGATAGATAGATACTTTATTTATCCCATAGGGGAAATTCAGGTGTCCAGCAGCTCATTAGTAGTGATGATAATAGTTAATAATAAGTAATAGGCATTAATAGTTTAATTAGTTGGCTGAAGTGTTCTACAGCCTATTTCATTTTATTGTCACATGTATTTTTTTGATTGTTGATTGTAGCAACTTGGTTTGGTCTTGATGTTGTGTATTGTTATTGATCTGTTTAGTAGTTAGTTAAAGCAACATATTCTTATGATGATGATGCTATGTGAGGGAATCAGTTGCTTAATGTCAACTTTTACTGCATTTTTCTCTTGGATATTCAATATATTCAATATATATATATATATATATATATATATATATATAATATATATATATATATATATATATATATTTGATAGTATATTGCAGTCTGTTATTCAACTGTAGTTGTTTTTTATTTCTTTGGTAGGCTAATCAGAGTTTTATTGTGGTGGGTCATAACTTTAACTCTAAATACACTATACACTACAATCTCTCTCTCTCTCTCTCTCGCTCTCTCTCTCTCTCTTGTTTGCTGACTCACTCGATGAGTAGACGTGCGTGTCTGGAAGTGGATCACACCTCTGTCCCTACTGTCATTGCAGTTCATGCAGCACTCCCTAACATCTGCATCACTGCTGGGGACATCCAGCAGCCTGGTGATGAACAGGATCCATTGACACCACAAGACCCAAACCGGTGTCCCTCACCACTGTGAGATCATGACTGTTTCATTTTTTCAAGTTGCATTTTGGTTTCAGTTAATAATTCAGGAACTTTTCTTCCATTTTTGTATGCGCATTAATAAATTAGCCTTTTGTTTCACTGTGTTTGTCACATTTATGACGGTGGATCTTTCTGACCAGTAATTCAGTGGTAAAGGACCCGGTCAGTGTCTTTTAAATAATAAATGTACAGTGTCTGAATGTAAATGGAAGTATTTAGACAACATGGTGGCTATGTCCTACATGTGTTCCTTTTTCCATCTGTGTGCTCATTATATATAGAAGGTTGGTCACTTCAACACCCTGAGTAGAGAAAACTTCAATGTGCATCACATAAAGAACATACATGCTGCATGTACAGCAGAAATCTCATGTGTTTCAGGTGACACTCCTGACATGAATTAGTATTGGCCTCCTCGTAAAGAGGTGGGGGATGAGGCTTGCATGGTAAGGTACAGGCAGAGGTGATAGCAATGGTCAGGGACAGCTCTGACAGATGGACCTGGTTTTTGTTTGTGGAATGAAGCTCAATATTATTCCATCCATTCAACAAGTGAAGAGTTTGTATTTGATTCTCTCAGTTTACAACAAGTTTTTTAAGTTTGATTAAGTTTATTCTTCCAACAGAGCAGGGACCCCTCCTCACTATCAGTGCCAGGTTCTTCACATCTAGATGAGGCTTCAGCAGCAGTCTGGCCATGGTTTGGCACCGAGCATGAAATAACTCATGCATGGCATCAAACCACAGCTAGCTGTTGGACCAGCTCTTATGGTGGCTGCTGCTGCTTCCAGGTCATTTCTCTCAGTTTGGAACCTTCCTAAGAAAAAAGACTTTTCGAAGGAGGCCTATGAGTCCTTGTTTTAACAAACACAAAGCAGTATACCAACAACAAATGTTGTCACTTTTCTTGTGAGGACTGTCATTGGTTCCAAGCCCTGCAAATATGAAATAGGCTGACAGGGTGTCGAATCACATCACAATTTTCCAACACTGTATACTCTTTCAAAAATGATGAAAAATAAGGAAACATTCTGTTGCTGAAATATAGCAAGGAGAAGAGCAAAAATTGATTGTACAGTGGATTATACACACACACAGACACACACACATATGCCCATATACACATATATATATATACACACTGTTGCTCATAAAGTTGGAATAAAATATTTTTTTACCTTTTTCCATGAAATGATTGTGACAACGTGATTTATTTAATTTCACCTGGGTAATTGGGACACATAATGTAATCATTGCATCTGGTTAAAAGTGATTACTGATGCATTTAAATAGGAATAAACAGAGGATTGTGTCTGAAAATAAAATGATTCCAACTTTATGGGCAACAGTGTATATATATATATATATATATATATATATATTTAGATCCTATAAAAACTATATATAGGATTAACGGCCTTGTCATGACACATCAAGGTGAAATATGTGATTAGTATGAACATGAACAGGCAGTGGAAGAGGTATTATTATTCTGTCAGCTACACGGAGAAGAGAAGGAAACCTTTTATTTAAACTGAAGGTGAGTTAAATGTAAGAAAAGAAAGAGCTCCTAATGTGAAGTTCAAAATGATCAGAAGAGTTAGTGCCAGCTGAGAATGTTAATTCTCCAATCAGTTCGGCAAAAAACTTCATTCTAAATTGTGAGATTACCAAATTTTGAGCCTGAGCTTCACAATACAACAGTTATTCATTAAGTTTACTGTGTGACTTCAGTATAAATATTACACCATACATGCAACTAAAATACATTTGTACTTTTTTAAAAAGTTATTACAAGACATAACAGACAAATATCACTGCATATGTACACAGGTGTAATACCACAAACGTATAACACCACTCAGTTTCTGGAACTCAAAAATATATGAAAACATAAAACAACGATCTTTTCCTAAACCTAGCAAAGTAGTTTTTGTGCCTAAACATAACCAAACCTTGAGCATTCCATAAACTTAACCACATGTTTACTAATGCAACCACCACAACAAAGGTTAGCTCTTAAGCAGCTCGTAGGTTTGTCCATTGTGGAAAACCCAGACCAGTATTGGCTCTGGTTCAGGGTCAGACTGGATAAGAAATTTAGCCTTGGACTTATCTGCTGGGACAGGCCACACAAATGATGAGCACGCAGAGAGGGTCTGTAAAGAGACTGATGGAGTCTGTAAAATACTTACAGTCCGCTGGCCGACCGGGATCGGAGCCAGTAGTCATCAGTCCAGTCAGCTTGTGCTCTGGTCCAGGGCTGGAAATACACTCACTTGCTGTTGAGTGACTGCCTGGTGATCAGAAAGGACCAGTGTACTCACAGACTCTTGACTGACTCCTTGGCAATCATGTGTCTGAACTGGCAAAGAAAAAGCTCTGCTTGAAGTATCAATCATTTCAAATTATTTAATAAAATTGAAGTATACAAGTATGCACTCCTTAATTCACTGTTCCATTAAAATGGAAATAGTAAGTGTTACACAAAAAATAAAGCAAATACAGATACTTTATAGGTAGACAAAGTAGCCTAATCATATCATGTCATACTCCTGCATCTCCTGCTGCTCCTCTGTCTGCTCTCCTCCTTCCACCTGTTGCTGCACGATGGCACCGAAAGATGCCGTAGAAGTTGAGGCTGTTACGGCCCCTGAAGCGAACATATGTGGGATCTTGGCCCCCCTTGACGGCCTCTGCATGTAAATTCTTTATTTTTTGGGCTCACAACTTCTTCGCACCTCCCTTCTTCTGTTTTTGATGTTGCTGTCTGTCCATTTTTCAACGCCTCACTCCTTCGTCCACAGGTGTGTTGCTCTGAGCAGCAACCAACCCTAACCCTAACCCAGAGAGGGAGCAAGTTGGCCCAGTATGTGAAGTTACCTGTCCAGCCCTGCTCTGGTCGCATCTTTGTCATCTCTGTCTGTCGGACATGGTTTACAAAACCTGTAAAGATTCTGTAAACGATCGTCACTACCACTAGATGTTGCAATAGATCATCAACATCTCAGAGAATGCTTCATCAGCCACACTTCCCCCTCTGTATGGCCACAACTGTGATATGCTCCACAGCAATGCTGACGGTTAGCTAGTTAGTGATAGCAACATTTGCCAAACACATTCATAATATGGCATTCATAATTCACAATATGGCAAGTTAGCTAACATTATCATGTCTACTATAGCCATCACTAATGGAACCTTATATGTGACATCTTGAACCATCAAGTTACTGACACATGGAGGAGAAGAAAAACTACTTCTGAGTCAAGCTGGACTCTTTAGCAAGCCAGACCATTATTGGCTCCACTGTCGGTCTGGGAAAGAAATTCAGCCTTGGACAGATCCACTGGGACCGGCTGCATGAATAACAATAACATTTTCCGTTGTTTAATAATATGTCCTTGTGTGCTTCATGGTCATGTGAATGGCATTATTATGTTTACTGTATATATTATTTATTTTCGCTGCAAAATAACTTGTTTTGGTGAAAGAGAAATGTTTATGAAAATTTTTGGTTTAACCATATTTGTGTTTCAAAAACTGAATGCTTTATAAGATGATTCCTCTCCACTAATATCTCAGTTTGGCTAGTGGCCAAGAGTCCTGAGCTGTGTCTCAATTTGCATACATCTATACTCACACTTGCTGTTCTTCTGCTATGCTTCAACGTTCGCCATCTTGGCTACATAGCGGAAGGGGACAGACCACCAATGTAATTTCAAGCTAGCTTAGCTACGTTTTCATAGCCTAGTCTGTTAGTCATCCTCTAAATGGATGTTTCTAATACTTCTTCATTTGCTTGACACAAGTCAGTAAATGAATGTAAATTTTCCGCCATAGGAACAGTGGTAACTTAACCTTTGAAACGAGGTCCAACTTAACTGTGCACGTGCACCATAGGTGTGCTCCATCATGTAAACAAACAGCACTACACCTCTGCACGAGAGAGACAACAACATGACAGACGAGTTCCCAACAAAGTCAGCGGCAAGTCTAAAGACAGATGTCTAGCTGCATTTCAGATTTAAAAACTATGTAGACAGTGAGGAGCTGGACTAAAGCAAAGCTATATGTAAGATGTGAAGAAGAAGCTGTGTGTACCTGTTCATACACAGTGTAGCCGGTGTGCTGAGGTAGGTTAAGAACACACATTACATCTATTATTTCTTGAGATGTGTGTTTAAACCGTTGGTCATGTTAAATAGGAAGTGCATTAATGTAACTGCTTTGTGTCCAATCAAAATGTATGAATGTTTTTAATAATGCACCATGTGAGAGGAACAATTTACAGCATCGGTTCTGAGAATCTCATAACCCAGAAAAATTGATATTGTAACTGAAATATCTCTGACTGAATCCATATTGAATTGAACCTTGTGAATTGGAATTGAATCGTTTCAAGAAATCAGTGGCAATACCCAGCCCTAGTGGCCAGAGTCCATGTGGCTGTCTGCTGTGGCAGTAGCATGTCGGACATGAACGCAAGGACACTGGACAAGCTGGTCGAAAAGGCTGAGTAGACACAGGTATTTATCTGCTCCAGCTCCAATCACTTGAACACACACATTTTTTCCCCTTTTCCTACTGTGACATCTTTCAGAGACACTGTAACACACCTGTCACGTGTCCAGCACAGTGCTGTTCAACCAGAAACTCCACAGAGCTCCAAGATGAAAGGGTGAACTGCAGCTTCAAAATAAGTTTGAAAAACACACAATCATTAGAATCAATAGAAAGCGTCTCACACTGACAGCTGCTCCAACCTGGAGATGAGACGTGACAGATATGTCTGACCACAACAGCTAGCAGCTCACTCTCTCTCCACTGTGTCTGTATGTGTGCTCTGTAAGTGCATGTGATGACATCACTCCTTGTAGTTGTGCGTGTCCTCAGTTTACCTGCGTTTAAAAAAACCTTCTTCTACCTGCTAATTTTGGTGGAAAGAGGGTAGAACAGTGTACTCACCTCCTCCACATACTGACAGTCCAATTGCGTAACATTCTGAAACACATGAACCGATGAGCTAACCCTTACCCTAACCCACGCGAACTTTATACTTGATTGTCCAGGTGTGTAGAGGTGTGAAAACAGCAACCTCTTCACAACAGTCACTTCTATCCCTGAAATTCTGAGGAGAGACCGTTTGACAGTCTGCGCTGTTCACCCACGTTGGTACAGTTCATCGAGACTACAATGATGCAGGAGACACAGTTCTTCTGTGTGTCTGTCTCTGTGGTCTTGGACAGAGATCAGGGCGGCAGAAAGCTGACCTTACCGGCCTTAACCACAAAACACCCAAACCACAAGGAAACTAAAGTGTGTGTACATTCACCTTTACCTGTGTAGTATGTTTTAATTCTATTCATTGTATTTGTACTGTATCAATACTCTTAACGTGAATATTTACCATGTCTCACACACACACACACACACACACACACACACACACACACACACACACACACACTCTCTCTCTCTCGCTCAATTTGTCACTCCTGAACAAACTCTCAGCTCTCACTGTTCAAACTCCATCCCTTCCCCTCTGCTCTCTCTCTCTCTTCCTGTGTGCCCACCCTCTCTCTCTTTAGCATTCTCTCGGCCCTCCCACTCACTCTCCCTCCCTCCCTCCCTCCCTCCCTCTCTCCTCCCTCCTCCTCAGAGGACCAGCTCTGTCTCTCTCTGCACTTGTCTCTTCAGTCAAGGAGAAACTAATTGGAGGAAAGAATAGAAGAAAGGAGCTGTTGGAAAACTAAACGTAGCAAAACTTCACTTCTCTACAGCATGCCACAGAAAGGTAAGCTTGCTCACTCTCTCTCTCTCTCCCTCTCTCTCTTCTCTTTCTTCATCAGTCTGAACAGGAGTTAAAAAGTTAGTTTGTTTAGCAGATAAGGACAAGATGAAGACAGGCTGATAATGTGGAACCTGACACAAGAACAGAAGACAAACATGTTTAAGTCTAATGTTAAAAAAGAAGAAAAAAAAGAATGAAAGAACTGTTTAGAAAATTAAAAATCTGAAATGACTAAACAATTAATCAGGTTTAAGAGTAGAGGAGAGAAAGGATGAGTAAAGAAGGACGAGATGACAATGACAAAAAGAAAGAGGAGGAATACTTTTATAAGTAAACTGTTGAAATAGACAAAGAAAAAGAGAGTAGAACACCTTTGGATTTGTTAAAATGGTAGTAATACAGAACAGACAGAATAATGAATAATGTCTAACACCTGCCTGTCATTGACTACATCACCCACAGGCTGGTATTTCCTTTGAAAGTGTAAAAGCAGCAGATGCTCGTGTTTAGTTTCAGGAGTTATGTTGAAGTTCGTCTGACTCAGAGTTTGCATTAAAAAAAAAAAACCTCACAGTAAATGAAGTGATATAAAGTGATTCACACTGATACTGGAGCACAAAGTCAGGACTGTGGTGTGAAGATGAACTGGCCTCAGGATACAGGCCACTGCTCTGTTGTATTTACAACGTCCGTTTCTACAAACACAGCAGGTACAAACACGTGAATCTGTGTGTGAGCGACACCGGCGTGTGTTTCTCCCCTGAGGCCGGACTGGAGAACTCGCTCCGGGCTTCCGTCCCGTCGGTCCCGCGGAGAAAGCGCCATTGTGGAAACAGAGCTCGGGACGAAACTAAACTTAATAAACAACAGCAACAATAACAGAAGCCTAAAGTGGCGCTCGTGCTGAGAGCGCGTGGTGGTGCCGCGCGCTGAGTGGTGTGGATTAAATATCACATTCTCTGCTGGATCGTGAAGCTGAATTCAGATTTTAACACAAGTGTGTTCTGAAAAGTAGGCGCGTGCGTGTGAGCGTGCGGGTGCGAGCCCACGTTCATTTAGAATGATCATCGCGATTAGATAATAAAATATAGCCAGTATAGGCCTATTGTTCCCGCCACAAACTATCTTCAACCATGTGTTCATAAACGTTTAAATTATTGGCCTACAAGATTTTATATAACACCATCGATCTCATAAATATCTTCAAACATATTATTAAAAAATATATCATCCACCCTAAACATGTTTCTCACCTCGTTTATTAAACAACACAATTGAGAAATGTCACGCCTGTTTTGTACTGTTCTAAATCATTGTTCAGATATTCTGGAGCAGACAGTGTGTTTGCACTCAAACGGTGTTTATAATAACTGTAAAAATAATTATAATGATCACCGTCAATAGTTATTTCTGAGGAAGACTGTCGCTGAAACGGTCCGTTAAACTCCTGATTTAAAACATCATTTGAAGCCTGTAGAGGCCTTTCTTCTGTTTTTATGATCGTCAGATAAAAACACGTATTTGTAAAATATCTTGTGCCTTTAATTGATTTTTTAAACGGAAATAATGAGCCTCTGTGGATATAAATGAAGACTTCTGGCCTCAGCAGTTTATTCTAAGCTGTATGATCAGTGTTATCCACTGTAGGCCTCTCAGGCCGAGAAGAAGTGACACGTTAAAATTACAGCAGAAACACGTCCTTTAAATATGATGTGTAATAAAATTCAGACTGTTTTCAAATCCATAGCCAGCAAATACAGGACGATACACTTCGTCTTAATTGATGATCTAAGTCGGCTGTTAATTAACGTCTTAATTAAATCTTAGCCAATTAACCGCATGATTAATCAGGTCGAATGAATTCATCCAACACGTGAATTCGGAGCGTTTCATTGTTTGTGTGTGTCTGTGCTCCCATATGTTCTGATGGAGACACCGTGCACAGACGCCTCAGTATTTGCGCACACACCTGAGCCATTTTCTGATTCCGACAGATGAAGATCAGACAGGAATCAGACACATTTCCAAGCGTATCTGTGTTTTTTCATTGGAAGCCGCTCTGGCTGTTGTCTCACTAAAATACTAGGTACATGAAATCAAACACATGATCAGCTTAGTTCAGCTGTGTCCTGCAGAAGACACACACCGCCTGAACAAACTAAGATCACACGAACATTAAGAGCCACTTTGTTTGACATTATTTCACTTTCATCTTCCTGTAAAAAGTTTGTTTCTGTGGTATTTTCACGCTGAGTTGAGGACGTCAAACACACATATTCAAAATACACAAAACACAGTCAATAAACGCTGTTGATATAAAAACAACTTCTACCTTCACTATGTACCGTATTTATCCCGGTCAGGTTCATTGTGTTAATTATTTGTAATATCAGTCCACTTTAAAGTGCTACTGGTTTACGGCTGAAGAGTCAGACATCCTGAATGACGGCTGCTTCTTTTATACTGTCTTATAATGTTGGATAATAAGAAAAAAAGAAAAAAAAAAGAGCAAAGAAAATTATTTTCTATGAAGTTTTAGTTTTATTGAGAGTTCTGGTTTACTCTGGTTAACCTGAACTGTTCTGTTTTATGCAACTATTACAATAAAACATTATTATTATTATTATATTATTATTATTATTATTATTATTATTATTGTGAGTCTGCAGTGGGACCAGCACGGGGAACCAGCAGCAGTGTGTTCGGCAGCAACTCTTAGGCTCTCGGGTCTTTTCTCCTCATATCAGCCGCTGAATGCGGCTGAATGAAACTTTTATATTGTCATCAGTGTGTTCAACAGAACTCCTTTATGTCCGTTGTGCTGCTCAAATTGGGCTCCCCGCCGCGGTTTTGTGTCGCGGCTTCTTTAACGAGCCGCAACTAACGAGGCAACGACACCAAAATCCCGCGGACACACAAAGCCTGGCGGGTATTTACCGAGCAGAGCCGCGGCTCCGCTCCTCCGGCTCTTTGTCTCCTTTCACCAAGAGAAGGGCGCTGAGTTATAGCGGGGACAAGGTGCCTATAGCCGGCCTGTGTGTGTGTTTGTTCCTGTGTGGAGCTGCTTCATGTTCATTATGCAGGTTGTTAATGACAAGAGCTTCAGAGAGGGAGCAGCTCTGAAGCCTTTATTGCTTCGTTTTTTCTTCTTTTTTTCCAGCAAACCTCAAAAGGCTTTGGTCTGGAGAACTGGGTGAAGTAGAACGAATGTCATGTGCTTTCTCAACAGATAGTTAAACTGGTCATCTTCCTAATCATCCCACAACAGTGCACCTTCTGCTGATGATGGAGGAGTTATCAATTAATAGATATGAATCTTATATTATAGTTTTCCACTATGTCTCTGTTATTGTTGCTTTTTGCAGTATATAGTCAGGAAAGACCAAACCATTGTCCCACACGCAGGACATATAAACTTTAAATTATTTATACATTTCACCAAATATAACAACGCTACATTTTATCACTATTCAATTCTACAAATAATGTATCATTTAGTAGTAACTCAGGACTGATGTCATTTTTTTTTAAAATGACACTTCCTGTAGTTTCTAATAAGTTTGTGCTGATTTAATATGGACCCAAATTGTTCAGAATTAAATACATGAATAAGACAACATTAAACAGCCACAAATATTGCAAATACTACAAATACTAACAAAATATAACCGTGCAGTTGCAAAACTTTATTATTTTTCATCTTGATTCATTTGCTTCAGTTTATTTTTTCGTCATATATGAGAAATGTTCTTGTTCCAAAACCTGTTTTTTCAATGATAATGTCACAAATCATGAAGTAAAGTATTGATGTATAAGTCCAGACGAACTGGACAGAGCGGGAATAAACTACAATAAACTCTCTTTTTCTGAAAGTGAGCAGGATGAAATAACATGGCATGATAATTCACAAATCATTGTCATATTACACAGACTATATTGTCGGTATTTATTCATACCATAATTTTTTTTATTGAACTTTGAACATTTTGAGTCTCCACAGTGTCTGTGGAGCCTGTAAATTGCCCCGTCTTCTTTACACCAATAAAAATCCTGTTACCGGGTGTGATTCCTTCTCTCCATGATGACTGAGAGACTCTGCCTGTAGCTGGATATCAGACATTTACACAAGTCAGTCTATAGGACGCATGTCTGCTCAGGAAACAGGAGCCTCTCTTTTTATTATTAAACTCTGTGTGATCCTGAATTATATTTAGTAAAATAAAAATAAAAGCAGCTCTAACTCCTTATCAATGATTTATCTTCCTACTCTCCGATTTTATCATAGTGTGCAACAGCTGTACCTAAATCCCACAACATCTTTGTCTCAGTGTTGATGGATCACAGAGACTCTATGTCCAACCAACAGAGAAATACACACCCACACACACCCACACACACGGATTCATTCTTGAGT
Source organism: Seriola aureovittata (assembly GCF_021018895.1). Lineage (NCBI taxonomy): Eukaryota > Metazoa > Chordata > Actinopteri > Carangiformes > Carangidae > Seriola > Seriola aureovittata. Next base: position 901,334 of record NC_079373.1, read on the forward strand.
TGACTACATTAAGTTATTAAGTTATTAAATCACCTGTTATCTTAATGTCTGAGTATTAATACAACAAAACTAATCTCCTGTGTGTGAGATGTGAAGCTGCTTTGAGTGTGAGAGCTGGACTCCAAGTCTGTGCTCATAACTTTATGGACATTTGCATACATTAGCATATGAACCAATCACAGGATTGCTTGGCATTCAGCCATTCTGTGCAGACAGTGTCTCGGGTGTTTTTCACTTCAACATGCTTTTCTCTGAAAAAACAAGTTCACTATTTCTTGTATTTTCCTACACATTAGAGAAAGATCAGATGTTGTTTCTTGGTTAGAGAAGCTAATTAGACCAGAGTTAACCTGCGGGATGACACTTTTTCTTCCTTTAATCTGATTCAGAGTCCAGGGAGAGAGGTGTGTGTGTGTGTGCGTGCGTGTGTGTGTGTGTGTGTGTGTGTGTGTGTGTGTGTGTTGTGTGTGTGTGGTGTATTGTCTGTGCATGTACTGTATATTAAGGTGTAGTAAAAGATTATTTGTTGTTTGTACAGATTACAGAAGTCAAACGAGCTGGGAGAGCGGTGTCGCTTCCATGATGCAAAACAGTGAGTTACATCTCTAAAGTATTTGTTTTTACTATCATTTATGTTTTTGATCTTACTGTATCTACAGGTGAGTGAATAACTGTATTTCATATTTCTCATGAAAAACTTTATTAACAAATAGATATAAGACAAAAAAAAATGTTTTCTAAACACATTCTACTTCAAGCCCACCACTGCTTGAGGCCCAGGTTGAGCACTACCTGACAGCCAGAACTAAATGCAAGACACAACATCTATCTATTTCATTACTGGCTATAATTTAACCACATCTGAATATCTGCTTATATTTCCTGGAGCTCAGCATCAGAGCAGAACTCTGGTTCATTTGATCTTGGGCCTTGAATCAGCTATAACTGATATTTTTTATGATAACAGCGTATCAAAGATTCAAATATATCAACGTGAAAACAATGTGACCGTGTGAAAGAGAGAGAATTGTCTTTACAGTCAGTTTCACATCATTGTTGCCCATACACCAATGTAATATATGTGTGTTTATATATATATATATAAAAGTAAGCCTGCCTGTAAGCCTACTTGTATTGAATTTCCATATATGACATATAGGCCTATGTACATATAAAATAAAAGCACATATGTAAAAATGGAACCTATTAGAAATTGGATTTATTTCACATATTGACATATATGTCTAGCCCATATATATGTTTATGTATGTATGCTTGTATTGTATAAAAAAGGAATATAAATACAGTCTGTCAATATATGTCGATACAGTTGGGTCTCAGATTAGGAAGATAGACATGTTTAAAATGAATGAGAAATTAATAAGAAAAACATATATAAGCATATAGAATTTTTCAATGTAGGATTTGTTGTTTTAATACACTTGTATATATCAATTAAATCATATAGTTAACATATATGGTTGCAACATGTAGAAATTCATCATGTAGTTATCTTTAATATATGCACATATACAAAGGTTAATATTGTTGTTTCATATATCTTATGAACCTATATCTCCATGTATCCAGAGGATGTATAAATGTGATAATATAAATGACAAATAGGCAACATCACTATTGATATAGGGACATAAATATAATTTATTACATTTTTGTATGGGTGAGCTTTTTAGCAGCAGCAGCATCTGTTTTCCACAAACCAAACACTGGATATATATATATATATATATATATATATATATATACACACACACACACACACATATATGTATAATTTCATTGTAAATGATGAGGTCAGAATGCTGGGCTGTATAAAACCTTTTGGTCGGGACTGACAATGAACTCCACCTGGTTTCTTTTTTTTACTGCGGGACAAGAGGTCCATGCTGTCTGCAGTGAAGGTGTGTGGATTCCTTCTCTCCATGTGTCTATGCTTGTCCTTGTCCTGCATCTCTCCTCTGACCATTATCAATCCCACAATGCACTGCCTCTACCCCGTGTGTCCATCTCACCCTGGATGTTACTGGATGATGCTGAACAATCTAAAATTTTAGCCATTTTTCTGTTGGACAGTAGCATTGGGTTAAAGGTCAGACTGCTTGCTGTTATCACATCACCTTCACTTTAATCAATTCCAAACTGTGAAAACAGAGTGGCTGGGGGGTGTTGAGGAGGAACTGAGGGTGAACACATCATTAATGAATGAGCCACAGTTTTCATTAGGAATGGATTTAAATCAAAGTGGGTTGAGTCAGTCTGCACTGTTCTCCAGGAGAGATGATGTTCTGTTCAACATCTAACTCTCTTCTAGAGGTGGAAGTCCACTGCTCCATCACTGGAGTCACAGTTCAGATCCTCCTGGTCTAATATGACTCTAATACAAGACAGTTGTTCAGTCAGATCTTTACTGGAGTTAAAGTACTGGAGTACTTGATTTTAAAAATACTCAAAAGTACCTTTTTTATGTCAACACATTGTTGTATTGATCCACATTTTCACAACCTGATGACTCTGAAACAACTGACTGACTGAGTTACTGACTGATTGACTGACTGACTGACTGTAGAACCTGTAGAATAACAAGACTGTTGAATATGGTGCAAAGACGTTTGACATGGACATGAAGTCATTTGACCAACCAAAGCATAGAAACTGCAACAACTACAAGCTTCTGTTTTAAGGTCTGGAATTAAACAAACGTTACCATGACATACTTTCCCAAGTTGGATGGTATATTTTTGTAGTCTGTGATGAAGTTTGGTCGTGGTAAACACAGCAAATAATTTAATTTATTTATAAAATTTCAAACATGGACTTTAGGTATGGTTTAGTTAAGGTCTAACTCATTTCCAGTTACTGTCCACCCCTGGTCTCTTGTGATATGTGTCAGTCCGTGTGTGTGTGTGTTGTGTGTGTGTGTGTGTGTGTGTGTGTGTGTGTGTAATGATGTCTGGAGCAAAGGGAAAAGTGTGGTGACGTAGTATAAAGAGACAAAGTCCACGTCAGGAGGAGGTTGTGGTGGATGGATGAATATGACACAGGAGAGCAGTGTGAAAGTATGGAAATTTATATTGTAACCATGAGAAAAAAGATGTGTGATCTTGATGAAGTACTTTTTTTGACCCAAATCATGATCTTTTCCTACAACTAACCAAGCCATGAATGTTATTATAGTAACAATGAAGTCAAATGTAGGTACGCCGCTGTCGGTACAGTCCGTGAGTTTATTATTGTAACCATGACAACCAAGGTCTGGTAAATCTGCTGCCGTAGGGGGCGCTGTTTCAGGAGACAGTGCTCCGGGTCATATCAGAGGGTTGAATAAAACGACCTGTGCGGTGGTTCAGGTTGGAGGAACTGTTGACTAAACTTAATGATAATTTTAACAGTGTTTCTTCAAACCTGACCGAGCTGTGTTTTGTCTAAACCTTAGTGATATGATTCGGCTGTGTGTCGTTGTGTATGGACAAACAACATGTTCTGTTGTTTCATTTGGAAGACTTTGTTGTTGCTAACAGCACATGGTTAAAGTGAAAATTAATTGAAGTCAGGTTCAGTGTGAATGAGCTGATTTAAAGTGAAAGCTGCTGAGCTGCTCTCAGGGGCCTACCTGCTGTGTGTGTGTGTGTGTGTGTGTGTGTGTGTGTGTGTGAGTGAGTGCCACAGAGGGACCAAAGCCAAATTGACTCCATATGTCTGTCTATTAATTGTGTGTCAGCAGAGGAAAGCCCGGCCGTGCCCCTCTGGGAAACGACACTGTGATTAACATTTCTACGCCGAAACAATTGACCCCAAAACACAGAGTGAACATGATGTGAGGCAGCGTGGGGGAAAATCAGAGGGTGAGATAATCCAGCGTCACACTCAAAGTTAACAGCAGCTTCTACAGGGGCAATGACTCCTCCTATAATTTTATTAACCAGAGGAGATGTTCAAAGCCACGACAGTGTCAGGTGTGTTGATCCAGGTGATCCATCTGTGTTTCCAGTGGAATGTGAAGGTAGGGGTGGGGGGGGGGGGGGGGTTAGAGAGAACCTCCCTTTGACCCTACCCTCTGCCCTCTATATGCATCTAAATGAATGAACAAGCAGCGCAGTCCAAGTCTGTCTTCTCTTTTAATTGAACAACTCATTTCAATTTCAGTTCAATCTATTTATTTATCTAACACCACATCACGACAGACATTATGTCAAGGCACTTTACAGAGTGAAGTCAAGACCACAATGTAGGCCTATAGCAGCAGACTCACCTGAGCCAACTCTGACTATATTTATGCTTTATCAAAGAGGACTGTTTGAAGCTTGATCTCATATGTAGACAGGTTGTCAGCCTCCTGAACCCAGACTGGGAGCTGGTTCCACAGGAGTGGAGCCTCATAGCTGAGGGCGCTGCTTCCGACTCTACTCTTGGAAACTCTAGAAACCACAAGTAGACCTGCATTTAGAGAGTGGAGTGTTGTGTTAGGATTATAGGGGAACTATGAGCTCTCTAAGATACGATGGTGTCTGACCATTAATGGCTTTGCAGGTGAGGAGGAGGATTTCATACAGAGTCAATGTACACACTAACTTAACATTCATTTTTACGATCTCCAGGTCAGGTTTAGTGCTGCTGAAGTGAATTACAGTCTTACTGTATTCATGTTTACCCCAGTTTTAAACAGGATGCTTTGACAGGAAGACATGTGACGGTGGCGGCCACTCGCCGCTGTTGCTAACTTCATTTCTCAAGATAGAGCTAATCATTTCATTAATCGCATCATCAGTAAGATGAACATGAAAAATTGTTTCACTTTTTATAAGATAGGACTCAGTAATAAACAGAGATGTCTTGTTGTGTTTCCTCAGCCTGCTTACAGAAAAAACACATTATTGTTATTCATATTTGTGGTAGTCATCCCTCTGATGATGACTGAACTGAGCGTCCATAGAAAAATCTCTACACTAACACCCTGTGTGTGTGTGTGTGTGTGTGTGTGTGTGTGTGTGTGTGTGTGTGATTTATTAATGTCCTGTTGAGAGGTTTATAAATCTGCAGTATGCTTCCCCCACAGTGCCATTAACAGACAATAGACAATTGATCTAGTGTAAATCCCGACTTAACCTGCAAAGTGTCACAGCACAGACTGATGTCTGCTGCTGCTGAGAGGAACGTGTCAGACCTGCAACATGCTCATCAGCAGACAGAGCATTTCAGACTCCACATGAAAGCCTACAGCAGGGCCTGTCATCAGCTGACTCATTTTCCTCCCTCCCTCTGGAAGCTGGAACAGTTTTTTTTTCTTCATTGCCCAGCTATCAGACCTGTAGATGATCAATGTCCTGAGATGATCATTTCAGTCTGAGATGTTTCAGTCCTTGGAACCTTGGCCCTCAGTTAGGTCTCTCAGGCCACACCTCCTCTGGGCCTGTAGGCATCATAACTTGAAGGACACTAGAATTAAAGCTAAAGCCATACAGGTGAGCATGGACAGGACAGTGCTGTTGGTATGCCCATGCAGAAATGTAATATATAATATAAATTTAATATATATGAAGAGTGATGTTGCCATATATGTCACCTATATAGGGGGGTATATTATTATCACATATATACATCCTGTGGATTTATAATTTTATAACCTATATGAAATACCTTGTAAAATTTGTATATGTACGTATATAAATATATACGTATAAGAATATGATGAATTTTTATATATAACATTTTGAGACCATATATGGTAATGAATTATATTTGATTAATTTATGCAAGTTCATTAATATGACATACATTTTTTTTAAATTAATTTCTCATTAATTTTAAACATGTGACAGTGGTGTCAGACTTTTGGACTATAATATCAACATACAGTATACTGTATGTCTACAATATAAGCATAAACATTTGTATGGGCTGGACATAAATTTAAATATATGAAATAGTTTTATATATCATTTTTACATATGTGCTTTTATTTTATATGTACATATATGTCATACATTCAAATTCAATATATATCACATTTGCATATGGGTGTGAATTGTATGATTCTGCCTTTTCCTGATAATTAATAAAGTAAACTCTTTCTAAATGTATATTTCAGTAAATTCAGTCTATGAAGTCACATTTGATATTCATTATTAATTAACACATAATCTGTGTTAAGAAAAATGGTAAAGTACCATATGAATATACACTGTACTGTGTATTTCTTGAAGTGGTGTGTTCACTGTCTGACTGTAGATCATATTGTTTTACCTCAGTCAAAGACGAATTGATTGACACAGTGGTAGACCTCAGTGTTGCCAGGGGCCGGGTCAGTGGGTGGGCCCATGGCAGCGAAGCATCAGTCAACATTGTTGTTATAACCAGTAAAATTCACTGTATTAACATGTTTCTCATGTCGCAAGAAGCCAGATTACAACACATTAAAATGTTAAACACACATGAGAAACTTTATGTTTTTGACTAAAGAGAAGCTTAAGATGCTTTTTCCCATCTTCATCTCGTCCCCATTGACTCCACCCCCTCCTCATGCATGTGCCTGATCAGTGTGGCTGCTCCGTTCATTGTCATTAGACTTTTCATTACCTCTCTGGTTTTCTGCTTTAAACTGAATTACTTTAGAAACTAAAGTAAAATAGAGCTTAGTAAACCAATTACTGAAAACATTTTTTATTTTCTTTGTGTTTGTGTGTGTGTGTATGTGTGTGTGTGTGTGTGTGTGTGTGTGTGTGTGTGTGTGTGTGTGTGTGTGTGTATGTAGGTCACAGTGGAGTAAACCAGCTGGGAGGTGTGTTTGTGAATGGGAGACCTTTACCTGACTCTACCAGGCAGAAGATAGTGGAGTTGGCACACAGTGGAGCTCGACCCTGTGACATATCCAGAATATTACAGGTAAATTCATCATGTTGAGAGCTGAATCTGTCAGCACTCACACTAACATTGGAACTGGTAGTCATCCCCAGAAACACACAGTAGAAATGTTAGAATACACTATAGCTGCATCCTTCGGGGGGCATGGCCTGTGAAGGTGTGGCCCTTTGTAGCTGTCGTAGACCACAAAGGTCAAACTGAGATGAGACCATTTGGTCTACAGAGGATTTTTTCTTTGCATCATAAAGCGCCTAGAAGCCTTGATATCATGAAACTTTCTTTCATATAAACTTCAGGTTTTAAGGCCCTTGGTTTTAACAGTTGTACTGTTAGCTGATGAACTGAGCTGATACCCAATACTTAAATTAACAGTGTAATCCTCAGGCTCTCTGTCAGTGCTTGCTGCCATATTATTTTCATTACGCAATGAAGCTTGGCAAAGGGATCCACCTGCCTTCATTGCCAAGGAAAAGGATGCATTTGGAGGAATCTTTAAAATGGGGCGGTCTAGTTGCGCTGCTTTGACCCAGTCAGTCTTCAAATGCAGCCTCTGAAGGATGCGGCTCCTGACTTGGGACACAGCCTATGTCCCTGGACAGGGTTAGTGGTTCAGCATTCAGATGCACTTTTTATGTCACTGTACATCAGAACTGTCCACCTAAGACTAATAATGACATCAGTTTATTCAGTTATTTGCTCAAATGCGTTCACATGACCTGTGTATACATTGAACTGACAGTCAGTGGTGCCTGTGCGGATTCTGACTGTCGACTTTCAGGAGAACATGATGGTGATGTCACACCAACACGCCTTGTAGTGAGGAAGTCTGGATGACTAGATTGACAAACCATCTGACTCGACACCTGCTCGTTTCCTGGTTCTTAATGATTTCTTTAAAAAGAGTATTTAAACACAGATGTAGCATCACACTGCTATCATGTTGTTGGCTTCAAAGTGGACAGTTTAAAAATCAACTGTACCTAAACTGATTCATCGCACTACAAATGTTGTCATTTTTATTCCACACATTTTTCTTCATTGTCAAAACCTTGACCTAGATTACCCACAATGCAGCCCCCACCATACTGGTGTGTTATGCTAGTAACACATAATGTAGCCTTAAGCCTTATATCCTCCAACAGAAGAGAGAGAGAGGTCTCACTTCTTTCTAACTTCACACCACCAAATTTTTTTCATTTTCAAACTTGTAGTCTTGATCCTTCCCTAGATAATCTAAATAATATATGTTATGTGTACTGTTTTTGGCTGCAGGTGTCTAACGGCTGTGTGAGTAAAATATTGGGCCGGTATTACGAGACAGGTTCAATCCGTCCTCGGGCCATCGGAGGGAGTAAACCCAGGGTGGCCACTCCAGAGGTGGTGGGAAAGATCGCTCAGTACAAGAGAGAGTGTCCGTCCATCTTTGCGTGGGAGATCAGAGACCGACTGCTGGCAGAAGGAGTCTGCACCAACGACAACATACCCAGTGTAAGAGACCCTCCTGTTCTTCAGCCAGGTCATGTCAGTCAAAGGTTTGTGCAGGACAAGCACAACTCTCAACACATCCTTAAAGCTTACCATAATAGCTAATGTATCAGCAGGGTTACAGGAGCGCTTGGTTCTAATAGTCTGTGGGAGTCGGAGGGGAGTGGGGCACACAGACGCATGCAATCTAAGAAACGCACAGACATTTAATATCAAAAGTCAACACTGATGTGTACCAAACAGATGAACACTTTATTTTACACTTTTCTACTTTCTACCAGAATCAATCACATGATGCTGTTGTTATACACAGCTTTAAAGTTGTGAATAACCTCACTTAGCTCAGTTCATGAATCATATGTCAAAAGTAACAGAATACATCTTTAAACCTTTTCAAACACTGAGGTTGAGTGAACAGGCTCCATACTTGTCTGGCTTTTTGAAATTGTTCAGATAATACGTTTCCCAGGATGCCTTGCAATAGGGCTGTGTTTGATAACACTACTTATTCTCTATCTTGACGTCCTTTATGTTTGATGTTTGTGCCAAATGTCATGACATTTCCTCAAGGCGTTCCTGATATATCGTGTTCACAAGAATCGGATGAATATGAGGTCACAGTGACCTTTGACCTTTGACTACCAAAATCTTATCAGTTCATCCTTGAGTGCAAGTGAATGTTTGCTACCATCCCACTGAAGTTTGAATGTGTAAAAAATATCCAGCAGCCAAGCAGACAGGACATGAGCTTAAAAAGACTTTGACGAATCAGCTCATATTGGAGCGAACTGGTTGTGCAGTGCCTTTCATATGCAACAAATAGTTGCTCTCATGTAATCCCATTGTGCTTGTTCGAAGGTTTCCTCAATAAATCGAGTGCTCAGGAACCTGGCCAGTGACAAGCAGCAAATGGGCACAGTGGGAGCTGAAGGGATGTTTGACAAACTCAAGATGCTAAATGGACAAACCACCTGGGGAGGACGCTCAGGGTGGTACGCCGGGACTACGCTCACTACCACAGGTGAAACACTAACTCAGACTACTGCTAACTCTACCACCACACTGTGACCACCGAGCACCAGCACACATGGGTGTGATAACAGTAGCTAAACAGGGTCTGAGCCAGGTTGAATACATTCTTAGTGGGAGGAACACAAAATCAGAGCTTCAGTAACCAATCACACAAGTGCCTTTCATCTCCTACAAACCAACATACAGATAGGCCATTTTCACTGAGGACATGTCCCAGTAGACAAACACACCTCTGTGAAGCAATGTCAAGTCCAAGTACCAACATGTACATATAGCAACACCTGGATAACAGCAGTAGTAACACCAGTAACAACAATAGCAAAAACAACAACAAGAAAGACAACAACAACAACAACAACAACAACAACAACAACAACAACAACAGTAAACCACTTGTATGTGATCATGTGTTCTCAACTTACAAATAACATTCAAGAGCAGCACAGGACACATGGATTTGTTTGTAGGCCACCCCATACACAAATGTATGTACATATATTGAATGTCCATATATGACATATATCTACACTACAATAAAAACGTATACGTAAACGTAAACGTAATATGTATAAATTATATATGAAACATATTAGAAATTGGAATAAATCCATATATTGACATATAGGTCTAGCCCATACAAATATGTATGTTTATGTGTGTATGTTTATATTGTAGACATATGTTATGTCTACATATGTAGATATATGTTATGTTATTAAGTATAGTCAGTATATGTTGATATTATTTTACATTACAGTCCAAAAGACACCACTTTCCGAGAATGTGAACATGTTTAAAATTAATAATAAAAACATATACAAGCATATAGACTTTTTACATGTGTTTTTTAAATTTAAAAAATATATTTAAATTAAAAATATATTGTTAATATGTATGGTTGCAACTTGGTATACCATATAAAAATTCATCATGTAGTTAATTTTAATATGTGTAAACATTGTACTAGGGGTATTTCATATATGTTATAAACTTATATCTTCATATATATTTCAGAGGATGCATACATGAGATCATAATATATCCCCTTACAGGTGACATATATGACAACATCACTCTTAATATAGGGACATATATGTTATATATATATTACATTTCTCTGTGGGATGGATTAGTATGTGTTATTTACTCCAATGAAAGGTTGTGTGGCTCAATGCACATATGAATCAATATCCTTGCAACCTTCATTTGAAGGTGTCCCAACAGATCTGTGGGGTAGATAGGTCTTGGGCTGCAGGAGACTGTTTTTTTGTAGTTGGCAGATCTGACTCTACCACACCATAAAAGCTCAGTTAATGCTGTATAGGCCCTGCCCACTTTTCTAAAGATTTTCTACCACAATTTGTGAGATTGTGTCTGTCGTTTACTTTTCTTTTTTAATGCAGCATTCACAGAATTACTCATTTGCAATATTTACTCAAATTTCAATTATACGGGACAGAGGCCACATTGTACAGTTGACATGAGCAGCTTCCTGTCTCTGTCCTTCTGTGCGGCTGAGGGCCCCATTTGCTGTATGGAGCTTGCTCATATGCTGCTCCTCCTCCAGCACCTTGGGATTACAACAGTGAAACGAAGTCATGCTATACTAGCACGGCTGCTGCCTCCCCATGCGTCTACAGCATGTTTGTGCCTGTGTGTGTGTTTGTGTGTGTGTGTGTGTGTGTGTGTGTGTGTGAAGGGAAGGAACGGGGGGCGTCTGCTCTCATTTGTGTCTCTTTCTGCCTGACTGACTGTGACACTGAGCAATGGCTTCATTCTGTTTTGCAGTCTCTGTCTGCTGGGGATAATGAATAATTAGGCTAGCACCACAAATAACATAAATTCCACAGGGAGCAGGACTCAAGCTCTCTGCTGCTCAGAGATCAAATGTTGGAGATCTCCGCTCTCACTGTACCTTCACTCAGCACTGACTCACATTCAGGGTTTCATTTCATGGATTTGGATGCTACACATTGGATTGTAGTGAAGTAAAATATGATGGAAAAAGAGAAGTAGTGAAATCATAGAGTTGAGGTTGAAAATGAAAAGATAAGACAAGAACAAAAAAGGTGTGAAACAGTATGAGTAATATGAATGTATGAATGCAGGATGATAAAAGTAATTTTTATGTCATGTTTGTAAATCTAACATCCAATCAACTTTTAGCTGTTTTTGGTCTCCTCCACTTCCAGAGAAAAATCTCTGGCTCTTTAGCTGCGGGATTTTCCACATTGTCAATGAAAACAGCTGCAGCTGTAAACTCCAAAGGCCAAAAGTTAAAGGTCTAGAAGACACTTAAACCCCTTCTTTACTACTACTACTAATAATGATATTAATAATAATAACAATTTGATAATGGTAATATTAATAGCATTATTATTAGTATTATTTTATTTGTGTAGCACATTTTATGCAAATTTGCAGCCCACAGTGCTTCGCTCAAAACAATTAAAGAGTAATAACATTTAAAATGACACATACAACAGGAAAAAAGATATGAACACCAGAGATTAAAATTACGATTTTCTTTCTTTCTGTCTGTCAGAGCATGAGCAGTGGGGTGACGTGATCTTTTTGTATTTGTTTAAACCCTGGCTGGAGCATCAACTGTTATTTTCTTATCATACTTTTAGAGGAGCTGGTAAAGAGAGAGAGAGCGGTCTGAGTTAAACGCTGTCTGACTCTGATGAACAGAATGACGACAATCAAAATTGTCATTCACTTTTAATAAAGCTGTTTCGGTGTCAGACCAGGATTTTAATAATATATTGTTAATATTCAAATGATCATATAATTAGTCAAAATATATTTACTCACATACTATACTTGGGCATAGTTTTGAGGTACTGGGAGGAAAATATTCTTTTCACTCCACTACGTTTATCTGACGGCTGCAGTCACTTGATCTTCTACATAGAACATGATGCATTATTACTAGATGCGACTACCTATGTTTGATTCTTTTGCGCGTTTTGCTCAAATAATTATTAACAAAAATGATTCCTCATCTTCATGTACTTTACTTCGAATGCATAATTTTTACATATAATGTTCTTACATTGTCTTGTAGTTTTAGTATTTCTTTCTTTTTTCTCTGTATGTGAAAACTTCTTCAGCCCCAGCTGACTGTCTGAAACCACACTAATTCAAGTTGTTTGTTACGTCCTTCTTCCCTTTTTTCTTCTACTACTACTCCCTTCCCTCCCCGGTGCAGATTGTCCTCAGGCAGAGGGGGGGGACAGCACCATATCCGTCAGCTCCAATGGTGAAGACTCAGAAGAGACTCAGATGAGACTTCAGCTGAAGCGAAAACTGCAGAGAAACAGAACGTCTTTCACACAGGACCAGATAGAAGCACTAGAGAAAGGTAAGTGTGTTCATCATCATACAGCTGTGTACACATCAGGACTTCATACGCTTAGAAATGTCAGCTGCACAGCGTTGTTCTCTATGTCAATGTAGTTTTTGTTTGTGATGAAAACCAGACTGAGCCAGATCAGATTCACAATGTAAGACAACTTGTTAATGTGATGAGTTATTGTTAAACTCTTTAACCTTGTTAACTATTTCAACTCCAGACACTAAGGATATAAATTGAAACACATTCCCCACCTACATGACTGATTCCTAGTTTTATTCAAACGCCTGCTCATATGCAAATGTAATATGTGCACATATAATACATTTCCATACAAATAGATAGATAGATAGATAGATAGATAGATAGATAGATAGATAGAGAGATAGATAGATAGATAGATAGATAGATAGATAGATAGATAGATAGATAGATAGATAGATAGATAGATAGATAGATAGATAGATAGATAGATAGATACTTTATTCATCCCCTATGGGAAATTCATATGTCCATTACCTCATTGTTGATAATAATAATAATAATAATAATAATAATAACAATAATAACAATTTTAATAATAATAATAAAAAGAGTGAATAATAAATAAACAATAACAATTAGATCAGTCCACTTCCTTTGGTTGAGGTGTTGTACAGCCTGATGGAAGTGGGAACAGAGGTTCTCCTGAACCTCTCTGTTCTGCATTTGACGTTCGCTGCAGGTGTAGCTGCTTCTCTGTCCTGCCAGAATGTTGTGGAGAGGATGGTTGGTATTGTCCAAGATGGCCTCCATCTTACATTGCATGCGTCTCTCCACAACAGTCCTGAGTGAGTCCAGACTCCTGCCAAGCACAGACCCAGCCTTTTTGACCAGCTTGTCCAGACTCTTGTGTTCATGTTGAACATGTTACTGCCCCAGCAGACTGCAGCATAAAAGAGTACACTGGCCACCACTGACTGATAAACATGTGCAGCATTTCACTGCAGACGTCAAAGTACCTGAGCCTCCTGAGGATAAAGAGCCAGCTCTGCCCCTTCAGGTAGATGGCATCCGTGTTCAGGGACCAGTCCAGTTCACTGTTTAGGTACACACCTAGGTATTTATAAGACATCGTCAGATCCCTGTACTCCTCTTCCTGCTGTTCCTGATACGCACCACAATAGCTGTGTCATCCGAGTATTTCTGAATGTGGCAGGACTCAGAGTTGTATTTAAAGTCGGCCGTATACAGGGTGAACAGAAATGGAGCCAGAACAGTCCCCTGTGGAGCCCCAGTGCTGCTCATCACTGTCTCTGAGACACAGTTATCCAGTCTGATGTACTGTGGTCGTCTTGTCAGGTGATCCACAATCCAGGAGGTGAAGCAGGGATTCACCTCCATCCCTTCCAGCTTGTCTTTAAGGATGGGGGTTGGATGGTGTTAAATGTACTTGAAAAATCAAAGAACATAATCCTCATGTAACCACCTGGCTCATCCAAGTAAGCATGGGCCAGGTGGAGCATGTGAAGGACGGCATCATCCACTCCAATATGTTCTTTGGAACCGGAACAAGACATGATGTTTTCCACAGGACCGGGACCCTCCCTGTTTTAAGGCTTAAGTTAAAGTTCCTCTAGAGAGGCTCAGCCAGCTGGGCTGCACAGTCCTTTAACAGCCTCGAACACACACCATCCAGGCATGCTGCTTTTCCAGGATGTAGCCTCTTGACCTCCTCCACTGTAAAGGACAGGAGACTTGACCCCAGTGTGGAGGGAGTTGCAGCTGCAGTGTCAGGTTGTGAAGGAGATGCCGTAGGAGAAGCTGCAGCTGAAGCAGTGGGAGAGAGAACAGGTGAGGCTGTGTCACACCTGTTGTAGAACAGGTTGAACTCATTGGCCTTGTCCACATCACCTGATGTTGCCTGGCTGTTCTTCTCTTTATAGCCAGTGATGGTCCTCATCCCCTCCCACACTTCTCTGGTGTTGTTGTGCTGCAGCTTCCCCTCTTTCTTTTTGTAGTCCTCCTTCACCTGCTTTAATCTTGCAGACACCTGAGCTTCTCCCTGTCTCCATCCCTGAAGGCCTCCTTTTTCTGGTTGAGGAGGGTCTTGATGTTACTGGTGATCCAGGGTTTGTTGTTTGGAAAGCAGTGTACAGTTCTTGCTGGTATTACAGTGTCCATACAGAAGTTAATGTAGTCTGTGGTACATTCAACCATTTTATCAAGGTCAGGGTCCTTGCTTTTATCATTTTCCTGTGATTCCAACGGGAATCCCAATCTGTGCACTCAAAAGTCTTTTAGAGACTCACTGGCCTCTAAAAGACTGAAAAACAGATTATGCTCTGATCTGCCAAGTGGTGGTAGAGCTGAAGCAGTGTAAGCCTCCTTGACATTTGTATACAACAGATCCAGTGTCTTATTTTCCCCTGTGGGAAAGTCAACATACTGAGTGAAGCCAGTCAGGTGAGAGGTGAAAGTGACATAGTTAAAATCCCCTGATATTTGAAATGAATGCATCAGGGTGCTGGGTCTGTACTCTCGCAACAGTCTTGTGAATGACGTCACAGCAGGCTCTGCTAGTGGTTGAATGTAAACAACAATGGCGACGATGTGAGAAAACTCCCCCTGTTCATAGTACGGTCTAAGACCAACTGCCAACAGCAGATCTTCTCCTCCACTGTGATGTGACCTGGTTGCACCATCTACTGTTCACAAGCAGAACCAGTCCTCCACCTTTATTCTTCCCACTTGCTCTGGCGTGTCTGTCCGCTCGTACTGCAGTGAAGCCGGGTAAATCCACACAACGGTCAGGAGTGTTGTCGTTTAACCAGGTCTCTGTGAAACACATGAGACTACACTCACGATATGCTTGCTGGTTCTTCACAAGTGCCTCCAGTTCATCACACTTGTTAGCCAGGGAGCTGACATTTCCCATGAGGATTGATGGTAGAAAAGGCTTATATCTCCATCTCCTAGCATTTAGCTTAGCCACGGCTCTGCATCCACGGTATGGCTTCTTCAGCTCAGCCAGTATGGGATGTTTACTCCATATCTGGTACACATTAAAGCCAGGAGTTCTTCCTTTGTGTACATCAATTTCTCCATTGTCAGACGAAACGACGATGTGGAATAAAAAACATAAATTGAAAAAAAATATACTAATATATACAAATATATAGCAAAAAACTACGAGCTACAAGGACTTCCTGCCACTTGTTGCCAGCGCATCATTCGAATGTACATACATCTAAAATTATATATCAAACCTGTTACATATGTCCAGCATATAGAGATACATTGCTGTGTTCGTTTCTGAAATATTGGTTTTCTTCTCTGGTTGATTGTGATGGAAAAAGAAAACTGTGAAACAGATAGAGAACTGTAGTGAAGATCTCTGTGGCATGCACATTAAACCGACATTTATAACAACTCCATCTATTCTTACATGCAAAACATTTTTCAGTTCTTCAGACAAACCCTTTCATTAGAATATTGAATGTCTGAACTGATGCAGAGAAATGTCTGTTTAAGGCACAGCCCCTCACATATACTGGAAATATATGCTTCATTATTAAGATTACTTTATATTGACTGTCCTGATGTATATCAGCTGTTATTATTATGTAATAACGCAATGTGGTTTTGTTACAGAATTTGAAAGGACTCATTATCCAGATGTGTTTGCCAGAGAACGCCTTGCCAACAAAATAGACCTTCCAGAGGCAAGAATACAGGTAGCTTCTTGTTGCTTAGGCTTACAAGACAGTGTGTGTGTGTGTGTGTGTGTGTGTGTGTGTGTGTGTGTGTGTGTTGGAGGGTGGGTTCCTCCTGTACCTCCTGTGGCCATGAAGAGCATGTTTCTCAGAGTGATTTTGATTTATCTTGTTACTGGTTAAAAATTCTCTTGAATCAAAGTTGCAATCTTTTTAGCTCCAAATTCAAACTTCAGCTGAACATCAGAATGTATTGTTGCATGGAGGGCTGCGGCTTTTCTGCTCTTACATCTTTACCTAATAACAACCAGTGTCCTTTTTTTCTTGTGTAGGTTTGGTTTTCCAACAGACGAGCAAAGTGGAGAAGAGAGGAGAAGCTGAGGAACCAACGTCGTCAGGTTTCCAACTCCTCCAACCACATCCCCATCAGCAGCAGCTTCAACACCAGTGTTTACCAGCCTCTACCACAACCCACTACACCAGGTACTGATGCCACACATATATTACATATGGGGGAGACCGGGGATGGTTGTAACAGTTTTGACATTTCTGTCTGTTTCTTTTAAGCCAGTGCATTCAAAGTTTAATACAAACTAGTTCCATGTGTCTGCTGTTAAATGCTGTAGCTGTTATCTCTGCTACACAAACAGAACATGTCTGTGGTTTAGTTTCAAACACAAGGAGTGAAATGTTACAATTCACCCATTAGTCCAGGAAACAGGATGACATAAGGATTATGATAAAACATTAGCACTTACAACTACAGCATGAAAAATATCTACATAGACCCACAATAAACATGATTTAAGTTTATTTTGCTATTACTAAAATAAATTAAGTAAAAGAAAAACGTTCTTACCTCAAAATGAGTTTTTCTTCTTAAACTGTCTGTGTCTGTCACAGGGAGCTACTTTCTCACATGTGGAGTTAGGACTAAACTGAGCAGGTATAGAGTGAATCAGGTGATTCAGAACTTGTTTCTGTTTGGAGAAAAAGTGTTTCAACTGACTCATTGTAGTAAAGCTCTGAACCTCCTCCTTAACACCCATGTTACAACCATTCCTGGTCTTCCCTACTGTCTACAGGTCTGTTTCACTGAACACATTCTGACTTGTCACAGCAGGAAAAAAACAGATGTTTTTAATAACATGAACAAAGACTGTTCTATTGCAGTGTTCCAGTAAACCCAGTACAATGTAAGTGTGGCATCAAGCCAGGATGCACCATACCAATACCTGGGGCCAGATGCATAAAACTCTGTGTAGTCTCATGACTAAAACTCTGTGTATGCACAAAACCAGCAATATGGATATGCATTATTTTCATCAGAATTATAAAGCAGTGCGTTCGCATGGTTCTGCTTTATAAATCTCACTCATTGAGAAATTGGTCGCATGTGCACCAGCCATTTCCACTCCCACAGTTAGGCATAAATGGATGAAGATTCTCCCTTGATCATCATAAAAACACTGTCTCAAGTGATCAGACACAGAGAAGAAAGATGAGAAAGAACAAGGAAAGAAACAAAGAGCATGGTTTTTGTGACAGTGGCTGTGGTCAGCTGTCTGCAGTGAACCCTTGTTGTGACTATAGTAAGAAGTGTCCATATCATGTGTAGTAAATGTCTGGTCACATACGTAATCATGTGTCCTCATTCTCTGATCACATAGCTCCTGGTTTTAATTGTAACGATTTGAGTTTTTAAATGTATTTTATTTAGACAACATTTATAACTTTGGCTTCTTTTGTTCAATGAAAAACATATTTTTATTCAACAATAAAACAATGATTTTGTTATCAGCTCTGGTGTCTCTACCTGGACACATGGGCCTAAGGAGCTAACCCTAGAATTAATAGACTTGAGATTCACTTGTCACTTGGACCAACTGTCTCTCCTGTATGGAGATACGCAGAGGTGGGTAGAGTAGCTAGAAATTGTACTCAAGTAAGAGTACTGCTATTTTAGAATTTTATTACTCAAGTAAAAGTAAAGAGTAGTCACCCAAATATTTACTTGAGTAAAAGTAAAAAGTATGTTGTGAAAAAACTACTCAAGTACTGAGTAACTGATAAGTAACCTGTTCGTTTAATGATGACGGCAACAAATAATGCACAAAAACATAAAAATAGCAATGAACAAATTCAGAGCCAAGAATATCTCTTAAGCAACTAAAACAATAATACATTAAATAATAATACATTAAAATAAAATAAATTAAGGCAAATTGAGCCACAATAACTTACTAACAGCACAATAGGCTCAGTAGGCAGAGATTACAAAGGAAAAGAACAAGTTAGCCTTTACGCAAACTATAAACTCTGATAGGTGTGGGCCGCACCTGGGAACACACTGTGCACTTCTGATTGGTGTTTGTATGCATGCGTGCGTGCGTATGTGTGAGTGTGTGTGCGTGTGAGCATGTGTGAGTGTGTGTGCTTGTGTGAGTGTGTGTGCATGTGTGAGCATGTGTGCGTGTGTGTGCATGTGTGAGCATATGTGAGTGTGTGTGCATGTGAAGTTTTGCATATTCACTCAGAATCACTCAGTTAAGTGACTATTCAGCTTCAATGTTGTGTTCTGCTTCTTTGCTGCCGGTGTTTGCCGCTGAGAGTTTGTGTGCAGTTAGTCATGTGACCGCCTGGCTCTGTTTGATTGGTGAAACGGAGTCAAACGTCACCAGTGACTGCATCTGATTGGTGAAACGCAGTCATGCGATGGATCCTACTTTGGAGGTCTCTGACAAACCGAAACAAACAAAGATTAGCATCATTAACAGATCGATAAGAATATGTAGCGAGTAGCGAGCGTAATGTAGATAAATGGAACTGAGTAAAAGTACCGCTTCTTCTTCGAAAATATACTCAAGTAAAAGTTAAAAGTATGTTGCATTAAAACTACTCTTAGAAGTACAATTTATCCCAAAAGTTACTCAAGTAAATGTAACGGAGTAAATGTAGCACGTTACTAGCCACCTCTGGAGACACGCTAATAGATTGTATGTTCAGTTATTTCGCACGGACACTGTACAAATCTCCTTGTTCTCTCCGTTTCCTCTCCTCTATCTCTCCAGTGTCCTTCTCATCAGGATCCATGTTGGGAAGGCCAGATCCAGTTCTGTCCAACAGCTACAGCATACCAGCCATGCCCAGCTTCAGTATGGCTGCCAGCCTGCCGATGCAAGTAAGACAGAGCAATACACAACTGATCCACAGTCTGTGTGCAGGCTGGAGCGCCAAGAGTTAGAGGCGGCATCTTTATGTGTGTCAGTATCTCTGAACCCCCAGCTCTGTCAGAGTTGTAGTCACTGACAGTTTTAGATGAGTCACAGGACTGACCAACAAAGATGTTGAGCCTGACTCAACTTCTGCTACAACAGAATGCAGAATGTGATATATTGGGAATGCACTGGCCAATTAAATACAACCAAGCACATATTCATGGTAGACTTTGAGATGCTGCACTCAGGATCTACTGATCACCTCAGGATTGTCGTGATGCAGGATAAAACAGCTGTGGCCATGACAACTTCCTAGAGCTGTAAAATACTTGCTCATAACACTGATGAAAATCCAGAGTTTAACCTCGTTGACATTCATATGATGTTTGTATAGAATACAAGACATATCATGAGTGGAATAATCAACAACACCATGACTGAGTGTTTCCACCTTGAGTCAGTCAGTCTCATAAAAACAGATTCAGACAGCCAGGGTTTCATATGTCACAAATTTTAAGGAACCAATCCTGTCAACTTGTGGTGACAAGGGGTGGGGCTAAATAAACCTGAAACCTTGTGCACAGAGAGAGAGAGAGTTAGCATTAGCACAACCACTAACACTGTGTCAGTTCCAAGCTAACAAACAACATAAACAAATAAAAGATGCTAACTGCGCTAACCGTTCTGATCTGTCTGCTAGTCTCTGGTTCTGGTCTCAGACTCCTCATCTGAGTCTTTTGTGAATAAAAATGCCTCTTCACCCTAATATGGCTCATTGACCTTTGCTGATTGATTGCAACTTCAAAGAAATTAGCTTGACAGTAACGAGGCTGTAACAACACTCTTAATCCAGTATGACACCTAGCCGCTACTGAAGGGCCGATCAGGGTGTTCAGTTCTGGTGTTTCAGTGTCTTATATGAGTTTTTGTTTCCAGGCATCCAGCCAGACCTCTTACTCCTGTATGCTGCCCACCAGCCCCGCTGTAAATGGAAGAAGTTATGACACATATACTCCTCCACACATGCAGCCACACATCAACAGCCAGTCAATGACATCCTCTGCAACGTCGTCAACAGGTAGGAAGTTACGCAACTGCCTACATCTGTTTTGCATCTGTCTATATAATTTCTCATAGCCTGTATTTTTGGAAACTTCGGACTCTCCCGTCGTACATATGACAACGGGGGGTTGCCGATGGGTTTGAACGATGCTGAGCTGTAGCAGCAGAGCCACTGCCAGATTAAAGCTAAAACATGCAAACAGACCATTTTTACAACATTAGATTTAAAAATAAACTTGGATCAATAATGATCAGATTATTCTTTATTGATTGTTCTTTCATGACATCTGCACAGTTTGATTAGTTTGAATCCTGTGTGGACTCGTTTTCAAATGTCTTTGCATTAACTTAATTTCTTCTAAAATTCTCTTTGCCTTCAGTCGGTGCACGCCTTTAGATTTTCTTCTGTCATGTCTGTGTTATAACTGTAATCTAATAACCTCTCGGTTCTCCTTTGACCAGGTCTGATTTCCCCTGGTGTCTCAGTTCCAGTCCAGGTTCCAGGAAGTGAAGCGGACATGTCACAGTATTGGCCCCGCCTGCAGTGATGTCATTTCTGACAGTAATCGTTGCTGCCTACAGTGACCATCAGCAGTGACTGCAGCAACAGGAATGAAGGAAACATCAAAGCAGCTGTATAGCTGTTGACTGAAACACACTGCACTGCAGCAAATGACTATGAAGAAATGACTCTTATTAACGCTTGTGTGAAAACATGAAAAGCTCATTCTGGAGACGAGAAGGACAGAGGGAGTCTGAATCTTTTCCAGCTGAAGGATTTTAATATTACTGTAAACTCTTACAAGTTCAGCTACAACTGGATTGAACATCATCATCACATCATCTCCATCTGCTGCCATTCAGAGTCCGGTAGGTGAGGACACCCTGAATGAAACGCTGCAGCCTGAGCTGCTCTCAGGAAGCTCAGGAAGGTGGGCCGTCCTTTAAATGAACTCCAGACAGGAAGAAACTGCTCAGTGTCCTGTGGGAAGGCACATTACCTCTACTTTCAGTTCCTAATTTATATCATGTTGGTGTTTTTGTAGCAAAAACAAAGATGTTGACTGAAATGTAAAAGGAAGAACTTCTTGAGACTTGAAATGAATTGTCCAAAAGCCCTGGTCTGGGATGTGTATAGAATTTCAAAATGTGGACTGGTGATATGTGTTTGATATTGTAAAAACTCTGGCCCGGATGTGATCTGCTCACTGGCATAGACTCTCAGTTTGTTTTAGTTCCAAAGCGCAGACGTCCAGAGATTCAACAGTGAACCAACTATTGAAAGACTGGAAACACAACAAATGCTATGCTAACTTATAAAAAGTGAACATTAAAGTGTGTCTGGGATGTAAATCTGTTTCTAATTTCAAAGTGTAAAGTATTTGTCTTCTCAAGTGGTCTGGGAGGGTTTCCATAATAAAGTTATTTCAATTACATTGCTTGTTACATTCTACATCATTGTATGAGTTCATGTTTTTTATTTGTTGAAGCTGAATATATCCTGTATATAAAAATGTACAGCCCCATTAGAAAAGCCCTGATCTGAAGTGAGCTATAGTTTCCAGCCCTCCAGTATCTTGAGTATCTATGACAACAGCTCAGCTTGTGTATCAGAGATGCGTGTTGGTGTGTGGAGAATACAGAACACACACTCGGGGAGCTGAGCACATGGCTGTCGTGTTGCTGGCTGACATGTACACTAACATGAACTGTGTTTTTGTGGTGGCAGAGCTACTAGCATATGCAGTGCTATGACCGCTCAGAATTTTCCTGACCTTGACATTTGCTTCGCCCTTTTGCGTGGTCTTTTGGTGGCTAGCACAGAGTGCAAGGTACACAGGTGAGGGGAGAGAAGCAAACAGGTGGGAGGTTTTTGGTGTTTTGGTTGAAAGTGCAGAGAAGCACGTGTGTGTGTTCACACCAGCTGTGTGTCTGCTGCTGCAGCTCTGTCTCTCTACATAGAGTTTACAGGTCACTTGAATGTTGGATTTCTCTTCATTATAAATTAACTTCTGATTTATATTTGACAGAAAATGCCACTGTCTCCACATGCAGCTGCTACAATGATTAAAAATATGTTTATATTTTTTCATATCTGTGTCATATTCAGATTCTGTCTACACATTGAAACTATAGTGAAAGGAGTCAGTTTTATGTGATGTAGCTGGTATGATGTCACTATGACATCAACACATCTTTTCTCTGCCTCTTTCTGCTGAGAGACGTGCCACACGTGCAAAACAGGCCAGACGCTGAATCTCCAGATCATCCAATGCACATGTTCCATAGTCACGACACAAACACCGAGTGTGTTCCTGGCTTTAGAATTTGTACTGAGAATAGATGTCTCGTGTCTGTTTGTGCATCAAAGTCACTCCTCCACTTTGATGATTTGTTAAACAAGAGCAAACCAGAGCAGATATGCAGCAGTAACAAAACAATGTTTAACGTACAGTAGTGGACCCCACTGTGTTTTGTTGCCCACAGCTGCTTCATAGCGTATGAAAAGCTTCTCCTTCAGTCCATTAAATCCCTGCAGCACGTGAAGGCAGCAGGACAACTACTGTAAATTGATTAAACAGTACAGACAGACAATACAGACAATCTATGTCACATTTGTAGCAACACAAGAAGAGAGGACCCAAACTCAGAGTCAAATCTTAACAATAGCACAATAAATGACCTTTAATGTAAATAAAACAGGCTACAGGTTCAAATGGCTGGATAATCAGGCAGATGAAGACAACAGGACACAGACAGGCAGCAAATTCAGTGGGAACAGAAAAAGGCAGACTCACAATGAACTGGTGACAGCAGGAGCAGGACTCCTGCTAAACAAGAGTCTATCCTGGCGAGTGGAGGGTGTCTTGAGGCGGGATCAGCGGATCATAAGGCGTCTGACGGAGGGCCTGAGAGCAGAACAGAGGCGGAGCAGGACACCTATGGCAGACAGGCTCAGGGAGATCGCCCAGGAGGGTGGTCCAGAGGTAGACAAACAGAGTCAGGGATGAGGACAGAACCATTACGGTGGGCGGTGGAGGAGCCATGACTGATTGTTGAGGCTCCAGATCAGGGTTCAGGGCAGGAGCTGGGCAGCTCGAGGTCTGCCTGTGTGTCAGCAGGGACTGGCAACTGGAGATCAGGAGCTGGTATTGGCCGGACCACCGACTTGAAGCCATTCAGTCAGCTCTCTCTGTCTCTGTCTCTCTCTCTCTCCTCAGCGTGTCAGAGTTAGATGGCATTTAAACATTATTAAATTAAAACTCATCACCCTCTGTTGTGCAAATGGACTGTAAGTGTCAGCAGCAGGAGTTACAGTCACCTTATTGATTCTAGTTATTACTAACCTAAACCTTTTGATAATGAATGGATAAAAAACAAAGTAAATTGTCTGTAGTATTACAGGTCTTCACTCACTGGACACTTTATTAGGAACACCTGTACACCTGCTTAGTCGTGCTATTATCCAATCAGCCAATCATATGGCAGCAGTGCAGTACATAAAATCCTGCAGATCCAGGTGAGGAGCTTCAGTTCATGTAAAAATGAAGTAAATGTAATAAATGCAGAGCAACAATTTGAATGCTTCCATGCTCCACCAACTGAAAATGATGTGAGTCATTTGCTATGGTTGCTGCAGACACCACCTCTCAGCCCAATTAAACACCTTTGGGAAATTTTGGAGCAACTTGTTCACAACAACACACCAAGCCAGATCACATTGTGTTGTGTCATTTGACACCTGTCAAATACTGACTGCAGCACGCTGATGTACAGAAGTATTTATGGTGTGATGACCTGGATGTGCTAAAGATTGAATGTGATAGAATTGCTGCTTTTCTGGAGAATTGATAAACATCGACACTGGGAGGTAATGTGTTGCCCTTCAGCACCATCATCAAATGTGTCAATAACTTTTGAAAGTCCCTCCAGTAAAGTTCCACACTCTTGTAAAATCTGTGACAAGCTCTGCTGAAGCTGTCTCCTAGAAACTCAGTTTATGTTCAGCTAATGTGCAACATGCCTGCAGTGGCCAATGGGAGGGCTGGGAGAATTTGTCAAAATGAAAACAACACAGGCTATAGCTACAGTCACTGAGATCTGCAGACTGTCAGACCCCCACGCCAGCTATTATTCTGATGGTATGATCTCTGCCTGTCATCACATGATTGGTCACACACATACATATCAAGGTTCAGTCGGTGTGTGAAGAAAAACATGAAGGTGAGAAGGTGCAGCTACCAGGGTGCCCTAAACATGTCATATCATCATAACCCTTCCCACGTTGATTCAATGTATTAAACAAATAATTGTCAACATTAATTACACTATGTAGAAAAGCATGAAATATGTATGCATGGAAATCATGTAGAAAATAAAGACCTATATAGACTGTTTTCTGTCGGGTGACCAGACGTCCCTGTTTTCCTCATTTTTGTTGGCCTTCCCCGGCTGGAGCTGTCATCAGAAATGTCCACGTTTGCATCTCAATTAAAAACAGACTGGAAAGAAAGATCTGGCAGCAGCTGACTACTTGCTCATCTAGTTTAAGTGTAAAAATGCTGTGTAAAACTAGCAAGTGTCAAGTGAATCCACAACATCACAACAAACAACCAGGAAGTAACCCAGCGTGGGACTAAGGAATTGTCCTACCAGCTACCGGGTGATTGCTGATTTATAGGCAACATGAGATGCTAACTAGTTTCACAAGTGCTAATGCAGCAGACAAACGGTCTGTAAGGAAACTGTAGAATTTCAACACTGTAAAATCTGCAAATGCCTTTACGTTTTTCCTTAACAAAGGAAACCTTTTAAGTTATATTGTAGAACAACCTTAAGTAACTCCCTCACGTAAGGAGAAATTCAATCTTAAGTGTCATTACTTGTGGTTGTTAGATAATAATGTAACTTCACCTAACTGGACATATTTAGTAATAAAATAATAAATGGGACATGAGACTATGGTGGCGCGATGAACAGCAGCAACAACTTCTTTATTTTCCTAACACGTGTCACAAATAAAACCAACAACTGCTGCCTTACGGCAACTCTTTAAGGACACAATACCTCAAATATAGAAACACATAGTAAACACAGGTCAGTGTGTTACAGTAAGTACATATGTCGGGGAGTAAAACCAGAGCGAGCATTTCTCTGTAATGTAGCACAGTAAAATGGATTTCTCAAGCCTGGACTCCACCCGTTTTCTGATGCCCCCCCAAAATATGTATTTAACGCATTCATTTAATATCATTTAAGTCACACACAGTAACTTGAGACTTGACTCGGACTTGAGATTTGGGACTCGTGAACAATTTTTATTTTATTACCTCCAGCAAGAAGGTTATGTCTTCACCTATGTCTGTTTATTCATTTTTCAGCACGATCAAGAAGAAATAAAGTGATTTGCACCAAACTTGGGGGAGGGATGGAGCATGTGCCAGGGGAGATCCCATTCAATTTTCATTTTCTTTTACTATGACTGAGTGAATGTTTTTCCCTGAGGTCTAGTGTACGTTGGGCATGGAGTGGAGGGAGGTACGTGGAGATTCCTGGTGGGCCACTTCAGGCTGTTGGGCCGCGAGGTTGATGGCAAGAGAAGGAGGGAGCGACAGAGAGCAGCGTTGCGAGGTGGTGATCCGCCCAGCGGAGCAAGCTGTACGGTCTGTGGATGTCATCTCCCTCACATCTTAGCGAAGCAGCAGAGGCTTTAGGACCACAGCTCCCAGAACAGCTCCCAGGGAGTCCAGTTCAACAGAATAAGCTATAAGCTGAGTTTATTTAGTAGGATGAAGGTGAAAAGCTTTGTTTTCTGCTCCTTTCAGCAGATATTCAAATATGCTGATTTAAATCCTCAAAGAATTCAGAATTTTACCACAGAAATATGCAATGAAGGAGAAAATGACTAAGATTAGAACATGTCTAGTGTTGTATTTACTGTTCTACTGTCCACTCTGAATGCTAATCTCGTATTCTCTATAGTTACTAACCTATACAGAGAAAGTTATTATCATGTATAACTTTATAAAGGAGTGACGATAATGTTTTGTTTTGAATTTGTGGACTGTCTGGCTCATCGTCACTAGAGCATTATTCAACCTGTTTATGGTTATGTTTAGGCATTCACAGTGTTTGGTTAAAGTTAGTGAATTTTTTTGTTCAGATTTTCGGGGTTTAACACTGAAAACATCTGCAGTGACTTGAGAAACAATGTGTTTATTAACATTAAACAAAACTGTGGCCATTTCACCATACTCCAAAACCCTAGGCCACTTAGTCTTGTGTTCCACTGATTAAATCCATCCTTCTCATGAAAACTCAATGTACTGGCATTCATTCGCGTCACAGCAGGTGATTTAATTGTATATCTCAACCTGGTCCAACTTGTATTATCCTCGTAGTGATAATTCCATCACATTCAGCACGGTCGAAAACTTATAACAATCCAAACTCGACAGACTTCTCAACATTTCGTAAACTAAAACTGCATAATGTATACTTTACAACAAATAATTGTAAAAGAAGTGTAACCTCAGCATAATGCACTGTTCAACATACACATTGACTATTGTACAGTATTTGGAATCTAAATAAAATGCCTTGACAGCATATTTTATCAAAAATAGGATACCTACTTAATTGGCTCTTACAAATACAAATCTTTCCCTGACATTCATCAGTGCCTTTGATGCAGAACTCTAACCACAGACAGGAGTCCAGACTCCAGACCTGGACTCCAGAATCTGGACCATCCACCCAGACCACCTCCGTGCAGCGCCAGTGTGGTGGATGAATGTACCTGAAGTCACTCACAAAAGATTTCAGACTTCATGAGTTCATCGGAATTGTGTGAAGTTCGGTTTGGTCTCTATGAAGCTACCGACAGAATCTGGTATTCAGAACACTGAGTATATTGCAACTACACACACACACACACACACACACAGGTTCACACAAATTTCATACACTGCAAATTCAGAAGTGAAGCATTGTTGAAAAGAAAAAAAAACTATTCATTGGCTCTCTCCCTCTGTTTCATTCATTCATTCAGCCCGTCATTTCTTTCTGTCTTCCATCGGCCAGCGGGTGGCTGCAAAATGAGAATGGGGTCAACCTCTCCTCATTTACCTAACAAAAGACTGGAAAAAAGAGAGAGAGAAAGAAGAGCTGATGGCTGTCACAGAGAGAAAGAGAGAGGGGATCAAGACAGATGACCTGCAGCTTCACTCTGAAAAGTTTCATTCCATTACATCTCACACAATCCACATCATGTCAGCACCTATCAATTACTGTCTGCATCAAACAGCATTATAGGAACTCTAATCATCAGAGAGCATGTGCAGAGTGATCAATGATGGTCTCCTACCTTCCATCATTGAAACAAGAGTGATGACAAGATCATTAGGTTATTCTGGTCATAACGGGACTGTGTGTGTGTGTGTGTGTGTGTGTGTGTGTGTGTGTGTGTGCGTGTGCGCGTGTGTGTGTGTGTGTGTGTGTGTGTGTGCGTGTGCAAGGTGATGCACCGCACCCTGCAGTGTTTCTGAGGCTTTTCAAAACAACATTCAGCCTCTCTCACCATATCCACACATCTCTTTCAGCTCCATTTGGAGTCGTATTCAAAATAATATATGAGAGGAAAATTCTAATTACATTTTGGCCACACCCACAAGAAGGAGGACTTCAACTCAATTTAAATCAAAAGAGGTAGAACTTGTTTTCAAAATCAATTTACCTTTCACTGCCACCTCCCACCTGCCAAATTATATTCACATTATCATAATTAACATTGTAATGCTGCTACGATTGATATTTTTCAATTCTCATATTTACACTTAAATCTCTAACAAACAACCAAGCCTTTTAATTCTGTTCTGTTTTTTTAGTTTTCATATTAATATCTTCTGTTAATGAGGTTGGTTCCTTGGCTCTGTTTGCCTGTAGCTCCTTTTCCACTGGTCAAAAAACCCGCTGAGACACACTAACATCAGGCTTTTGTCGGCAATGGAAAAGGGAACAATCAACATTCACACCCGGGTCACATGACTCTGCAGTAGCTGTGGGTGTTCATCAGCTCTGGCTCTGATCATCATTGATGTAAAAACAACACCAGGGTGAACACATAAATGTTCGCCCCTTGTCCTGTTGTAATGACTCCAGCACAAACACGGTAGACACACCTGTCACCTGTCCAGCACAGTGCTGTTACACCAGAAACACCTCAGCTACACTGAGCTCAGGGATGACAGAGTGAACCGCAGCCCTGAGATTGGTTTCTAAAACACACAATCACTGATGGAAGCGTCTCACACGGCGGCTCTGACACTGAAAGGAGCTCCAACCTGAAGATGAGACGTGACGAACCCGTTTTACCAGTTTGCAGCTCACCTCACATCTGTGTGTGTGCTCTGTAAATGCAGTTGTGTGTGTGTCTACTCCGAAAGTGCAAAAGGAATCAATCTCACTTTTTAGTGAGTAAGACAAACTCTGGTCATTGCCAGCTCTATTTTGAGAAACATGAAGTTAGCGACATCGGTGACCATAGTTAAATGCATCCCTGGGGCCAGAGTGGGCGACGCTGAATCATATTTAAAACTGCTGGTTAAGGATAAGCATAAATAAAGTAAGATTGTTATTCAGGTAACAACACCTGATTACACCAATCAGTGATCACAAAGATTGATATGGAGTTGGTGTGAACTTGATGCAAAGACAATGTTGGACTCTGTACAGCCACATGTCATCGTCCCATCGCTGACTGTCAAGGTGGTGTCCAGCAAACGATGTGGGTGATGCAGACAGTTGACAGATTTTCTGGGGAAGACTTGGTCTGATTAAAAGAGACGACATAAATCCCACGCTGGATGGAGCTGCTCTCATCTCCAGTAATCTGACTGAGTTTATAAGAAAGTCATGACAATTCAGAGCAGAGACCAGGAGGCCTAGTCTTACAGTTTTACACACTTCTCTGCACTTCCCTTAGAGCAGCCTCCCCAAGTAACCCTATAGAGACCGCCATAGAGTCTGCCCCCGACCACCTAGATTTATTCAAACATCTGTAAACAGAAGAGTTATACATGAAAAGCTAATGAAAAAAAAAAAATGAACACAACTTCTGTCACAACCAAAAAAAAAGGACAATTAAATGTGGATTATTGAATATCATATCATATCATATGTGTCTGGTCATTTAATCTGGAGGATTTGATGGGAAAAATAATTATTATATAATTAAAGAAAGTTAGAAGAAGAACACAGGATTGGACAAACCAGGAAGAAAACAGAAAAACAGTAGAACGAAACAAATGAGGTTTTATTTGAATCTATGAAATTCTAAATTAGAAGTGCATCTTCACTTGCTGTCAATCTCCTGTTCTACCACATCTCAACTCACTGTCATGGTGATGAAAGCAGTTTGTGACATGGAGCATGATCCTGCTGGAAGGAGCCGTTAGAAGATGGTGAACTGAGGCCATGAAGGATGAACACGCTCAGCAACAATACTCAGATAGACTGAGACATTCAGACCATGACTGATAGTATTAAGAAGAAAATATTCCCCACACCATCACACCACCACCATCAGCCTGGACTGTTGACACAAGGCAGGTTGGTCCATGGATTCAGACTCTGACCCGACCATCTGCTGCCTCAGCACAAATCCAGACCCATCAGACCAGGTCTTCAGCCAAAGTAAGGCTATGGAGTTGTGGATGTCCGTGTAACAGGAGGGTCCATGTACTTGGCGGCCAACAAATTTTGAAATGAGAAAACTAAAACCATTACTATTTAAAAATAGAGAAACAAAAAAAAGAAAACAACCCATTTCCTGTTTTTTGTTTTGATAATACAAAACAGAAAACCACAAAACAAACCATTAGCTGATTTTCCTTGATGTGATTATAAATGGAAATCATTCTCAATTATGCATCAGGCTGTTTTCTGTGTTTTATTCCCTATTTATTCTAATTATGATAATTGGGAAACAAGCTGTTTCCCAACTTAGGTTTTCTCATTTCAAAATAGAAATTCAATTTTAAGTTAGTAATTTCAAATTGTGCATTGAGCAGGTTATTGGAATCACACCTGATGATCTGATACTGGATGCACACACAGCAACTACACACAATACAACACATGAATGCAAACTATGAAAAAAAAAATACACAGCACATGTCCCAAGAGCTGCTAGAAATACTGATATACACTTGGCCACTTAGGTACACCTTGCTAGTACCGGGTTGGACCCCCTTTTGCCTTCAGAACTGCTTAATTCTTCATGGCATAGATTCAACAAGGTTCCACCACCACCACCACCAGCCTGAACAGTTGATACAAGGCAGGATGGATCCATGCTTTCATGTTGTTTGCGCCAAATTCTGACCCTACCATCTGAATGTCGCAGCAGAAATCGAGACTCATGAGACCAGGCAACATGAGTGTCCTGTGTGAATGGTTATCTCAGTTTCATGTTCTTAGCCGACAGGAGTGGCACCCGGTGTGATCTTCTGCTGCTGTAGCCCATCTGCTTCAAAGTTCGACATGTTGTCTATTCAGAGATGCTCTTCTGCCAACGTCGGTTGTAATGAGTGGTTGTGTGAGTTACTGTTGCCTTTCTATCAGCTCGAACCAGTCTGACCGTTCTCCTCTGACCTCTGGCATCAACAAAGCATATTCGTCCAGAGAACTGCCGCTCACTGGATATTTCCTCTAGTTGGACCATTCTCTGTAAACCCTAGAGATGGTTGTGTGTGAAAATCCCTGTAGATCAGCAGTTTCTGAAATACTCAGACCAGCCCATCTGGCACCAACAATGATGCCACCTTCAAAGTCACTTAAATCACCTTTCTTCCCCATTCTGATGCTCGGTTTGTACTTCAGCAGATCGTCTTGATCATGTCTACATGTCTGAATGCATTGAGTTGCTGCCATGTGATTGGCCTATAAGATATTTCCATTAAGGAGCAGTTGAACAGGTGTACCTAATAAAGTGGCCGGAGAGTGTATATTTATCAGTTTATTTTGTTTTGTAAGGATTCCAAATTTTCAAAAGGAGAATAAAATGAAATAAAAATCCCACAAACACAGCACATCGTACACAACAATAGTAACCATAGTCACAGATAAATTAAGTGCAAGGTAGTGTTTCTTTGAAAAGAACAAAATTATATTCACATTACAGTATCTTTTGAGAGAAAAAAGGGAAAAAGAATACACAGCATGGGGCATTACATTGGATTCAACACATTGATTCTTACCCTGAAAGACTTTCCGTACAGCGTCCCAGACCTTGTCAAACACACCTCCTCCATCTTCATTATAAAATCTTTCTCCAGGAGTAGTGTGTTTGCCATTTCCCCTAACTACAAATCATATGTGTTACAGAGTCCAGCTTCCACATTCGTAGAATTAACTCCTTGCAGTTACCATTCTGGCCATTTTGCAGGGCCATGCACAGACATTTTGACACTAAACAGATTTGGACAAAATTACCAGTTTGCAATGCCTCTCCACCTTGACTATTTCCACATTTATCACAAGAACAGGCAACAACAGAGCAAACAATGCAACTCTGTGCAAGCTTTAGAGCTGTTTCACACATATAGTTTGTTATTATCAACAAATCTTTAAACAAAACAAAAAAAAACTGCTCTCTAAATAAATAAAATAACAAACAAACCAACCAGCCTTCCGTACAAACTACAATGTAGACTTATGTCCAGTTGTAACATTTAGGCTAAGTGTGTTCTGTCTACTGAAGGGAGCATTATGCTACTATTGGTAAATGAGCAAAACCAATTTTGTGCATTTTGAATTTTGTATTAACACTTAATGCAGTAACTTTAACATGGCAAACGAGAGTGACTGAAAACGTGACTTCATAACCAGTGAAACTTCAGCTCTGATCGACTCTACATATCAAACAGAGGGAGTTAGCCATAAAGACCTGCCTCTAATAAAAGTCTGTGACGTTCTGGAGCTAAAGTGAATATAGACCAAACTATTGTGGATCTAGACGGAGGCTGTGCTCTGTGTGAGAGACTCAATAAGAATGTATATATGTAGTGTTTGCAGTGTCTTTTATATAGCCAAAATCCCAGATCAGTCTTTGTCTATAATTTATGTGTTTGGTGATTTTGTCAGACGATTATAAGGCGGTTATAAATTCAGGGTTGGACCATAGATCCATGCATATTTTGACCTAGTCTTGTTGTTAAGCTTAATGGAGGGCTATTGTCTGGGTTAGGAGATGTTTCAATAGTAGTTACATTTCATAACAGTGACGAACAATACCAAGGCTCAGGGCAAACACTATGGTTACCTGGATGTCACCGGTAAAGGCAGTGAGAAATGGACTGTGATAAAGCCGAGGAGGGAGGGGCAGGGGCTCGTGCTTCTCCAGAAATGTAACTCAAAGGCAGTTGTCGGACGTTACAACACGAATTTAGATAAGAACTGATGCCATGGGCCAAAATTTAAAAAACGAAAATATGAAATTAGAAAAAGAAATGTCTTGCAAAAAGGGCAGTTATCTAGGCAGAGGGCAAAGGGGCAGGTGCTTGTGCACCACCTGAGGTCTATCTGTGATCATGCCTGTCATTTTGTCATATTTATTGACAAAAAATAAAGAGCTAGTTGCTCCTAGAATAACTATCAGCGGAGCTAGCTCACAATGTTTCCAAAAAGCCTTGAAAAACAATGAAAAATGCTTTTCCAATAGATGTTAAGCTTACTGCAAGATGATACAGGATGTTTTAGATCACTAAATCTAGATTTACACCTATTACAAAAAGGTGAAACACCAGAAAAACTGTGTAGTGTGATCCTGACGTTAGTTTAGCAACATTCACATGACAACTAAATTGAAACAAAGTCAGTACGACTTGAGTCAAGACTTTGGACCCTTTCATAAGAGGTTGCTGTTTAGACATTGCACTTGATGACATCATTAGTTTCATCTTCATCTTTATTAACAGATGTACAATAGATGTGCAGTGCAAAGTAATGTGTTTGAATAGTCATTGATCAAAATGTATTTAAAGCAATTTGATTTGCTATAAATTTCAAATAGACAACTAGACAACTTAAAATAATCATTTTGGTACAACAAAAAATATGGTTTGTATGCAGTTAAATATACTGTTGCTCATAAAGTTGGAATAAAATATTTTTTACCTCTTTCCATGAAATGATCGAGGCAATGGGATTTATTTCATTTCACCTGGGTAATTGGGACACATAATGTAATCATTGAACCTGGTCAAAACTGATTACTGATGCATTTAAATAGGAATAAACAGAAGATTGTGTCGGAAAACAAGATTATTCCAGTATATGGGCAACAGTGTATTTAAGGTTAAACTGAATGAAGTATTTATATTAAGCCAATAAAGTAAATAATTTTTAAAATTTTGGACAACTCGAAAAATTTAGTTTGCTCCACCTTCACAAAATAGTTTGGATGGAGTTAAAAGATAAACATTAAACTGAATAAATAATTTACACTGAGTCAATGTGAAACATTTGGTGTGATCAATTTATTTTTTTTGAGTTGATCCAACATTTTATCTTTTTCATTGTAACATTCCGTCTTTACTGAGAAAGACAGTCTGTTTTTGTTCAGTTTTATCCTGTTTTAAACTTCATTGGAGCTTGTGTGTGTGAGTGTGTGTGTGTGTGTGTGTGTGTGTGTGTGTGTGTGTGTGTGTGTGTGTGTGTGTTCAAATCCTCAGGAATGAACAGAATATTGTTAGTAGATAAATGAAAGAGCAGCCATCTATCCATTGAGTGAGACAGTGAGTCAGAGAGACAACAGCTCGCTGTCACAGTCTTCTCCCACAGCTGCTGATATCTTCATACAAATAATCAACATTTACATTCTAATTAAAAATCATCATTCTGCTGATCATTTACATCCTAATGAAATACATTTGCATGGTAATCACAGCAGGGTGGTATTGTGACAGGGAAGCAGACAAATAAAGAGACAGACGGACAGAGTGGACAGAGTAATAGATACAGGCAAAGTGAAATGAAACCACTCAGAGCAGATGGGAATCAGTTCAGTGTTTGATTCACTTTGACATCTTTATTTCAACCAATGGGAGATGTTTCCCTCAGAGACCCCCGTACACACAGGCCTTAATAAATAAAGTGCATTGTGATGAGAGCTGCTGTCCTGCAGCCTCTGATAACAAATAAATAAAAGACCTGCAGGTTATGACCACAATGGAAGCTTGTCAACTGTCAATAGAAAAATATTTAATATATGGAGGAATCCTATCAAAGCAATTATTCACTCCTTCAATCTCCCTCCACTCAGCTCTTCATAGTAAAATAAAGAAAAACCTTTTCAGTCAGCTGATCATGGTGAAGGTTCCTCACAGCTCCACACCAACATTCACAGAGCATACGTGTTATGGAAATTCTTATCGTAGGTGGTGAAGAAAGAGAGCTGGGGTCCAGCATGTCTTATGCTGAGGATGTCTATTGATGCTTGAGCAAGGAGAAAGGAGGAATCATCAATACAGACTTCTGTGCATGATGTCATCTCAATTCTCAAGCAGGAACCCCTGTGGACAGTCTTTATGCAGTTACTATAGATAACTTACATTCCATAATTGGTCAAATATCCTAAAGAAGAGGAAGAAGAGGGGTGGTTGAATTCACTATTGGTTCATTAACCATAAACATGGAAACATGCAGTATCATCATCAAACCACAGCTGCGCCTGGAGGAGCGTCTCAAGGCTTGTAAGATTTAGTGCAGTAGCTGGGGCACAGAGACCTACACTGACCTTTCACCCTGAGTCAGTCATTCATTGGGTGGACAAGAGAAAATTCCCTCACAATACATACAGTCACTGATTTTTCCTCACACACGTGACACACATCACATACACATCATGCACATGTGAGCTGTGGACTCTCACATGTTCAGATCAGTTTTAGGTCGTATGTGGACACCAACAGGAACCAGATGCCTGATGATACCACTGTCCTGAATTTTCAGCTTCCTGTGATTCTTTGGAGGTCCTATGCTTTTTTTGAGGGAGTGCTGACAGGAGCCGATCCATGGGGATGGGGCTCTTCAGAGACCAGCTCCTGCCCCAACCTCAGCTCCCCTCCAGTTTCATTTGTATTTGAGAGCTGGATGATACGGCTTGAACACAGGCTCATTTCTGCAGGTGAACACAGTGAAAACACCAGAATCAGCTCCAGTTCACTTTAAACATATACATATTCAACCATGTCTTCATTCCTTCCAGTTTCTCCACTCATGCCTCTGTCACAGTTTAAAGGATTAAATGAAGCATTTGAAAAGTGGAGCATCTTCAAGCTTTTTGTCCTTCAACAGATACATTTTAATAGTGTTCCTTGCAGCTTGTTAATGATCAGTTCAATAACAGATATAAGTCTTTCTTATTTTTATTTTGTATCTGTATATAAGCAGAAAGAAAACCCAAACGTTCGCTCCATATTTAATAACGGCCAAATATTTACAATATATCGGCCCCAAAAAAAATTCAATAAAAGCCACAAACATATTGGCAGTAGTTTCTTATAACATTTGACATTGATAAACAAAGGTAATCTGGGGTGGTCATGTTTCGTTGTTAGTCCAGTGTTGGGCAAATTACAGTATTTGCTCATTAACATAATTCAGAGGAGAAAGGGTCACACACTCTTCATGCAACCAGAGCATACACCAGTGTGTGGGTTTACACTTAAAATCATATGCACAGTTCAGTTCATATTCTAAATTCTGCAGGAACAGTCTCTCTGTTTCCCTGGATTATTAAAACTTGCTTTCTCAAATTAATCTGACATCGGTGGCTGTAAATGTCAAAATCAATTATGGCTGCAGGGAAATCGAATGTTCCTTCTAATAAATAGACAGAAACACTTCATGAAATGTTAGAATGGCAAATGGAGTGATAACCAAATGGCCATTCAGTGTGAACATGCAGCAGAGTTTTGGTGTGTCGCACTGGCTCCTGAGCAGAGCCTTGTAAAAGTCTTTGCTCTCAGTATTGGAAGCTTTTCTTCAGGACAAAAACAGGGTCAGGCTGCTCTGCACATCAAATGTGGAGGTCAAACTGATCCACGTATCAAATAGAGAGGCTGGTCCAGGCCACACATCACACAGCGAGGCTGCTCTGGGCCACACACTGGACACATTTAATCTGAGCCTGGCCCTCCTATTGGGACAGAGAGCTCAGACAGACAACACACAGCCGGGTAGACTTACATCACCTCTGGCAGCTCGAGTGCTCCTTCTCTTCATGGCTTTTCTCCTTTTCTTACCTTCTACTGTGGACAATCTCCTTACGCCACAATAGCATGGAGGATCCCTTTAGACCACAATGCTGTGCTGCTGCAGCATGGACAATCCTGTCCAGCTACAAAGCACGACATTCTCTGCTGCTCAGCTTAAATTAGCTGTGCTCTGATACATCTCAATACAGCTTCAATACGGCTTCAGTACAATTTAAATATGGCTCAAAACATCTCAATTCAACCTCAGTGCTCCTCAATGCAGCTTCAATACTCTGTGCCTACATCTTAATACGGCTCAGTACATCTCAATACAGCTGCAGCAGATCTAAATGCAGCCACAGAGCAGGTCTATGAAACCATTCAGCAGCTCAGATTCACTACCTGCAGCCCTCGGCGCTCTGCGCTCAGTTTGTTGCTGCTGTGGATGAATGAGTGACAGAATGGAGAGCATTCCAGTTGGGACGCTCAGTCAAGAGTTCAGCTTGACTCATAACGACGGGAGCTTAACGCTGACTTAACAAACTGAATGGCTGTCAGTGCTGCTAACTGAAGTATGTTGGCTGCCTCTGGATGCTCTAAGAATGGCTAACATTGCCCTGGATCAACATTTACCGCAAATAACGTGTGCCAGTGTTTACTGTCCTCTCCTGAGCTCTGAAAGGAAGAATAAACACTCTGACAAAGCTCATAACCACATAAAACTCATGGAAAGGAAAAGTGCTTGTGACCACGCATCTGATATAGTATCTTATCTCTACATGACAACAGCTAAACACTGTCAGAACTTCACTGCAGTCCACTACTGTGTTGCTTAAAAAACAAAGAGGAGCACCATGAGCATCAGTAATTAAAACCCCAGTTTAACCACAGAAACTAACATTAAGTTGTTGACTGTTGAGCACAGTGGAATACACAGAAAAAGCCTCAGTCACATATACAGTAGTCTATGTAACAGTTAAAACTGCACTACTAGTTAACTAGTTCATTCTTTAATGATTCTGTAGAGTGTTTGTGAATTTTATCATTATGAGTTATTAACTGTTATTTTTATTTACCTGGGGGATTACATTGCAGCACTTTTTTTTTTTTGTACCTCAGGTTTTTCCGTAGTCCCCTTTCTCTGCCTTTCACCTTGCTGTTTGCATTGCTGAGGGTAAGTCATGCACATCAAGGACTTCTGGAACTTTGTGATGTCATAGCTATACAGTCACCACCCTCAGCCATTAGATTAGATTAGATTAGATTAACTTTATTTATCCCACAACTGGGAAATTCATTTACCACAGCAGAAAAATAAACAACTATAGAATAAACATCTATGGAAATATACATCAAAAATATACCAAATATACACTAATAAATACAATATACACAATACACATGATATGTACATGAAAAAGTGCAAGCTTGCACATGGTCAGGAAGAGCAGGAGTTGTGGAGTCTGACAGCTGCTGGAATGAAGGACCTGCGGAACCTCTCCTTCTTACAGCCAGGATGTAAAAGTCTGCTGCTGAAGAAGCCCCGCCCACCTAGAAGCCATCATCCAACCTTGCAGGATTTGATTTCTCTGAGTGTTTACCTGAAATCTGCTATATTTTTATTGGATCACTCAGAAAACAATCAGCCAATCAGAAAAGAGGCCCGGAGCCTCCTCTCTTCTTCTTGGTTCACTGACTTGTTGTTACTAGGTGGTGCACACTTAAAAATCCCTAGATGTGCACCTGGACAGTAAACTGGACTGGTCCCTGAACACAGATGCCATCCACCTGAAGGGGCGGAGCCGGTTCTTTTTCCTCAGGAGGTTCAGGACTTTGACGTCTGCAGTGAAATGCTGCATATGTCTGACATGAACACAAAGAGACTGGACAAGCTGGTCAAAAAGACTGGGTCTAAGATGGAAGCCATCTTGGACAATACCAACCATCCTTGCCACAACGTTATGGCAGGACAGAGAAGCAGCTGCAGCAAAGGTCTGTTCTCACTGTGCTGCAGAACAGAGAGGTTCAGGAGGACTGCCATCAGGCTGTAGAACACCTCAGCCAAAGGGTGTGGACTAATGGAATTATTATTGTTTACTTATAATTAACTGTTATTATTATTATTATTATTATTATTATTATTATCAACAATGAGCTAATAGACACATGAATTTCCCCTAGTGGATAAATATAGTGTCTATCTATCTATCTATCTATCTATCTGGAGCTCCAGAGAGGAGCCTGAGAAAAGAGATGTAAAACTACACTGAAATGGTTTTTGATTCTTAAAACCACAAATATTTATTCCTATGGATCAACACTTCAAATAAAACACAGAAGAAGAAGGAAATATGGAGCTTTAAACATAAAGCCCAAGCTTAACTTTTTTTTTTTTTGGAATTGCCGGGATCAGTGAATTATAGGAGGCAAGGTAAATCTATTTTCGTGTAAAGTTCAACTTTGGTGAAGTTTTACAGTAAAATTTGCACCATTGAAAAACAACAAGTGTCTTGACAGAAATGAACTACAACCAGAAGGATCAGAGAGTCCAAAATTATCTTTCTTCCATCCTCCTGTATAGCTACAACCTACAGTTACCAAAGAAAATCATGGCTGTGACCAATCAACCCTCACCTGAATTATCCCACTGTTAAACACTTCTGCTGTATTTCCTTCATTCATACAGATTTTATATAGCCTCACTTTATGTTTCTGAAGGTGTAATGTAAATATAAATCATAAGTTATCATTGATTATTATGTAATGTCACGTTACGTTATGTGACATTATGTAATGTTACGTTACGTTACGTTACGTTACGTTACGTCACTATTTTCTGACACTATCTGTGGCCTTTATGTGACACACTGATCAGTGCATATGTGACTGTTAAAGATAAATGCTCCCATCAGTGCAAACACTGAGTTATACAATAAAAGGCATTCAAAATGTCATGAGGAGGCCTCTCAGACCCTTTGTATCTGTCAAATGTTTCAAATTAAATAGCCAGTGAATCAACCTGATCATGTTTTTGGACGGTCCAGGTGTGTGTGTGGAAAACACACTGCTGCGTACAACCAACACTGAAATCTAACAGCACTGAAAGCAGCAGTTCCAAAAGCAGGCACATATATGTGTTACTAATACTCTGCAACCACTAGCACATACAGAACTTTATATGTAAATCATTCATTAATTCTCACTTGCAAAGCCACATATGCCAGCATCCCATCAACACACACACACACACACACACACACACACATAGTCAGAGATGCCACAATTACACTTAAGGCTTCATTACTGTGATGGAGACTTCATTAACAAAATGGAGGGGATTTATCCAGGAGGAGAGGAGGTGCATTGAAGATTAAAATTCAACAAATCCTTGGAATTTTTTGGAACTGCAGGAACTACATGTTACACATGCAGCAGGAGAAAAACAGGCAGAAAAAGATTAATAAAATGCAGACTGGTGCTACACAGGGAACGTCTGGTGAGAACGCTGAAAAGTGGGCCAAGGTCAATCAACATATTAATCATCAGTGTGACAGATATTTACTGCTTTAGTACAAAAAAGATTTTCAAATACAGAAAATTCACTAATGGACCAGATATTTTTTATGAAGCCATGTCCTGGCAGCATGAAGCTTTAAATGAAGATTTTAGATACAGCCCAAAAAATCTCTGCAATTTTTAACACTGAGCAAACTACGCTGCATCAGTTCAATGACATTTTCTTGTATTTTCACGTAGGGCTTAGAAACAATTGGATTCTACTGAGAGTAGAGCTAGTGTAAAACTGTTACACAGTCAGGGCAGGGATGGACTTCAGCTCTGAACACTGCAGCAGCATTGTTAGCTTCATACAGTGAAAAGATTTTAACTTCAGTAACAGTATCTGCCCATCTCATACCGGAACCCAGTTTTATCATAACTATAGCTCAAGACAGCACAAGTGAATAAGAATGGAGAAGCTTTATCTAATAAAAAGTATTTGATGTGGTTTATTTAAAAGGACAGAGACCAGTCAAGGTTATATTATATATTATAATCTGTACCATTTCGTCATTCAAATGTCTAAAAAAACTAGACCTATGCTCTATATGTTGTTGAGTTGCGTTCTTACATTTTCCCAAAATGTTTCCATCAATTCTCAAACCAGAGAAATCTGTGATTTTAATCATGGTAACGCTCTGTTTCATTGGTCTCCTGTCAGTGACATCATATCCTCTATGATCATGTGTCAGTGTGTTTGTCTGACTGAAG
Organism: Seriola aureovittata; assembly: GCF_021018895.1. Lineage (NCBI taxonomy): Eukaryota > Metazoa > Chordata > Actinopteri > Carangiformes > Carangidae > Seriola > Seriola aureovittata. The sequence goes on from NC_079373.1 coordinate 942,591, forward strand.
CTCAACACTGACTTTTATCTAGTTTTAAGCCACATACACTTTTGCCACCTTGGTGGTTTTCAGCTCTATATTTGAAGCAGATGAAGGATTTTAGTCGTCGGACGTCTGGATCTGAAGTTATCAGAGAAACAAGCTGAGGAAATGTTAGACAGCTCAGCTCCCAGCTGCTGGAGACGTCCTGTCCTGAGTCACTGAAGAGAGGAGGACACCTCTGTGGATCATTCAGCTGCTGGTAAAAACCTGCTGAACGTCTGCTTCATAAGTTATCAGAGAAACAATCAGAACAAAGGTTAGCATCAATCTCAGCTCCAGCTCTTCCCTGAGTCTCTGTCCTCCGTACAGCGTCGCTCAAACACTGACTTTAAATGTCAAACTGCTTCATTCAGTGTTTTTAATGGTTAGAATCACCAGGTCTGTTTGATTTCCTGAACCACTGACACTGAAGGAATCCAAACCGGGAGGAGCTTACGGTAGTGTTGTTGAAGACAACAACTCCCATGATCCCACGCTATTTCATGACACCACCCAGCGCAGTCTTTTCTTATTGTTTTGATTGAGAGACCCCTACAGACAGCAGTTACATATACTGTGCGTTTAAGGAAAGCTCGGAGGGCAGAAGCAAGCAAAAAAATGGCAAATGCGAAAGTCCATTTGCAGGCTTGGTTTGGAAACAGGTGAGCAGGGACAGTGGCAAACAGATCAAGGGACGCAGCAAAACACAAAATCCAAAAAAAACATCTGGATGTGGACTGACAGGAGAGTGCCTAAAGAGGGAAATCCGGCAAATCCCAGTGAAGGCCCTGGATAATAACTGAGAGGTGCACCTCCAGATAATTACAACATCACGACATTGTCATGTTCAAAATTATAATAGAGGATTCTTAATTCTTAATTACTGATTCTTGTGTATTCAATGCTAGGACTTCCACCTAACTTCACTGAAAATGCATCAATACTGAATACTGAATATTTCCCAGTGCCTAGTATATTTTACTGCTCCGAGTCACAGAGCTCTATTGTGGTCCACAAACTATGAAACACATCAATGAGCCACTGATGACATGTTCCTTCTCACCATGAACACACACACTGTTGTTTATTTTGACTGAATATATTTTGACTTTATTTTGACAGCAACTGTTACTGAGCTAGTTTTATAAATGAAAGTATATATTTATGAGGTGTTTTAACAACGTACAACTCCAGTAGGAACCAATCAACTTGGAGCTGAGAACTCAGACAGTATTGAGAGACAGACTAACACATTGTTTGGCTCTACAAATGGAATTTATTGATATAGTATAGTAATAAAAGTATAGAACAAAACCAGCCTTTTTCTTTTTGTTGAAAGGTGTTGTACATATAAGCTGCCTGACCTAACTTTGCACCAGTTGACCACCATACCATCTACATTACAAAATAAATCCAAAGAAAATTAAATAAAAAAATACAAAACAAAAGATAAATAAATAAATAACTTGAACTCTTAAAGAATACAAACAAAAACATGTCATCGAACAGGGTTTGATACAAAATGAGCATCATTTTGACAGTTGAAGTGTCAGTTAATGTGTCCATTTTGAGTTGAAGCTGAAGAGGAGCTCTGATAAGAGGCTTTACTGATGTGAGAGCCATGTGAAGAGAGGGCAGTCACCCAATAGGTACTGGTACTCACAGGCTCCCTTGGCAGCATTAGAGGCTTTGTCTGCTCGCTGGTTGTATGGAGGCTAAACAATAAACAACTGTAGAGAGCATGGAGCAGTCCAATACCACTGTTGTGCTGACTGTGGCTAACCTTAACTGGCTAAAGAGTGGGAGGGAGGTCCAGTAAGAGGCTTTCACTCAATACAAGACCTCAGTACAATAGACATCTAGATGCAGAGAGGTGATGAAGACGTCCAGCCCACCCTGGATACTTAAAAGACTGACCCCCAACAAAAGGTTGCGCCAGGGCCTGAGCTGATCAAGTGTCTCAATAAAGCCCCCTCACACAGGACCACTATAACCTGAGGACCTTGTGTGATTGGTGATAATTACTGAGGTTGTGCCTGGTCTCAACACCCCTGGGAGGAAAATGTAGCAAGGCTGGCTCACACTAACTACAAAAACACACATTTTTCTATTCATCCAATTGGTTTTGGTTTCATTTGTCATGGTTGGAGATATTTATTTTGAGATTTTCTCTTGTGGAAAATGTTTTAACTTTTAATAGGTGCACATTGTATGGGCATCTGGGGTCTAAGAACAGAAACAGACTGACCAGGATCACAAACACAGTCTGTGAACTTATAGTTATACAGACTGCAGGTGAAACAGAAAGCTCCACAAACTGTGTCTGATCCTGTTCATCACCTTTTTAAAGAATTGACTAAACTGCCCTCAGGAAGAGCAACAGCAACCAAGAACATTTACAGAAAGTCCTTCATACCAAATGATATTACTTTGTTGAACTCATCGCGTCATTCACACTGGAATCATATCTGTTATTGTTTTTGCATGTTGTGCTAATTTATTATTGTATTTATTGTTTGGGAATCATAATGATGAGTTTTAGCCAGCCGAAAGCAAATTTCCACATTTGTGGGCAATAAAGATTATTATTTCTGCCTCCACTGCAGTACTATGGGGATGAATGGAGTTTAGTTTGTCCTGCTGAACTTAACTGAAAAATTACATTTACAGCCAATGAAAGTATTATTAGCAGCAAAATGTACTTTAAAGTAAATCAAAGTAAATGTAATCATTATGCAGACAGAGATGCTCCTTTCACAGAGGTATATTATATTTTAAATTATTGGATTTTTTTTTAATCCATTCAAACATTTGAATGTAATAGCTGGTTGAGGTGTAACTGATTTTAATAATTTTTTTGATCTCTGACCCTTTTTTTTTCATAAAATAATTATATGTTTTGTAAAATATTAATCTGTAAAGTATCCACAAGCTGCAGCCGTCAGCTTTACTTTATTCTTATTGTTTATTTTTGCAGTGACAGCGGACAATTAAAAGTACTTGCACCAGAGGTAGCATATAGCTAATATGCTAATCTGTTGTCCCTGGATAGGTCGACAATAAAATGACCACACAATAGAAAATACATAAAGCAGCACATACATACAAGTCCATCAGTGTCATTGTTGCTGTCAGTTTGGCTGCAGCATGTTCTTTAAATCTTGCATGGGTGAAAATCACAGTATCATCAGTGTGTGTGTATATATGTGTGGATGCTAACATCTGCATATACTTAAGAAAGATCATAATATATAGAGATCATAATATATATAGTAAATAAAATCTAAATCTGTTTGATGGAACCATATTTATTTACCCCTTGTTTCCCGACATAAAGCCTTATACAGCACTGATATGTCTTTTTCTAGAAAAAAAAAACGTGTGTCAATAGTTACATAAATCAAAGAGCTTCACCACACATCGGTGTACTTTCATGTTATAACCAGAGGACTGTTCTGTATCATTGTGAAACTTTGCTTGTTCCTTGTTTAATGTGAGGAATATGTATGTAATCATGTACTGACCTCAGATCAGTTCTGTTGTCTCATCAAATCACTTTAAATTTTACAGAACTTTTAGAAATTGGCTTCTCAAGGGAAACACTGATAACTAATGGGCAGGACTGGCAAGAATCCAGCAGCTGAAATTTGTAAGGTACACACACACACATGTGCGCGCACACACACACACACACACACACACACACATACACACACACACACAGAGTCTCTCAGACAGTGTTTGTCATCATTTAGCTGGCAAGTACAGTTGTTTTCCTGTGGGCCCCTGGGGACCAAACTGACACACAAAGAGAACCCAAGACACTGTTTGAGCCTGCCAAACACACACACACACACACGCGCACACGCGCACACACACACACACACACACACACACACACACACACACACACACACACACACACACACACACACACCGAAACACACTGGAAAACAAATCTGTGTATATGTGTGTATATTCCCCTGGGGGAGTAGAAATGGTTCCTGACAGACACACCCACCCTTGGGTTTCTATAGCAACGGGCATGTCATAACAGTTCCCTCCGGTGGTGTCACCAAGCTACACACACACACACACACACACACACACAAACACGATCACCATTATCATTATCTTGTCAATGGTAATAGCCTGACTATATCTTACTGAAGAGGCAAAAAAAAATAATGAAAAGATCTTGAGTTTTTTTCACAAGGACATTTGCAGCACACATACACATGCACTCACACACACACACATACACACACAGTTCACTAAGATTCACTTCTCTTCAGTTCTTCTTTTAAAGAGAGTTGACCTGCGGCCTGAATTCCCTCTGATTGTTCTTCAGATATTTTAAAAAGCTTGAAGCAGTTTCTTCAGGTTTAGACACTTTTCACTTCACTGAGGAACGAGTGGAAAACGGCTCATACATGACCTGATAGTCAATGAATCATCAATAAGTAGATCCTGAATAACGAATGAATCAATGACTACAAAGGCAATAATATCAATCAATCAGTCAATCAATCAATTGGTCAATCAGTCACTCAATCAGACGTTTTTGTACAGAATGTTTCGTACAAAGTAAAACAAAGTATTTTATAGAACACATGCAATAAGACACTGTCTATTAATGAATCAACAAACTGACCACTCTCTTCATTATTAGTTCCTGATTAACTGAATCAGCCACTGAGTAAAGACTCATTATTATTAATGACTTATACATTACTTGCTCTTATTGTGCCGTGCTGTCACACAAAACTAAAAGAAGCTACTGAGTTTTTACTGAGGAATGAATTCCTAAAAAGCAAACCAGAGAGATGAGGATTCACTGTTACACTAGAAGCTAAGCTTGCTCATCAGAATATGGTGCTCCTTGTCACTGATCTACTGGAGGATGATCTCTACTCTTCAGTTGACATCTGGTGACTGTGAAGTCATAGCAGATGTTATGCTAATGCCATTAGCATTAGCTCATCTGATGATGCAGGCGAAATGAGTTCTCCATGCTCACTCACCTCTAACCTGAGGTGAGCTCTGAGCACGGGTGGACAGTAACAAAGTCCATTTAATTGAGTGCTGAACTTCAGTACATTTTCAGTATCTTTACTCTACCTGAGTGTTATTTTTTTGCAAACTTCTGACTTTTACTCCACTGCACTTAAAGGTGTAATGTGTAAGGTTGTGCCACTTGCTCCACCTCCATAGGGGGCAGCATTTCACCTCTTTGCCCCTGTCCAGTTAATCATGTTGTTGTTTTCCCCATGTACCTTATAATTTATTATTCATATGTGCATTTATAGTTAAAATGTTGATAGCACTGAAACAAATTATGAAAACTTGTGATGCAAACAGTATGTTTTTATTTACCTATAAAAATATGAAGGCGAGGAGATACTGCATGACACATGGGTGTCAGGCTACAGCAGCATGAGGAAGGGATGATGACATCATCACAAAGGCAGAATCAGAAATAACAATAAAAAGGTAAAATACTGCAAGTCAAAAAAATAAATATACATAGATACACATATTCAAAAAATAAAACAATGAAAAAAACTATGTACAAAAGTGTTGACAAAACTCCTGCTGAGCAGGACGTGCAAAAGATGACATTACAGACGATATGTGTTCTGTGCAGGGATAATACTCTGAGGTGTTACTGTAATGTGGTTGTTGATGGTTGATGAGGCCGGACGCAGAAGAAAAGGCAGGTGCTGGTCCATCACTGGGAGGACTGGACTGGAATTCTGGTCCTGATACAGACAAACATGTGATCGGACAATTAGTTTAGATCATACAAGTTCTTTATATTCAAACATGTTAGGTCTGTTGTGTGTGTATAATAAATAGTAAGGATAGATATGAATATGCTAAAATAGATACAGTATTAGGCAGTGGATCCTGAACCCGCTGGTTCTGGATCAAACAGTCTCTTTGTCTTACTTGAAGTTACTGACGCATCTATCTGGACAACAGCCGCAGGAACAGGCTAAATTCTACTACATCACTAAAACGTCCGTCGACATCATCAATCATATATTTAAGCCACTTGTTTTGTCAGGTGTTTGTCAGTGCGGTTTGTCATTTGCACTAATGATACTTTTCGCTACAGGCCAACATTAGATGTTACTCACCGGTCTAAAAGAAAAGTTGCAGCTCAGCATCAGGCCGCATCTCTTTACCCAGAGCCTGATTAAGGACTACATAGATTTACATATCCGCACTTTGATCTGAACAAAATTTAATTTCCTAATTTGCCTACAGTTATGACATTTGTCAGTTTGTACATATACATATATTCATACATTTTTTATTCTTAATATATTTTGTTTCATTCTTATTTCACATCTTATCTGTGTATGTCATAAATAAACCTTTCAATCCTCGAATCCCAAATATTTCATAATTATAATGTAATATGGACCCCAGGAAGAGTAGTTATATACTTCATACTTATTCTTTTTTCATGCAGTGTCAATATTATTTTGTGTTGCATTGTCTATTTGAACTCCCAAATAGACATTGGCCCAAAGGAGCCACTCATGCCTCAGGGTTTCCTTGTTCTCTACAATAGACTCACTCATGTGGTTCTTCTCATTATGTGTGTAGTGGTTTACACAGAGACAGTGCAAACATGTGAAGAGCACAGTGTGCCGTCAATAAAGCCACAGTTTTCACTGACTTCAGTTTGTGTAATGAATCAGTGTAGACACACACACACACACACACACACACACACACACACACACACACACACACCATAAGGAAGTGTTAAGTGATTATGCTGAGCCACTGAGCAGAGTTAGGAAGTAAAGACAGTGTAAACAGTCAGCACAATAGAGCCACAGCTGAGAGTCTGGTTGTCATTGTACTTTGTAATTTATCCAACAAACGAATACAAGAGACAGAGACATGAGTAGAGGAACGGAAGCAGGGGGAGAAATTACACAATCGTCAGGTATTTAGAAAATTCACACATTTACGCAAACTGTTACCAGACTGAGGCAGAATTAGTTGAATCCATTTTCTCTGCTTCCGTCCCCTCTGAGAAGGCACACACAATCACTGGAACAAGTGTTTGAAACTAGAATGGCTCTCAGAGTGCCAAGCTCTGCCAAGGCCAAACAATCCTACGCTGTCAAATCCAGATTATGATCCAGGCCAAATTGAACAATTCCTGAATGAATTCCTGGATCTGCTCCTATAACCAGATTCATCCCTCTCTGGTCCAGGCCCCCTCCCTGCACCAAACTAGGTGCAAATCGGTTCAGTAGTTTTTGCGTAATCCTGCTAACAAACAAATAAACAAACAAACAGACCTGGGTGAAAACAAGACCTCCTCAGAGACCCTCTGGATTATTACATCCCCATCCTCAGAGCTGTCACCTCATCATCAGCACGATGATCCATGGAAAGACATCTTGAGTACTGGTGGCAGATTTGTATGATGATGAAGCTCCTCAGTTCTTACATTGGAATAAAATAGAACCTGGGTCCTACACCAGCAGCTTGCAAAGCATGCAGCATTTGGGAGCAGGAATCCTGTGCAAGAATTATTAATATTAGACTAACAATACTTGTATTTGTAATACAAAACCCTAATCACAATACATGCCTGAATTATCTAATAATTTTCCTTGCTGCCTCCTGGAAGAAAACTGTGATAGAACTGACAAAATGATTTAAAGTTTTTGTTTAATGGTCGAGATATATATAAAACAAACTATATAAAACATTTAATTTCATTGTATTTCACATCATTATTACCCTTCTGTATGAGTATAAAGATAAAGATGAACAGTGATGAGGATTAAGAGGCGTCTCCTCTGACAGATGTTTCACTGCTCTTATCATCTGGTCTCTGGTCCTGTAGAGATGGAGCAGCAGCAGCTGACAGGTCTGCTGCCCTCTTGTGCTTCAGCACATGTAGAGGAGCAGCTAATGACAGGATGCCTGCTCTCTGTCGTCAGGTCACGTCTGATGAGCTGCGCCTCTCAAAGCTTTTCTATTGTCTGTATGTCAGAGGAGAATTCTCTCTGCCCTGACTGAAGTCCGGCCTCCAGCTGTCCACACAGCACATGTGATGATGGTCTCATGTCCTTCATCCTGTCGCTGTCCTCATCCTCTTTTAACACTGCACAGCCTTCAGCAGAGACATGTACCGTACATATTGTATGGAAGGACTCCACCAGTGTTTTATTCAGTTTCAGATGTGGAATCTGTAACATGGTTTCAGTTAAAGGCTTTTTAACTTTTAACATTGGGCTCAAGTCTGTCAGAGAACACGTGTGACCACACCCAGCTCTGATGTCACAGTGTACTGACACACCTTGCTGTACACTTCAACATCACTGCAACAAATCAAGTCATTAAAAACAAGCAGAATTCAAAATCTGGTTCCTACTGAAGATGTCAACAGAAACAAATAGTTTCACTTTTTAAAATGGTTGCTTTCTGTATTTTATTTTATTTCTTATTTTTTTTAAACATTTTATTTATAGTGGTTTTGGTTTTGCATTGTTAAGACAGACAGATAAACTCAAATAATATAGACAAATTCTGAAAGCATAATAAGCAAGGAAATAAATACATCTTGGATATGATAATAACAAAACCCTTTGCACCCCTTAAACCCCGCCAAAAAAGTTGTTTTGTTTCTTTTCAGGAGTTTCGGACAAGTCCAGAAGTGGTGAGCTAGCGTGCACGCTTTCCTTGTTTCATTTTAGAATTGGACCTATCAGATGCGTTTGAGAAAAAGTTAGGTTTACAAGGAGTCATATGAGGTGTCATATGTCAAAGTCACAGTTCTGTTGTTGTTGTTGGATAATTAGATGCATCCTGCTATTATGTTAAATGTGGCAGAAACAGCCACTGTTTATATGCAGTGCAGACTTGATAGAAAATTAAATGTTAACGAAAATAAAAGACGAGGGAAAAATAATTAGTCGATCAATTGTAACAATGAATTCTACAGATGTAGGGGGTCAAAGACCAGATCTGTACCCAGACATGATGTGAAGTTTCACACTTGCTATTCATACTATAAACTGATAAATCAGTGAGACCAATAGTTTTACGACTGTTGTGGTTCTTCTTTGAGTTAAAATGACCTTACATGAAGAACAGAACAGAACATCTTAACAACTTGTGCAGAAGAAAGAATCATTAATTACAGTTATGCTCTAAAGACAATGCAATGCAACAGTATTGTTGTGAACTAAAGATCAATACTTTGTTGAGAATTATCGGTTCATTTCTCTAGAAATAAGAATGAAAGTTCTCTGAACGTGGTGTGTAGCTACTGTGGCTGTCACTGAAAACACACAGACAATAGTGTGGTGGGAGGTGAGGGTAGAGTGGCGGGCAGGGCAGGAGGGCAGGGGGGCAGGTAGTTAGGGGCAGATTAAGCAGAGAGAACAGGGCAGGGAGTGGGGGTCCAGGGCCTATTGGGGGCCTGTGAGCCAACAAAGATTACTCACGCTTAACCTGGACTGAAGCGGCTTAGCACCGGCCAGGACACACTGCTCTCTATTCTATTCTGCTCTGTTCAGTTCAACCCCACCCCCCCACCCGCACCCCCATCCAACACACACACAGACACACACACACCCCCCTCGGGCATTTTCACTATTTTTATTTTCAACTTTAGAAATAAGAGCCAGGGTTTGTGTGTGTGTGTGTGTGTGTGTGGGGGGGGGGGGGGGGGGGGGTGGGGGGGGGGGGGTTTCTAAGAAAAAAAAAAATTGGAATTGACCAGCGACATAACAGCAAAACAGAGTACACCTGTGTGCAGTCTCTCTACAAAGTTAAAATTTGCACCATCTTAAAATGAAATAGTTGTATTGTTTTGAAGTTGAAGTGTGGGGTATTTGGTCTTATGATTAACATGAAAAGGTCTAAACCTAAAATCTGTTTGGACCACCTATTCTATTCAAACCAAATCCTTATTTTATAACACCTGGATTTACATTAACATGATCACTCAGAGAGAGACTTACAGTGGGTCCACCGAAGGTGCAGACTTCACTAAACTTTGTACCAAAGATTCATAACCATTTTGAGGATTGAATCCTCTCACAGACTACCACCCTCACACACTTCATGATGAGCAATCCAGACACATCACAGTGAGTACAACGTAATTGTAAGAGGACTCAGTTCACAAGGGAGTGTTTTCTTGGATTCAGCCTAATCCGGTGAATATTGTTTGTATGCTTACACTAGTAACAGCTTTTTTAAACTCCCCTGCAGACTTTAAATTTCTAACACCTTCAAAGAGGAAGGGGCTTCGCCTGAACAGGGACTTCAACCCTGGACCCTCAGATAAAAAGTCTGATGCTCTATCGTCTGAGCTACCCAGGTTTGAGAAAGTATTCCTAATTGAGGAAATGTGGGCCTGGAGTCCAAATCTCAACTTTATACATGAATATATAATTTAACATAACTGTAAGGACACTGAATTTGAGTTGCAGATTTGTTGACTTGCTTAACACACTATCATGAACACAATGAGGGAAGGACACTTTCCAAATGCACTTTTCAATGCTTGTGAGGCCAGCAGTAAGCAGACTTTCTGCAAACTTATGAGGAGTTCACCAAAGCTGCAGGGTTCACCATACTTTGCAACAAATACTCCATGAAAATGAGTTAGATTGGAGAGTGAGATTGGCTTGAAGATAACTTAATGCAATCTTACAGAAAATGCAGTCAGGTTGCAGACTTGACCATACTTTGATCCAAATAATTATATCAATGAAAGTCTGGAGGGCTGATCATGTCACAGACAGACACCATCACACGCTTAGTGATGCTGAACACACTTTTTGCAAAATTCTCGGATGTAATGTAAACCAGTCAACATGTGGATTATACAGTTATTTCTACATGAGGAGGAAAGTGCTTTAACTGAACAGGGATTGAGACCCTGGACCCTCAGATTAAGAGTTCGATGTCCTACTGACGGATCTGCGCAGGTGTCAAAAAGCTTTTCTGATTGAGGAAATATGCACCTGGATGCACTTTTCAATGCCTGTGAGGCCAGCAGTAAGCACACTTTCTGCAAACCTATAAGGAGTCAACCAAAGATGCAGAGTGTACCAAACTTTGATCCAAATCGATTAAAATAGATTGAGGTTTGAATCCTCTTTAAATTTCTAAAACCTTCAAAGAGAAAGGGGCTTCGCCTGAACAGGGATTTGAACCCTGGACCCTCAGATTAAAAGTCTGATGTGCTACCGTCTGAGCTAAAGCTGGGGAACAATAGTCTGTATGGGGGGGGGGTGAGTTCGGGGGGGGGGTGAAGTGAACTGATAGTCATTAGTGTCTCTGCTGCCCATCACAAGTTACTGGACACAGTTTACGCTCCATTAGTTTGAGAAATATGACCAAACATGAAACTTAACTAGAGTATGGCATAGGTCGCCGTTTCGGTTCCCGACTGGAACATGTTGCTACCCAAAATTACCAAGCATTATAAATCTATCAAATATCACTTAATAAGTGATACAAATTGGATAGGGGCTTTTGTGAATGCCATACAGCCAAATAGCAATTCATTGTGTTGTTTAATGTTTACATAATATCAAAATTTTATTATTACTAATGAAATAATAATAAACTTTATATAGCAATGTAAGAACATTTTGTAAAAATCACACCTAGACACATACGTTTTGCATTTACTTTTGGCTAGAATATATTTGATATTTATTTTTAAATTTCTGACCAATGAATACAATAAGTATTGAAGGTACTGCAACAATGTAATTCTGACTGATTAGTTTGCATGCTTTCATGCAATGTGGAACTGTTTGAAATACTATTCTGTTCCGTTGTTGTATTTTCATTATATGCTAGTGTTTGAATAAGTGAAAGATACCTCTGTCGAAATATAGTAAATTTATTACAAATTTCACACCTTAATTCTCCCTCTCATACACACACACACACACACACACACACACACCCATACACCTATAATTATAGCAAACATACTAAGAAATAAATTAAGTGTATAAAATAAAATAAATAAAATATAATAAATGAAGTAAAAATAGAAGATAAATAAGGCTAGGACACTATTAGAATAACACTAAAATATAACAAGACATTTAAAAAAAAAAAAACTATTTACATTATGTACACATTAGGGTTGTCACGATACCAAATTTCTGTTTCGATACCGATACCAATATGTATTTCGATACTTTTCGATACTTTTCGATACTTTTTGTAAAAAATATTTCATTATATTATGTATTGCCTTAATGGGTTATTTAAATATTTAAAGAATGTAATTTAATTTTTAAAAATATATTTTTTAATGTATTTATTAACCATGGACATGTTTTAGCTCTCTGTATGCAGGCTACTGTAGGTTTACTACTGGGCTGGGAGGGGCTTTGTACTTCTTTCATTGACATTACAGTGCAGTGAACAGGTGAACAACATTATCACCTGTCGTTCTTGACTGAAGTCTCGGAACAAGTCCGCATGGTTGTCCTTTAAATGTTTCGACAGGTTTGAAGTGTTGGCTCCTTCTGCGAGACACACTTTGTAGCACCGCTTGCACTGCGGTGCTTCTGGGTTCAGAGGCTCGCCTTTATCGTTCGGTTTGAACCCGAAATATTTCCACACCGAACTTCGGGCCCCCATTTTGACCACAAGTACGGGCTTTTCTGCAGCTGCCATCTCTATCTACTGTATTTTCTTCAACCCGCTCCGTCTGTCTAAGACGCGACTTGTCGTTTCTCTCTCCTCCTCAGTCTAAACATGCGAGTGCGCGTGGGACGCGGCTTACATCCTCTCGGGCAACTACGTCACACTCGCTGGCCTCGCTGTGCTTAAAGAGACAGGCTCCAATTTACCAAAAAAAATAAAAGTACCGTTTGTTTTTAAATGCCGGTATAGTACCGTTTTCAAAACTCTAGTATCGCGGTACTATACTGGTACCGGTATACCGTGCAACCCTAGTACACATAGAGACAAAGAATGTCACAAATCTATTTTTTATCTGCCCTTTTCCTCCGCATCTCTTCCATCCACTGATCAACTGGCATGTTGGCTTTTTGGGGACAGTATATGTGTCCATAATACCGACTGTGACCAGTTTCCTTATTGCGGGGCTGGTGGCACTGACTACATTTATTCTTTTCAACTGTCCAGGTGTAAGCCCAGGTGGTGGGGAGGGAAGCGGGCCAGAAGGAGCGATCTGTTGGGCTCCAGGGACTTGTGGGGTTAGAAATATAAGAGGAGCGATGACAGGGCTGGGGTTGGGGACAACAGGCAATGTGGCAGATGTAGGTGGAGGTGCCGGCTGAGGGAACTGCCTCTGAGCTGCAAACTTCCTCTTGACCACTGCCTGTCCTGCTGTACTGTGGGGCAAGTGGTACTGATGCTGGGGGCCAGGGCGTGGGGGTGCAGCTGCGGGGCGCACCTGTACAGGTGGGAGAGGCACAGGAGCAACTGGAATAGAGGCAGGCAAGTTGACCCCTTGAAGCAGAATACTACTGCCCTGCCTCTTCAGTCTCTTGTTGTTCCATTGAACCAGTGTTGTTTGACTGATCTCAAACAACTGCAGAGTAGTGCTCTGCATTACTGTGGCATTACCCAGGACCAGCTGCTGGATCTTCCTGTAGTTCGTGACAATCAGAATCCATCTTGTCAGTGCGTAACTGCCCTGTTTTTTGGGGCTCTTGTAATGTTACACAGCTTGACACAGATGGACTCTACCAGACGACTACAGCCTGGCCACTGGGCTGGGGATCCTGAAGATGCCAAGGAACAACGTGTCGTGCACTCCACACCTGGTGTAAATTCAGGTCTCTTTTTGGCACACCTGAAGCGTCCTGTGGTAAGGTGGACCTGGTACCACGCAGCATACACCACTCGCTGCTGGTCATATTGCAGAAGGCTCTGGCGCAGGGCTATAATTGTACTGGCCTGTTGGTTGCTGAGTGCCAGTTTCACTCCTCAGCCCCACCAAGTACTCTGCCAGGCTATCCACTCAGTCCATCCCTGGGATACCTCGCTCATCAACAGCCTGGAAAATATAAGAGTACATCAAAATCAATTTCACAGGCAGAAAAGTGACACATCTTTCACAGTCTAACTTGTCACAAAATGACTTACCAGCTGTTGCTCAGGTGCTGCTGGGGTCATGGCAGGTTCCCCAGAGGGACCAGCAGTTTGAGTGGCGAGAGTAGCTGGCAGGATGGTGATGTAGGGAGGGGCAGAGGCTGTGCTGGGGATGACAGCTCTTGGGCCAGAGGACGTGTTGTTGCGCTCATACAAAATCTGTTAAATGTAATAAAATAAACATCAAAATAATGACAAGCAAAAAAAGAAGACCACTGACACTTTTTTGATGCAGCATTTCACAAAAAGACTTACGAGCTGTTGCTCAGGTGCTGCTGGGGTGATGGTTTGTGACCAGGCTGTGCTGGTCGTTGAGGACTTCTTGGTCAGCAAATTGAAAGCCTGAAACAAACAATACAATTGAAATAAAAATTCACATTATACCAAAAGTAAAACACATGATATGTCACATAATAAAAACACTTACCACCTGTTGTTGAGGTGGGGCAAGGGTGATGGGTGGTGAAGAAAAGGGATGAGCAGTTGTAGCGGGCGTGGTATCTGGAAGGCTGGTGGGAGTTGGGAGGACAGGCGCAGAGCAGGTAGGGAGGGCTGATGGGCCAGACTGACTATCATTGCTCTCATGCACAATCTGTAAAATGTAATGAATTCTTATAAAACTGCATTTAACTAGAGTTTTATCATTGCGTTTTATCCACGTTTCTATTTCTTGATGGCGTTAAGTAATTTTTCTATGTATTTCTGTGAAGCATTTTGTTAACTTGTTTATAGAAAGTGCTATACAAATAAGGTTTAATATTATCATTATTATTATTATACAATAAAATCAAAAATCATAAGCAAATACAGACATAGCACAATACAAATATGACAAGAATTATTACCAGTTGTTGCTCGGGTGATGCTGGAGCAATAGCAGATGCAGGAACAGCAGAGGCCTGAAGCGAGGTGGGAGTTGGATGTGGGCTTAGCTGGTGGTGACAGATGAAGGTTCAGAGGACAGGTCCAGTACTTCAACGGTTGGGTCTAAACCAGTATCTTCAAAGCGCTCATCTTCCAGTTCCTCCTCGGTGCCGACATTCTCCAGCATCTGATCAGTCTCCTCTGAGTCAGGATGTACATCCTGCAAGGCCTTTCCAGTCTGACGGAATAGGTAATCTAGACCTATTAGCTCCCCTGGGACAGACAAGACAATAATAGAGAGAGGAAATAAGCTTTCGCAGAATTCATAAAAAAAGATTATTCTATTTAATGGATATAACAAATAGCTTCATCATGATTGAAAGCTAAAACTAACCAGTGTAAATTGGTAATGATAACAATAAAATAAAATGTTGAACTGTAAATATTTAATCTCGCTGATGAATAATGATTCATACTGACCTGGAATGAACCTGTTCACATGTAAGTAAAAAGACTCAAGAGATGTGGAACCTCTGGCACACCTGTAGTTCGGTAAGACAATGCCTGCCTTGGTGGTAGTCCCAGTCTGTGTGTAGAGGAGCACACCTGGTTCATCCTGAATGCACTTAACATGCCTCTGCTGAACTTGCCAGATGTGCTGCATCCTCTACTGGTCCAAAAGAGGGACACCAAGAAAATCTCTGCCCTTGACCCTGATCAACTCATTAAGAAGCTGTGAAATCATGATGGTGGTCTGCCACTCTCCTCTTGTTTGCCTTCTACAGTGCAGGGCCAGTTCCTCCTTGGTGATCTGCTGGTCAACTAGATTTTCAGTGATGCCAGGGACACCTTCCTGTCTCAGCTGCTCCCGCTTGGCTTGCCACAGCAAGGCAGCATCTCCTCTGTCCCACTCAAAAATACAGCTGGACAGTTTTGCCATAAAGACAGGGTACAGAGGACGTGCATCCTTTTTAAATCCAGATGCCAAGTGGTAGATGTCAAGCTTGACAACCAGGTCTGGCCACCCACCAAATCTTTCTTTCAATTTTGCTTTCAAAAAGCTCTGAAATCAATCCTTGATTGATCCTTGATTCTGTATTCCATCACGCTTGCACCTCAATCCTGCTGGCCTTCATCCTGGTTGTAAGGGTTCACCACCATCCAAACCTTACAGGTCAGTTGCCATGATGTCCAAGGCAGGACCCTCTTGAGCAGTCAGGACACTGATAAGGATTTGGCCTTTCTCATTGCTCACAGATGTAAGCCACAAGGCCGTCCCCTTGGCAATGCTTGATAGCTTTTTGGTGATCTGTAATGGCACAGAAAAGACAGTGAATGATTAAATAAATTGTTTAATTTATATGTGAGTGCTCGTATAATAGTACTATGTTTCATTTCTAAATTTCATATTTTACATGCATGTATTGCTGTATTTTAGACTACTTTTGTTTATAATGTAGTAATTTACAGTGTTAACGGTTAAAAATATTTACCTTCTTTGTAGAGTCCATTTTTAGGATACTGTCAAACGTGGACGTTATGCTGGCTTTGATGTGGTCCAGCCTGCTGAGAATGTTTCATCCATAAACAGCCAGCATCCACCTGTGTGAAGGAATATCTACTGGCTCAGGTGGTTCATGGAACTTGACAGGGAGCAGGCTTGGCCGGGCAGCAAAGTCTGAGCATGCCCCAAGGTACCGGCAGAGGCGCTTAAGCCACTCCTCACTGTGGTTTTCCCTCAGCTGTCTGACCAAGTGAGTGGGAAAGGTACCGAGGGCCCTCTCCCTCAGAAAGCGAATCACTCGCATATCACAAGTGTATCTGTATTAAGCAAAGGGAAAGAGAAAAAGAAGGGGACTGTTACATCCTGTTTTATTTTGGTGTTTCCTGTTGATCCTTTTAGGTTGATCATCTGTTTGGCAGACACCTGTGCTGATTAATGGGCTGAGTCTATATAGGCTCTTTGTTCAGCTCTCTCTCTCTCCATCCTGCTGCAGCCGCACCTTTCTGGTGCTAGGTATCTGGTCTCCATTTAGTCCTGCATTGTCCTTAAGTTACTGTAATAAATTCATATGCAGTACCTTCCTACTGGTGTGGTGTCCATTATTATGTTCGGTGTTTGAGCCAGCGGTAACATAATAATGAGGGCTCGTCCGGGATACAAATCTAGTCATTTAGTTCTGGTTAGTTAGTGAGGTCATCTATGTGCAGCCACATGAGGTAGGTTGCTGAACTTGCCCAGTGAGTAAGCCGGCGGGTGCTGGAGAGACCAGCACCATTTTTGTTATTTTTGTGTGATAGCCCTGGGGGGTCTATGGCGTGCCCGGGTGCATCACTGAAGATAAATAGGTAAAGCCCTATAGTAACCAGTTAGTCCTAGAAAACGCTATAACTGGCGCTTGTTGATGGGAGCTGGGTACTCAGCAACAGCATTGATCTTAGCTGCAAGGGGACGAACCTGTCCCTGACCTACTTCCTTGCCAAGATAAGTGATGGTGGCTTTTGCAAACTCACACTTACTCAGGTTCAAGGTCAACGAGGCATTTTCAAAGCGCTGGAAAACAGTCAGGAGAGTATTCATGTGACTCTCCCAGTCAGGTGAATACACTACGTCGTCTAAACAGGCCTCACAGTTAGTTACACCAGACAACACTGTCCACATGAGTCGCTGAGAGGTGGCAGGGGCGTTACGCATGCCAAATGCAATTACAGTGTACTGAAAAAATTTGTCAGGGGTGACAAAGGTAGAGATATCAGAGGCTCTCTGTGTCAAGGGAACTTGCCAGTAACCCTTAAGCAAATCTAGCTTTGTCACATAAAAAGCTGTTCCTACCCTATCAATGCAGTCCTCAATCAATCAAGGAAAGGCATACCATCAGGGATTTATGGCGAGGGAGAGCAGACCTCTGACCGCTTTTGTGACACCATGGGGTCTCTATGAGTGGATCAGAATTCCCTTCAGTCTTATGAACGCTCCAGCTGCCTTCCAGCGCTGTATGGAGGATTGCTCGGAAGGGCTGAGAGATGACATCTGTGTTCCTTATTTAGATGACACCCTGGTATTCAGCAGAACCTTCGAGGATCACGTCGAACATGTGAGGGCAGTGCTACAGCGGTTACGTCAGCATGGTATAAAGTTAAAATCTAGAAAATGTGAAGTGTTCAAACGTGAGGTCCGCTATTTGGGGCTCATCGTGTCTGCGGAGGGTAGTAAAATGGACGCGGCTGACACAGTGGCAGTGAGAGCTTTAAAGGAGAAGAGGCAACAGACTGTGGGAGAACTGAGAGCAGTCATGGGACTTCTGAGCTACTACCGGCAGTACATCAGAGACTTCTCCCGCATCGCCGGCCCTCTTTATGCCCTGACAGGATCAAACCCCAAACCAGACAAACACAAGGACAGAAACACAAGGACAAAAAAAATGAAAGGAAAGTTCAAAGGGGCGCCTTCACACAAGCTGATCACATGGACTGATGAACATCAACTGATACTGGAGAGACTGATTGACTGTCTGGTTGAGCCACCGATTCTTGGATTCCCAGACTTCAACAAATCATTCATCTTACACACAGACGCTTCACACCAAGGTTTAGGTGCTGTATTATATCAAGAACAGGAGGGTAAGCTACGTGTAATAGCCTATGCATCACGCACTCTGACCAAAGCAAAAAAGAACTATCATCTTCATTCAGGGAAACTTGAATTTTTGGCATTAAAGTGGGCTGTAGCTGAGCAATTCAGAGACTATTTAATTGGCACCTCCTGTACTGTATATACAGACAACAACCCACTTACCTATGTGTTGTCAACAGCCAAACTCAATGCAACAGGGCATAGGTGGGTTGCAGAATTAACTGACTTTGACATAATGATCAAGTATCGTCCAGGAAAAGAAAATTGTGATGCTGATGGTCTTTCAAGAATGCCCTGTGACATAGAGATGATGGTGGAGGAATGCACAGAAGAAATGTCTTCCCCTTCAGTGCAAGCCACAGTACAAGCTGTTGAAAGTGATGTTTCACACACAGTGTGGTCCATGATGTCTTTTGAGTGTGCACAAATGGGTGAAGACACACCTACACCATTTTCAAAAACTGATATCTGTCAAGCTCAGAGAGATGATCAAACTATTGGCCCAGTCATTGCCTGCAAACAATCAAAAGAGAAACCTACAAGAGAGCAGTTAAAGTCATTCAATGTACAGACAAAGTGTTTGCTTGGTGACTGGGAGAAACTTACCTTTGATGGAAATGGAATACTTCAACGAAAGACTGCAACCAGAACACAACTTGTTTTACCTGAAAAATACAAATCAACAGCTTTGAGACAGCTCCACAATGAGATGGGACATCAAGGCGTGGAACGAACAACATCGCTCATCCGGGATCGCTTCTTCTGGCCACACATGCAGCGAGAAATAGAGCATTATGTCACACAAAGCTGTACATGTCTGAAACAGAAAAAGCCCTGTAGAGAATCCAGAGCTCCACTCGTACCAATTTTCACCACTCAGCCATTCGAGCTCGTATCCATTGACTTCCTTCATCTGGATGAGTGTCGAGGTGGATATGAATACATATTGTTAATAGTAGATCATTACACACGCTTTGCACAAGCCTACCCCACAACATCAAAATCTGCCAAGACTGTTGCTGATAAAATATTCAATGATTATGCGCTGAAGTTTGGATTCCCTCTAAGAATTCACCATGACCAGGGAGATGAATTTGAGAATCAATTGTTTGCACAGCTGAAGAAAAACTGCGGAGTGATGGGCTCTCGAACCACACCATATCACCCGCAAGGCAACGGGCAGGTGGAACGGCTAAACAGAACACTGCTACAAATGCTGAGAACGCTCACAGAGAAACAAAAGTCAGATTGGAGAGAGTCATTGCCCAAGCTCATCTATGCATATAACAGCACCAGAAGTTAAGTCACAGGTTTTTCACCTTTTTACCTCCTGTTTGGCAGATCACCAAGACTACCTGTTGACTTGTTATTTGGTTTGACCCCAGAGACTGGGACTGCTGATCATCAAGAGTACATGAAAAAGTGGAAACAACAGATGCAAGAGGCTTATGAGATCACAAAAGCAAACGCAAAAAAATGTGCTGAGAGGAGCAAGAAGAATCATGATAACAAGGTCAGGAGTTCTGTTCTGAATGAGGGCGACCGTGTTCTCATTAGGAATAGGACACCTAGAGGGGGAACGGGAAAGCTCAGGAATCACTGGGAAGATTGCATCCACAAAGTCATCCGTCAGGTGGGAAAAGACATGCCCATATATGAAGTGATACCTGAGCAAGGCAAAGCGAGAGGACGTAGGATCCTGCACCGTAACCTCCTGTTGCCATGTGACCATTTACCCCCAGAAATTCAGCTGAAACCAGCTAAAGTGAAAAGACAAATCACAGCTCAGACTCGTCGAGACAAAGATCAAACAGACCAAGAGACAAACAATGATGATAGTGATGATGATGACTATGGATACTTCCTCCGCTGAAACGAAGTCCTTCTCAACACCGTTGTGTGTGATGCGAAGTCGCGCTGGATGAATCAGACCATACCGAGCACCGTCAATGCCACGGAGTTGCCAACACAGTCAACACAGTCACTGTGGTAATGGAATCTGCATACAATGGCTCGAGGACGGTCACCAGGCTTGGGTTTAGGTTGGAGAGTCGGGTGAGACAGGTCCAAAAGCGGCTCCTTTACCAGATCAAATGCTTCCTTCATTAAGGCGGCAACAGCGGCAGTGGTACAGGTGTCAGGACCCTCCGGTACTCCCACTATCCTAACATTTATTTTCCAGCTTGGCTACGTTAGCAGTGAGGAACTTAATGGTAGCTTTCATCTCTGCGATGTTATCGGAGCACTCGGTGAGCGCGTGTTCCATCTCCTCAACCGTACCTTTCAGCTTGGACATGGTAGCATCGGTAGTTGCTTTATCACTTGTTAGCTGTGTCTTCACCGCTTGCAGGTCGAGCTTGATAGTAGTCAAAGCATCCCCAAGAGTGTCCAATATCTTTCCTTAGCGAAGCCAGCAACTCAAGCTTGAGGGCAGCAATGTCAAGGTTAGCATGCGTCGAGGCGACCTCTGCAGCGGCCGACGGCTCACTCAAGGATGTGATCGCGGTTTGTGGACCAAGCCTCAGTTGTGTCTGAATAGTATTGTGGGTTTTAGAGTTCTTTCCAGCCATTTTACGGAGTCCAGAGTAAAACTTCCCAGCAAAAAGTACTGCTGCGTAAGGCAGGACTTAAAATGTGACCAAACAGCGCAAAAGAATAACAATTTTAATCGAAATCAGCAGGAGCTTCCAAACTCACGTCCTACTCAATCAACTAAAGCAATAAATTATTTTTTTATGTGAAATCACAGAGGAGTGAAGGAGGTGTTTCAGCCCTGAGCAGCATCTGCAACCACTGCAGACCCCTCCTCCCCACAGAGATGACAGCAGCAAAAAGTTTGAAAATCAGTTGCCTGTAAAGCTTAGATATTATAATAATTGGAGGTGACTTGAAATGATAACCCCTGATTGGCTGGTGCTGTGATATGTTAAACTGTGTCAGAAACATCAATGATCAAATCAAGAGATAAAAGTTTTATCTTATAGAATAATTAAAATTTTCTGCTGGCCAGGATGTCACTATCAAATCTTGCTGTTCAGTATGTTTAGTTCTTCATGTCCATTAAACCTCATACGATTAACAACTAATTGTGAAAACTGAAGAAGTAGCGACTCAGATATTCTAACTTTGGTCACATGAATGGGTCAAACTCCAATAACAGTGGATCCTACATTTTCCATTATGCAGTTTAATCCTTCCTGTCTGATAAATTCACACATCTTTCAAATTCCACATGCAGGTCATGATATCATTGTGATATCATCAGGGTTATTTTCTCAGACTTTACAAAGCTCCTCCATAAAAGATATTACAGCACTGTTTTCATAGCTGAGTGGGACCATGACGAGTCCAGTCATACTACTGTTCCAGTCTTACATCATGGACCACTCAAAGTCACTGACAACAGAAAATAGAGTCTCTGTCTCTCACACTCACACAGAGCCACAGGGTTTAGTAAACCACTGATTGTTTTCATGGTCATTCATCATGTGAAGGAGTAAAAAAAAAAAAAAAGAAGCTTTAAGCTATTAACAAGCTAACAACATGCTAATGAGTCGAGGTCTGAGTATCTCTGAGGCCCTGTCTGCTACAGCCAATTAGTTAGCACCCAATGGGACATCACCTCTTATGAACAAGGTGGCTGCTGGGTGGAGCAGTGTCCCCCCCACCCCCTCTCATTTGGTTACTCTGATGAAGCTGAAATTAACTGTTACAAAGAACCATCACAGCTATGATTACTGATGTTGCAGCAGTGTGCCATCAGAGTGATTGCAGACATTTTCACTGGTTTGTTATTCATCATCATTATTAATTAACACATTTTAATAACAACAATTTAGTAGTAGTAGGGATTGGTAAGGTTGGTATGTTGGTGATGCTTTAAAGGGTCGAGGGGCAAAGACAGTTCACTATGGCAAATTATTGAATTCTGCTGATTATTCTGTATGTATAATTTAACTTTTTAAAAGCTAAAAGTTATTAGATTATTTTCAAAAGTCTTCCAAACTTAACTTTTTATCCCATCCATTCCTTTCAGTGTAGTTTATTTTCTGTTTCATCCACACATTGAAATTTAATTTTAAAGACACGTCTGTTTACCCTGATTGGGAAATTTTAAACTAATGTTTACAACCAGTGTGATCAAAAATATTAAACTTAACTTAACTCATTAGCCAGCTTTTGCTGTTGAGTTCTGTCAGTGCTACCATTTTTAAGATATTTGTCTCATAAAAACAAATATAATAGCTCACAGTATATACACAGAAACTGTGACATGCTTGAATGAGAGCGGAGTAATCCTCTGGAGATCCTGTCCATATTTGTCATATTTTATTTTTTTCCCTAAAATGTGACACAGAGATCAGTGAGATTTTCTAAACTATATTCTAAACTATATCCATATATACAGTATCAGCTGGTGATAGTATCAGTTTTACCACATTTGTGTGACAAACAAACAAAACAAAAGGATCCAAGGACTGGAGCAACCTGAAAAAACATTTGTATCTTGCTAGACTGGTTAGCAATTGCTTGTTGTATAGAGTGTTCATTCATTCATTTAAATGAAATTTCTACAAATCAAAGAGAGAAATTCAATTTTCCAAAGAAATAGGTAAAAATTAAATTATGTGCATTTACATTCGTGTTAATGCAATTTTATCAAGACGAAAATAAGAGGAAAATGTCTCTTGATCCACAAACACAACTTATGTTCAATTTCAAAATGACTTGAAACACATTCAATAATTGCGAATAATTCTTGATGGCCCTCTTTTTAGATAGGAGGTTTTAAGATGACAGTATATTATCAGAGTATATAATCCACATTCACCAAAGCCTTCCAGGCACAGTTATTAAAGGGCAATGCCACCATTTCACAGTTATTATCCTGACAGTTATTAAGCACATCCATCACACCTCCACCCCCCTCTATCAACCTTACACCACTGTCAGCCCTCCAAACAGAAACACAGACAGAGGATGAGGTGGACTGGCAGAGAGAGAGGGGAGATTAAATAGGTCTATTTGCAGGCGGTCAGAGAGTGAGAAAGGATAAGAGGAAGAAAGAGGGAGAAAAGAGGTAGAGGGTTAGACACAGAAAGTGATCTAAGGGCTCTAATTGCAGGATAGAGAGGGGTGGGGCTTTGAAAGACAAGCACAGGATACACTGTAAAAAAAACATGGAGTTGTGACCAGGCTGCCTCAACTACGACTGATCATTAGTTCTTTTAATTTAAAACTCCTGAGTCAAACTATCTGAAGCACAGATTACTTCCCCTACCAGTGCTATGCTGATGACACCTATCTATTTTTATTTTATTCTATTATTTCCCCCATCTGAAAGCCTCCATTTGCTTCTAACAAAGTGCTTCTCCACTCACTTCACTCGTGTGCAGCGTGAAGCAACAAACCACAGCAACCTCTGTGAGATTTTGACACATTACTAACCTGAAATACAGGGAAGCAGGGTGGGACAGGGAGACGTGGCTTGCTGTTTAATTCTCCACAGGTATGAGGAGAAGACGGTGGAACATATGCCTCTAACTATGATTCCTTGGGTAAACCATGTTCTCACACTCCCACCTGGCAAATTTATTATTTTGGTTTATAAAAAGTGAAAGAAAACAAAGATATAATCTTTTAATGAAACACAATGAACCCCTGAAAATCACACATTAGTTTGTATGAATCTTATTTTAGGATGACACCATTCAAGGTCATGGTTAGCATTATTGTGTCTTGTCATAGGTAATCACGGACTTTCTGCTCCAGTACTGTAAAGAGCCATATTAATAATTGGTCAATTGTATTTAGTGACTTGATAGTTAAAATGTTGAAATGCTCCTTTGGTTATGTTGTTAGTGATGTCAGAGCCAATAGCTCTCTTGGAGTTAATTAGTCTGTGGAGCAAGACAGTTTTTGAACAGTGTGCCAAGTCGAGCACAAAGAGTGGATCTTGTAACTTTATTTTTGTTCTGAGTAAACACTTTAAATGGAGTTACTGAAGATTCATTTGAGGTCAGGCATATTTCTAATACACACACTGTAGAGGTGATCTACATTGCTGGTAAGAAAGAAGATTGCTGCTTCAGGTACAATCACAAATGACCAACAGGTGCATGCTGCATGGGTCTAGCTAAAATGCTTATCCTGGCTCCTCTAACAGTGACATGTACATTGACTTATTTTAGCTCAAATGAGATGTGTGAGGCCTTTATGCTGTTTTTGACAGTCACGACTGTGACTGCTGAACAGATATTCAGCTCAAAACACTTTGAATATAAGGAGTGCAGTGGGACCCTAAAGGCTGAGTGGACTATAGGTTAAATTAAACAATGAGAATGAAGGAGTAAAGAAGCTGAGCCTTGAGAAATTTGGACCTAAGGGCTTGTGGTGTGTTATTCTGCTAGTGTAAATGTTGATATGCTAGTCTTTTGACTTTTCACCCTGCCTTCCAGAGCAAACATTCAGAACAGGCTGAACCAGTTTGAATTTACACATGATCAAATGACACTGTACAAGTTTGTTTGAAGTGCAATGAGGTTCAATATGTGGAGATACAAACCATGACTTGCCTGGATAGACGTTTTGGAGTGGAGGTTATCCAGACCTTTATGTCTTTAAGACATATCTGAAATTTGACTACCCGATTCATCTGGCTTCATAGATGAATACAGCTGGGTGTCATCTGCATAACAATGGAAAACTAGAATTACTTTCTCATGGTTGACTGCCTCTGCCGCTCAGACTAGTTTCAGATTACATCCCTGTTTATCCAGTCGTATAAAATATGAACCATTTGTGTGAAATTTTGTCATAATTGCTGTGTAAAGTCTTGAGTAATGGCTAAAAAGGGTTTTGTGAGGTCACACTGACCTTGACTTTTGTCCACCAACATCTTATTAGTTTGTCCTTGATTCCAAGTGAATGATTGGGCCAATTGTAAAGGGATCCCCTTGAAGAGTTCTCGAAATATTGCATTCACAAGGCCCGAAACCATATTTTGTGAGGTCACTGTGACCGTAACCCTTGACTTTTAGCCACCAAAATGTAATCAGTTTGTCCTTGAGTCCAGGTAAATATCAGATCGTCAATTGCGATTCTACCCAAAAGATTGTCATATGATCTTTTTGCCTGATCGCCCACCTCTAAATTACATAATATTTATTAAAAAAGCAACCAAGACATTTCTTCTGTTTCAAGCAGTACAGGCCATGGTGATGGTGGTGACATCTTGTAGTTGTTGTTGACTTTAGCTTTCTTTCCTTACTTTTACTTATTCCCTTAGATTGTTCTCTATTTGGTTCTTGTTTGGAACAGGTGTTTCAGATCATCTGGTTACTGCAGCTCTTTGATTGCACTCTAACATCTAAAAACACAGTCTTTCACTATGACAGAATTTGACTCAGTCAGTGACTGGCTTTTCAATGAATTTGCAACTCTTGCTGCATCCTTTTTTCATGCGAAACACACAAGTGACCAAGCTTCTATCACTTGTAAATCTCTTTGAGTGGTCAATAAGATTAGATAAGTGCAATAAATTGGAAGCCATTAACAATTTACCATAGAATAGATCCCATGAGTAGAAACTTCTGTTTCATGTGTCTTCTTGGAGGAAATCACAACAGCAACAACTAACAACCTTTTAAGAAAGATAAATCAAATCAGATCTAATATAGATGTATTAATTAATAGGGTCTGAAAGACAAGTTGATGGTTTAAATGAAGTAATTGTTGAAGTGAATGCAGAGAAAGTAAAGCGGCAGGGAAGTAATGAAGTCATTACATCTGACAGCAGAACTATGATTGTCAGCCTGGCTTCAGCTCTGTAAGGAAACCTGAGGTTGTTCTTCTTTTCTTCAATGAATGATGAATAATAGGAGGTTCTGGCATTACAGAGGGATTATGAACATGCTATTAGATTATCTTCAGACTGTTTTGACTACCCCAACTCTCTCTTGGCCAGAGCCCCTGCGTCTGTCACTAGACGTCTGAATTTAGTCCAGAATTCTGATACACCTCTGGTTTTCATCCCTCCAAAGTTTCCCCACAGCACTTCTTTGATCACTACACTGGCTCCAGAAAACTCAAGATAGAGTCATTGCCTATCTTCCACCACAGGCTGAAAACCACCTTTTCACACTACACCTCAAAACCCCTGGTAGCACTTCTCATGTCTTAGTTGAAGCTTGAAGTCATTGTTGAGCTTAGATACAGGATATTGAATCATATCACACAACGTAGTAGTAGTTTGGCACTTGGTCATTGAATTGTCAGTGTTATAATGTCCCTCTTTTCAGATCATTTTATGGACTTCTTGACCATTTGGGCTTAAAAGTAGAAGTTTATTCTTGATAAAAATCTGTTTTGTCCTTTTAGTTGCTGTTCTGGAACAACTCTCTTTTTTTTGGAAAGGGAACCCTTAAAACTTTTCAAAACATCTAATGCTTGTTGTTGTGGTGGTTGCACATATTGTAAGTTGCTACAGATAAAGGTAGCCTACCTGACAAATAAATTCATTTAATTACAGCAGAGCAAAGTTCATACTTGACAACAGTTGTGGAAACGATCTCAACACAAAGTTGACTTACACCAATGAGCCAAAACATTATGAATGGGCAACTTTGAAGAGTCACATGGTTGTGGACAGACTACTGGGTCAGAGCATCTGGTACCACTTTATATTAACTCCCCTTACAAAGCATTTATGAATCGTTTATAACTAGTTTATTAATTACCTTATTAACACTTTACAAATAATTTATAGGCTGTTATAACACATTAGATAAAAAGTGTAACAGTGACCTGTCAGAGTGCACATTATAGTCACAGTGTTTTGTCTCATCAGTTGAAGCAGCTGCTCTGGAGCTGCCTGCCTTCATCGACAGATGGATGGATCAGCAGTTTCCATTTTTTCTGAATATGCTGCACCGTAGAACAGCAGCCATGAAAACAATCAAACTACAAGGCCCCACATCATATGATATAACTCATTTGATGAAGATCAAGTAATATAAGTGAAAGCTCCAGGCACCCAAATAATTTTATCTAGGCTGGACAGTTTCCAGCATGTCTGTCTAATTCTTGTTTTCCTTGATCTGTCAGACTTCTGTTGATGTTCCCAAATCCCAGCAATAAACCTATACTATTATTATTACTGGAAGATAAAATGGCCAAACCTACAAAAATAACATCCAAGTTGTAACAAATTAGAATGATCCTTTTACTAATTACTGGTGAAAGAAGAGTTGATTTAATCAAATAGAAGAGAAGATTTTACAGTGTGTGAACAGGGTAGGGGTGGAGTCTTGGGAGGTTGGGGTTGGCTATTGAGGGGTGGTTGGTAGAAAGTGATCTAAAGCGCTGTAATTGTAGGTGGTGTGTTGGTGAAAGTGATTTTATATCCCAGCACATCCCAGCACGTCTGTGTGGCTGTCACATCAATATTCTACCAACCCCTCATTTAAGCATCAGCTGTCACCTCATCCAATCCCTCTACCCCCACCTCTCTCTCAATGTGTCAATAGAAACTCTCCTACACTGCTGACCACTGTTGCCGATTTTGATAATGCTGTGGAGAGAAAATAATTAGTGGAGAATTCAGACAATACATTAACCCCCACCCCAACCCCCCCATCCCCCCGTCACACCCTAACTTTCAATTCCTGCTACCCTAGATGGGTGGATGGATGGATGGATGGATGGATGGATGGATGGATAGGGGGGGATAATAGATGACAGACGATCATCTCTCGGAGCTTCTGTCAGCTGTGACCTTTGCAGGCTGAGTGACCAGAGAGAGAGCAGAGTCATTATCAGCCTTTATCCCTTTGTGTGTCTGTCACAGCCCCGCTGAGAGGAGAATGGCGCTGTCATTTAGGACACCGGTTCTAAACCTGGGGGTCAGGACACCGGGCGGTCACAGGAAAAATTTTCAGCATATGGTTTTACTATACAAATGATTTGCTTTTTTTCCCTGTTTTTGCTTTTTCCTAGATTTCAGATCATTGTTTGGACCGTGAGGAAAATGTTCAAGATTTGGTGAAATGTTGATTCAGATGAATGTTGATTTACCTCTGGAGTCTGGGTTGATGCGTCATCATTCTTGGTATTACAATGCTGTATCTGCACTTTGTGAGGATGCTTTAAGGATGTACCTTGACACAAATCACAGTTCTGAGTGAAGAGAAGGCAGACACTTTTTGTAATTAAAAAGGGCCAATCTACTTTAAAAGTCTGTCTCCCTGATGTCCAATATTCAAATGATTAAAAAAAAAAAAAAAAAAACTACAATTACCGACTTGTGGTTGTCTGCCTCCGCCTCTCAGACTAGTTTCAGATTACATCCAGTAATCCTGTTTATCCAGAATGATATAAAATATTAAACATTTGTGTGAAATTGTGTCATATTGGCTTTGCGAAGTCTTGAGTAATGGCTAAAAAGTGTTTTGTAAGGTAAGACTGACCTTGACCTTTGGCCTTTGACCTCAGTTTGTCCAAGAAGTGGACATTTGTGCCAAATTTGAAGAAATTCCCTTGAGGAGTTCTCGAGATAGATAGATAGATAGATAGATAGATAGATAGATAGATAGATAGATAGATAGATAGATAGATAGATAGATAGATAGATGGATACTTTATTTATCCCATAGGGGAAATTCATTTGAGATATTGTGTTCACAATGTCAGAATCATATTTTTTCAAAGATACATAGCACTTTACAGGGTAAAATATTAAAATAAAATGAAAAATTAAGATGTTAAAGTAATCCATTAAGGCCAATCGCCTCACCCCACCACCAGACAGGAGCCATTATGAAGGTACAGAAACATAGCTACAAGATGAGTGAAAAATTAAAAAAAAAAAAAAATTAATTAGTTGATTATTAATTAAACCACATGGAAACAGGCGAAGGGTCTTTTCCATTGCATTTGTTACCAGCAATCATGGCCAGTTTTATAAATGCAGTACGACAAATTACTGCTTAATTTTATTGAATGTTAATCTCATTATTCATAGAAAAAGACAATAACAGAAATCCCTCTGAAAATAAATCCTCGTTCAACAGAGTTGTACAAGAAATGTAGGAATAAATGAGTACAGTGTGAACACGTTATCCATGTACTCAAATCAGCTTTAACTGTTGACTGGTTTTGAACATACAGGTTGTGTGTGTGTGTGTGTGTGTGTGTGATGTGGTTGATGAGCATCAGGCATGCTAAGTAGCATCATGCAGGCAGGTTTAGACATGTAGTGAGGACCCCAGAGTCTACAGACGCCTCTCACTCTGCCTCGGTAAAACCTCAAAAGTAGACTCTCATCATCACCCTCCACTGCTTCAGCATCACATGGCCTCACAACAATCCCCATGATGGTGTCTCTGGTGCGCCACAATTTTTAAATTCTCTATGGTATGACCAAAATATGTAAATTAAACTTTAAGTATCTGACCAGTGAAAACACACGTGTATGTTTAATTATGACATTTTGTTATTTACATTGTGACAGCCCGCTGGCTATACCATGGCCTGTAGGGTGTGTCTTGTATCCCTTCAGGTCCGGGTAGGCGGAGTTTACATTTGTGCAACTGGGTGCACCTGGCCACTCCATACAGAATGCATTCAGGATCATCCATCCCAATCTTCCCCCTCTCACTCCATCGCTGGATATCCCCCTTACACCACATGGGTTCTTTTGTTTGGTTTGGTTTAGTTTAGTTGGACTTGTCTTAATTGTATACCAAGGGTATTCATTTAAAATTCATTTAAAAGTGGTCCAGCTGGGCTAAATGTCCCCAAGCTTTCTTACTCGAGTTGCAATGATTGGCTGAGTAGAAACATGTGACCAGTACCGTAAACGCAAGAAAAGCTACACCACTTAAAATAGAAACACTTTGTCATAATTGAATAATTCCCAATAATTTATAGGTTATACATTCAGGTAGAACACTGTCAACACAACATGATCACTCACAGAGAAAGTTAGAGGAGACACAATATCTTTATTTTTTTTAAGTTATTTTTCAGGCTTTTGCCTCTATTAGTCAGAGTGAGTGAGTGAGTGAGTGAGTGAGTGTGAGAGAGAGAGAGAGAGAGAGACAGAGAGAGAGAGAGAGGTTGACACGCAGCAAAGAGCCACAGGCTGGACTGGAGCCTGGACTGCCACAGCAAAGACTAAGCGTAGATGGCAGGCGCCCCCCCCAGGTGAACCACCGGGGCCTGAGACAGTCTGTCTTTCTTATTGAGTCTCTCACACAGAGCACAGCCTCCGTCTGGATCCACAATAGTTTATTCTTTATTTTCTTCAACTCTAGAATGTCACAGACTTTTATTAGAGGCAGGTCTTTATGTCTAACTCCCTCTGTTTGATATGTAGAGTTGGTCATAGTCATTAGTACGAAACCTTGTTACCGATGACTTCTCTCTCTCCCTCCCTCTCTCCTGCTCTCTCTGCTTGGAGTGCCTTATGTTTAGTTATTCCTCTAGTAATGAGTAATAAAAAGCAAGTCACCTCCAACATTCAAACTACCTCATACACACAGTTTGTTCTCAGTGAGCCATTTTATTGGTGCGTTGGTGCCTTGCTTTGTGGGCCCCTAAATAAAAGTGATTGACATGTTGAACATGAAACCTGAGATGTTGACATCTATCTTAGCAACAGAGCAAAACTCATAACTACTGACCTCCATCAACCCACAGAACACTGGTGATTTGGTGGGAAATGAACAAATGTTTGCTCAACAGTATGAAAAGTGAAAGGTATCCAATCCAGTGTTATTATAGACATTTTAACGTTGGAGTCTGTTGATGTCTTGACCATGTGACGTACACACTGAGGGAACATGTATCACAGCAGACAACCACTCCTCTGTGTTGTCCTTCCACTGTTTCTTCCTCTTCATCATCATGTTGCCTCCTCTGTGTCTCCTCCTCCACCTCCTCCTCTGAGACGCTGAATCCTCCTCCACAGCGACAACAGTACGAATACACACCTTCATCTGAAACAACATAATCACATTTTAGATAGAAAAGTGTTGATTTATCTACCTTCATCAGACAGTGATCATAAACATATACGGCCCATTATGATCCAGACATTGCTCAAAAATCGTAAGAGATTTCTCTATATTCATTTGCTATTTAAAGCAATTAGAATACAAACATTTGTATGTGTATATATATCCATCTCCTCTATATATAGTGGGGATCCAAAAGACTGAGACCACTTTCCCATTCACTTGAAAAAATGAGATATCACATTGACGTAAGTATTCAGAAGTATTCAGATACTTTGCTATGACTCTTGAAGTTAAGCTCAGGTTCCTCCGTTTCTCCTGATCATCTCTGTTTCTACACCTTGACTGGAGTCCACCTGGTAAACTCAGCTGATTGGACATGATGTGAAAGACACACACCTGTCTATATCAGGTCTCACAGTTGACAATGCAGATCAGAGCAGAAACCATGAGGAGGAAGGAACTGCTGCAGAGCTCAGAGACAGGACTGTGTCGAGGCTCAAAAACATTTCTGCTGCACTGAAGGTTCCTGAGAAGAACAGTGGTCTCCATCATTCTCACATGAAGAAGTCTGGAACAACCAGGACTCTTCTAGAGCTGGACCTGGACTAACTGAGACATCAGGGAGAAGAGATGGTCACTCTGAGCTCCAGAGAAACCTCCAGAAGGACGGCCATCAGCTCTCCACTGATGAAGTCCAGACGAAGCTTCTCCTCAGTGACAGTTTGTAAAGAAGCAGCTAAAGGACTGTGAGACTGAGAGAAACCAGATTCTCTGGTCTGATGAGACGACGCCTGAACTGTTTGGTCTCAGGTCTCAGAGTCATGTCTGGAGGAAACCAGACACCGCTCATCACCTGAACACCATCCCAATGGTGAAGCATGGTGGAGGCAGCATCAGGCTGTGGGGGACAGGGAGACTCAGGACCTCAGACCAGGCTGAAGGTTCACCTTCCAACAGGACAATGACCCTCAGCACACAGCTGAGACAACACAAGAGTGGCTTAGAGACAACTCTGTCAATATCCTGACCGGAACCCAATCCAACATCTGCAGAGACCTGAGAACATCTGTCCACTGAAGTCCTCAACAACCTGACAGAGCTGAGAGGATCTGCAGGGAAGAACAGTGTGAAAAGCTTGTTGGATCAGACCCAAGAAGACATCAACTGAGTCCTGAGTAAAGTGTCTGAATACTTCTGTCAATATGATATTTCAGTTTTTCCTTCTTAATAAAAACAGCATTTCTAAACTTCTGTTTTCACTTGTCATCATGATGTACTGCATGTAGACTGATGAGGGAGAAATGAATGTAAACAATGTTAGCATGAGACTGCAACATAAACTGTGAAGTGAAGGCTTCTGAAAACTTTCTGAATGCTCTATATCAGGCGTCACCAAATGGCGGACCGCGGTCCAGGCACGGACCTAGTGACGGTTCTGCCCGGACCCGTGAAAATTATATTATAATTATGATATTAGGCCTAATAAAAAGATAAATCATCACGACAGAAACGTCATCAATAGCCAAGCCAATCAAATCGATTGTTTACCTTTCAGCACCAGAGAACAGAGAGAGAGAGAGAGAGAGAGAGAGAGAGAGAGTAGATGAGTGAAAATGGCTTGCTCAAAAATGAGAAAAGTAGACAGTGAAAACCGAACTTTTAAAGATGAATGGACGGACCAATACATGTTCGTCCTGCCTGCAGCCACTTCTAAACCTGTGTGTCTCACATGCTGTGAAACTGTGGCGTTAATAAAAAGTAGCAACGTTAAGCGTCACTATGAGACCAAACACGGATCGTTTGATGAAACATACCCGCAGAAGTCCGCAGTGAGGGCAAGTAAGATTATGGAACTGAAAGCACAGTATGACCGGTCTACCCGTGTCCTCACACATGCATTTACAGTGTTCACTTAAGATTGCGTGGATTTTGGCGCAACACAAGAAACATTGAGCGATGGGACAGTGGTGAAGGAGTGCTTAAATGCGGCTGCAGAGATTTTACTTGACGGTAAACAAAAAACGACATGTGTGAAAAAATCAAGCCAATGCCATTGTCAGCTTCAACGACAACCAGAAAATCCGAACTATTAGCAGAGGATGTACTGGCACAGCTTGATGCAGCTGTTCAAAACGCAGTATGCATATCCTTAGCTATTGATGAGTCCACAGATGTAACAGATAATGCCCAGCTTTTGGTGTATGTGAGATTTCTTCACAAAGAGAAGAAAGAGATGTGTGAGGACCTGTTGGGTTTAATGCCACTTGAGACACACACAAGAGGAGAGGATATATATGAGGGGATAAAGGAGATGCTCACAAAAAGAAAGATTAATTTGAAGCAAGTAGTCTCAGTCACCACGGATGGTGCACCTGCCATGGTTGGTAGAGAGAAGGGGGCTGTGGCACGGATGAAACAAGACAACCCTGATCTCATAGCCTGCCACTGTATCATCCATCAGACTGTTCTCCGTGCCATTCTGTCTGAAGAGTTTGCTGAAGTAATGAATACCCACAACAACGTGAGATGGCTAAGCAAAGGGAATGCACTGGGACGCTTCTGGTCCATCCGAAAGGAAATAGCTGCTTTCTTACAGCAGCTCAAGAGACAAAAAGCAACACAGTTTGCAAACTTTTTGCAAGATAACAACAAGATGGATGTGGTGGCTTTTTTGGTGGACATCACAGGACACCTTAATAAACTCAATTTAAAGCTGCAGGGTCAGAAAAATTCTGTCTGTGATTTGATGAAAACTGTCCGCTCCTTCCAGATGAAGCTGGACATTTTCAAAGAAGATCTCCAAGGAGAGTGTGAGCACTTCCCACAAATGCGGGAACAAGTTCAGGGTAAGAGAGACATTTCCCCTTATGTCAGCTTCATAGACAAGCTGATTGGAAACTTCTGTCATCGATTTGACAGCTTCAGCCTTGGACACCAGCTCCTCCTGCTAATCGAGAATCCATTCCTTATCAGAGAAATCAGAGGATTTTCCAAAGGAGGTGACACAGACCTTCAAGTGGGATCTTGATCTTTACAGTTAGAGCTCACTGATCTGCAAGCAGATGTTGCTCTGAGAGAGCATTTTGAAACAACTGACTCTGCTACTTTCTGGTTACAGATTGTGCCTGAAACCATTTTCCCTGATCTAACCAAAGTAGCACTACACACCTTAAACATGTTTGGATCAACTTACAGCTGTAAGACAGCTTTCTCTACAATGAACATTATTAAAACAAAGTACCGTTCCTGGCTTACCAATGAGCATCTCCAAATGAGCATGAGAATGGCACTAACTCCATTTAAGCCAAGATTCAAACTGCTGGCAGGAAAGTTACATGCCCATTTCTCTCACTAGGAAAGGAAGTTGGAAAGGGAGGAAGGAGAGGAGAGAGGAGAAAGGGAGCTGCTCAAAGCTCTGCACTTTTCTTTTATTCAGTAAATTCTGCCCTGTTCTATTTTACTTGAAATGTAGGTATTAAGATTCCTGTGTTATTTTATTTTAAATGTAGTTAATACATGTTTAAAAAAGGGGGTGAGCAGCTCAAAGGTCTTTTGTTTACATTTTTTCTTAAAGATGCACTTTTATTTTATTCAAAAGATTCTGAATGTTTTTACATCACCCTAAGTTCAGGCTGCTCAAAGCTGTGTTTGCACTTTTTATTTATTTTATTCAGAAGAAATTCAGTCACTTGAAATGTAGTAAAGACAACTACAGTAATGTTTTCCATTCAAGTGCCATACAAGTTCAAACTTATCGGTGTGTTTAAAGTATACTGAAAACACTTGGAATTTGACAATAAATGATATAGAAAAGTACGTATGTTGTTTTTCATTTTCATCAGGGTGCACTATTTCGAGTGACAATATAAGATTCGGATCTTTGCTGGAGGACATTTTTGTAACTGGACCTCTTTGAATTTTAATTGCTCTATATGTATCTACAGTACATTGTATTCCTTCCATTTTATTTAACAAAGTTTATTGTAGGTGTCTTACCAAGTTTATAATACTTTTGGATTTTTCATTGTTTTTTATTTTTAATTTTAGTTTTAATTAATTCACTTATTTAGTTTAGTTTTTATTTTTTGAAAACACTCAGTCTTAGTTTAGTTTTTATTAGTTTCAGTTTTTTTTATAATACGAGGTGTTTGTCAAAGCCAGATTCAAAAGGTCAGAAAAAGTATTGTATAATAAAAACTCAACAAAACATCAAACCCTTTTAAAAATGAAAGGACTGATGAACAACCATCCACTTTAAAAGGTCTGTGTTAGTCAGTTTGTTTGTATCATTAACCAGAAAAATAACTGGAGAACAACCACAGCAACAACAGAACATAAAATCTACATCCAGGCACAAACAAACATGTAAACAGTGTAAATGTGTGTAGTTGTGTTTCCGAGGTGAGATGCATGTCGAGAAGAAAACTTGAAACAACTCAAAAACCCAACAAACTCTTGATGTTTGTTTAATTTACATGAACCAACTCAAAATGAACTCACCAGTGAACTGGACTGTCCAGCACCAGTTACAGCTCATCACTGCAGTTAATTAACAATAAAATACTTTATTAATACGGTGAACGTTTTGGACACTTTAAGTGCATGTGTACTGGTCGTACACTGGGAGCCAATCATCTGGTAAGATACTGCTCTGTCTGACACAGCTAAAGAAATGAATGTTAGATTTCATACCCCCCTAAAATACTACAGGCTTATGTACGCAATAAAGAGAAAAACTGACAACATTTGCTCTATAATTTTAGTTAGTTTTGTAAACATGCAATACAGTTTGAGTTAATTATCTTTTTTTATAAAACCTTGTTTTTGTTAATACAAGTCAATTTTATTTCAGTTTTCACACCTAGTTTTCATTATTTTGTTATTATTTTGTTATTAGTTATTGTCTATCTCTCCTTTCAGGATTTCCACCAGTGTATTCCAAAGCTGGCTTCCTGCAGGGACCTGTGTTGACCCTGCCCAGACCTGAGTCCGTCCTGGTTTGAAACCTAGATATAAAGACGTCAACCCCTAGCCTTGAGTCGTCAAAGCCCACCCTGCCTGTCACTGAGAGCGTATTGGGTGCATGCATGTTCTGGGACTGGGCTCACTTCACCGAACCGAGCACCCCCAGCTCTGCATATCCTGGCAGCTATACTGTCAGAAACCCTGCCTATATTACCTGAATAATGCACTGACAACTTGAAGTAGACAAATTTAGTGGAGATGTAGTGTGAGTACAGACGATGCAGCTGAACAAACTGATGAGTTAAGTGTGAAACTACCTTGTTACAATGTAGAAGGAAGTGTTAATTTTACACTCAGAATTCAGCTGCTGGATATCCTGTGGTTAAGGCAAAGATACGTAACTCTGTATGCAAGATAACAAATGTATCATTTATCATCTTCATCAACTACTGCTATTTTGTTTTTATGTGTCTTAGTGTAAATGGTGTGTCATTACCCTTGTCCCAGGTCATGTCCTCCAGATAGACTGTAGAATCTACTGGCCAATCCTGTTTCAGCTCCTGTGCTGGAGAAGCATTAATGCATCATTATTATGGTGGAAGGAAGACCAGCAAAATTATGTAATATTCACAATGAACACTATGAGGTCTTTACACTATATGTGTGTATTGAGTCTGGACGAGGCAGAATACATGGCTACAGTGGAAGCACCTCACTGTGACCGTTTGTGACTGAGTCTGTTTGATACTAGACTGCATACGTCCAACACAATCCCTAACCTGAACGATCACATAGCTTCTTTTCCCTACTCACCCACAATATCACCCCCACGAGAACAGTCCTACCAGACCTTTGTTCTCATGCTTACGTCATGTGCACTGGACTTTTGTTGTCATGGTTACAGTAATGAACAGGGGGTTAAGCGTGTGGAATGGTCATGGTTTGCTTAGGTGTAGGCATAAAAACAAATTAGCTCTGTTTAGGAAACGGACACACTGTCAAAAAGACACACTGTCAAACGGACGAACCGTTAAAAGGACGAACTGTCTAAAAGACACATTGACTAAAAGAAACACTAAGAAAAAGACACACTGTCACACTGATTTATTTTTGTGTGTAATTCTGTTCATTTAATGGTTTAGTTTGCAATCCATTTAGTTCATTTATGAGTTGAGCGCTATTTGAGTTCCGCCACCAGGTGATGCTGTTGAGGCAACAAGAGACAATTTGTTTAATCCGCCCATTCAGTTTCACAACTGTATTTGTATTTGTGTGAAAGGCTTTAAGGTATAATTAAAAAGTTTGGGACGACATTTTTCTTTCAAGTGGAGGAGGGTGTGAGGGGTCAGTTATTTCAAGACTGTTTATGTTTATTATCGTTGGTATTTCATATTGTGAATTAAGAGACCCCCCTGATTTATTTTAGTGTGTAATTCTGTTCATTTAATGCTTTAGTTTGCAATGCATTTAGTTCATTTATGAGTTGAGCGCTATTTGAGTTCCGCCACCAGGTGATGCTGTTGAGGCTACAAGAGACAATTTGTTTAATGCGCTAAGAGAAGAAGAAAACGCAGTTCAGAGTTGTTGTCGTTGTAAACAGCATGACAGCTTACATGCTAGTTGCTTTAGCAGCTAAGGACACACAGGTGGACTGTAAAGTTATTGTTTCCTATTTTATATTGTGTAAAATAAATAAAAGACACTGTGAGAGAAAAGTCCGGCTTGTGAAGTCATCCTGAGCTGCAACATTACAAAAAAAAAAAAACTACAAGCTATGCGGACTTGCAGCCACTTGTTGCCAGCGCGTCATTTGGCAAGACATACTGTCAAAAAGACACACTGTCAAAAAGACACACTGTCAAAAAGACACACTGTCAAAAAGACACACTGTCAAAAAGACACACTGTCAAAAGGACAAACTGTCTAATAGACACACTATCAAAAAGACATACTGTCATACAGAAACACTATCGAACAGAAACAGAAATATACACTGTCAAAAAGACACGTTCAAACACAGTTTAAAAAGACACATTGTCAGAAAGACACACTGTCAAAAGGACAAACTGTCTAAAAGACACATTGTCAGAAAGACACTGTCAAACAGACACTGTCAATAGACACAATGTCAGAAAGACATAAACAGTTTCAAAAAGACACACTGTTAAACAATGTCAAAAAGACACATTGTCTAAAAGAAATACTGTCAAACAGAAACACTTGAAAAGACACTGTCAAAAAAAACACTCAAAAAGAATACAGTGGACAGAATCTCAGTCAACAGATGGAAAGTGAAATCAATGGACTGATGGATAGAGTGATGATGGAGGGATGGATAGACAGGTGAACGGATGGATGTTCACACACATTTTTTACACTTCACTCTTGAGGAAACAGTCATTATCAAGTAGTACAGTTTGACAGTGATAATGACTTTGAACCATGAATAATTAGTGCTAAACTTTGCTTGGCTTTTAATTAGTGTGAGGAATAATTGCTGCTAAACTAGTGATAATTTAAAATAGGATAAATAGTGAGGGAGAGGCAGGAGCTTTCAAGGAAGCATTTACGCACATATACCGACAGAAAAACACCTTATTTCCTACAGTTTCTGAGACAACAGTATGATCGTTTGAGAAGTTTCTAGGTCAGACTTGTAACATTTCTGTAGCACTGTGAACATGAAACAAGTCTGAATTGAATACTGTCAGAGTAACATAAAGACTGCAGCAGCAGCACAAAGTGAAACATGCAGAGAGCTACAGAAATGTGCTTCTCGTTCCATCTTCAAATGTCCCTGTAGTAAATTATGCACAAAGGGAATAAGATCAGTTTAATAAACTTTGAGACTGTGAGACAACTTGAAGTTGTTGAGATTCTTCTCAAATCACATCATCTATGTATATTTTTAATTTTCATTCATGTCAACTTAATATGCAGGACCGTGTGTGGTCAATGTGTGAAACTGACCAACTTCACTCCTCTACTGCCTCCACACAAGAACACATGCTCTCACTGCTTTTATTTATCCTCTACACAGATATGTCAGAACAGGTATGAAAACAGGACCATGCTAAAGTATGCAGACGACTCTGTTATTGTTAGTCGGCTCCAGGACAATGACACCAGCCACAGCACAGTCATAGATGATTTTGTCAAGTGGTGTGAGGAGTCCTACCTTTAACTGAACATATCTAAGACAAAATATATGATAATTGATTTGAGAAGACGAGCCAACACACATGAAGTCACATCCATCAAAGATCAGACAGTGGAATGTGTACAATCTTAAAAACACCTCTGGTAGAACTTTGAGGTAAATTGTGAAGCTGTGTGCAAGGAGGGGCACCAGCATTTGTTGTGTCTGAGAAAACTGTGGCATTTCCATATTGACAAGACCGTGATGATCTTATTCTACCGTGTGCTTTTGTTGAATCGATTTGATCTTGTCTCAAGTATAATGGCTTGAAAATCTGTCTTTAAAGAGCGGGCATTCTCTCAATCAAATTGTTAAATGGTCCAGTCAGTTGAATGGTGCACATCTTAACCTAGCATCCCTGTACACCAGACAGTTACAGCAGGTAGCTGACTTGATTTTAAATGACGGCTCACACCCTCTGAACAGTGAATTTCAGCTTCTTCCTTCTGAATGAAGGTTCATAGTCCCAAAGTGCAAAACAAAACGGTATTAAGTGTTTTGTTCTATCAGCCATCACTCATATAAATAAGGGTTAGGGTTAGTGCATAGAAGTAATGTCTTAATTGATTTATTTATCTTTACTTACCCTGTGCATTTGGTGTTGTCTGTGCTGTGTGTTTTTACTGCAAAAAAAAATTACCTACGGGTACAAATAGAATAGCCTACCTACCTACCTATCATATTCCTGTTTCTGTTGTCATGACAATGGAACAAGTTTGAAACAGTGACTGACACATGGCTGATTAAGATTACATGTTAACCAGCAGTCTTTTTTTTTATTTACCTGCAGAAGGTAAGACTTTTATTAGAGGCAGGTCTTTATGTCTAACTCCCTCTGTTTGATATGTAAAATTAATCATAGCAGTATTTTAGTGCGAAGCCTTGTTTTCATTCATCCATGTTGAAGTTACCGCATTACCTGTTAATACAGAGTTAACACCTTCCGTAACTGTTTCAAATTAAAAGAACTCAAGAGTTTCAGTAGACAGAAATCCCTATATTTCTTAAGAGGGCTGGTAATGCTATGCTGACAAATTATCAAGCTATTGTAAAAACACTGTTCTGCTGTCAGTATTTGTAAGTACTGTAAATATCATATAGACACTGGAATAAAAAATAAAATGTAAAATGAGCCACCTAGGCTGTGTGATATTTCACAAAATGAATGTCATGATTAATTGTTACATTTACCTCTGTAAAAATTAATGCAACATTATTACATTATAAGTGAAATGTGAGGTCCTACCTCTCCTCTGCAGGTCGTACTGTCTCCTACTGTTCTGGTCGCTGAGGATCCTCCACACTGCATCAACTTCCAGAAACTTCTCCAGACCAGATTCTGCTTCTGTCGGACACTCGCCTCTAAGACGGTCTGGGTGGTACTACACACACACACACACACACACACACACACACACACACACACACACACACACACACACACAGATACACAGGGAAATTCATACTAAAAAAAGGCTGGAACTCTGGAACACACCAACTTGATTTAACAAGCTCAGACTCCTGAAGACTGATAATCCGCATCTGTTTTAACACAGAACAAAGTCAGTAGATTTTGTCCCTAAATTTCTACCATATAGTCCTGTCAAGAAATGATGACTTTATGACAGCATGAATAGACTGCAGTGAGCCATAACCTCCTCCACATACATGCAGGCGTGTGTGTGTGTGTTGTGTTAAGACATGAAAAACAGATTTGAATTGAGAAAACATTGAGTTTACCTTGAGTACTGGCTATCAATACAGTGGCAAGAAAAAGTAATTGAACCCTTAGGAATGACCTTCATTTATGTATAAATTTGTCCTCAAATATGGTCAAATCTTCATCAAAGTTGCAATTATGAACAAACAGTCAATCTGAACTAATAATACAAAATCATTATAGTGTTCTTGTCCATATTGAAAAAATCATCCAAACTATCACAGTGTAACTGGAAAATGTATGTGAACCCCTCAACTAATGACATCAACAAGAGTTCAGGAGTTATCAAACCTGGAGTCCAATCACTGAAACAAGACTTGAGGTTTGGGTTGGAGACACTTTGACGTATAAAAAACACTAAAATATTTAGAGTTTGCTGTTCACAAGAAACATCTGCTGATGAGAACCAGGCCTCACATATCTCAGAGGACTTATGATCGACAATTGCATGAATTAGCATGAAGCTGCAAGGGTCACAGGAGTCATCTCAAAGAGTTTAGATCTTCATCAGTCCACAGTCACACAAACTGCCTATAGAACAACTTCAAACAAAGATAATCCACCTTCTGAAGTGGCCCAGTCAGAGCCCAGACCTGAATCCTGTGGAAATGTTGTGGACTGAGCCAAAGAGAGACATGAAAACCAGATATCCTAAGAATATGTCTGAACTGAAGTAGTTCTTGAAAGAAGGATGGTCCAAACTTCCTCCTGAACATTGAGCAGCTCTGATCAGCAGCTACTGGAAGCTCTTGTTGGAGATTATTGGGGCCAAATGAAGTTCAACCGGTTATTAAACCAAAGGGTTCACTGACTTTTTCCACCAGAACTGTGAATGTTCAATAAAGACACCAAAGATTAAAATTGTTTGTGTTATATTTCCTTATAAACCCTCACAGGCAGAGGCAGAAAGAGAGGGAGAGGGAGAGAGAGAGAGAGAGAGAGAGAGAGACTACACTGGGATTCTGCTATAACTATATAGTGCATGTGCCCTCTACTGTCTCCACATGCAGCTGCTAAAACGGTTAAAAAATATAATTATATTTTCACGTAACGCTGGCAGTGTGTCCCACACCTAATGGAGCCAAGCAGTGTGGAGACAGACAGACAGACAGACAGACAGACAGACAGACAGACTGACTATCTAATAGTAGCTGTGTGTTACTTCAGGCTGGCACAGAGGGTAGTGTGTTTACCTGTAGGGCCAGCTGCTGGTATCTGTGTCTGAGCTGCTGGACCGAGTCTGAGGGGCTGGCTCCCAGGACAGCATACAGGTCCTTCTTTTCTGCTTCGCACATCCCTGCTCTAACACAAGACTAAAATCAGACTGAGACATCAATGACTACTGGTAAAGTTAATGCTCTTCACACTGGCATTTACATATAAGCATCACTGGGCTCACAGCAGCATGTAGTGCACATCGTAAACTACAAAAACATATTTGAAAGTAGGGGTGGGAGAATTATTTTATTTTATTTTTGATTAAGATTAAAAACCATCCCCTCAACCACTCCCTGATTACACTTTGATGTATGTTAGCAACGTACGTAGGAGTGCATCATCTCGGGCAGTTTGTCGGTTCACAGACTTTCTATAGATAGTTTGCAGAGACTGTTCCCTGTTTGGCTGCTATCCCACTCTCAGATATCTTTAACTTATATCGTGTATAACTGGAAAATCTACTTTTATCTTCTATTCTTTTAGTTTTGAAATCGTTTTTTTTTATTTTGTTTTTTATTTTTTGGTGGTGCTTGATATTAGCTTTACTATCAACTATCAACAAGC
Organism: Seriola aureovittata; assembly: GCF_021018895.1. Lineage (NCBI taxonomy): Eukaryota > Metazoa > Chordata > Actinopteri > Carangiformes > Carangidae > Seriola > Seriola aureovittata. The sequence goes on from NC_079373.1 coordinate 985,931, forward strand.
TGCTGCCAGGGTTGATGTGTTGTAGTTGATCTTATCTATTTTTGTTAAATAATATATTGTATATTTAATTGTATATATTTATATACATTTTTTTAATTTATCTCATGTTTTTATGTTTTTTTTGTTTTTCCATTGAATTGTATTTAAAGAGTCCAATGATAAAAATCCTTTTTTTTAAGTTCAATAAATGTGTGGTGTTTCCAAAGTCAATGATTAATGGTGTTAAATAATCGTGATCTCAATATTAATCAAAATAATCCTGATTATGATTTTTGCTTGATCAGTAGCGGGTACAAAGCTCAAAGGTAACTAAATACACACTCTTTTAAAACACTGAATTTTTAAAGGTCAGAACTCAAAATGAATTATCAGTAGAGAAGAAGGAGCAAATCTAAACAACACATCAAGAATGACATGGTCATGTTCTGCCTCCTCAGTGTGTCCGGTGGACAGAAAAACTGCTGCTGCTATTAGCTGAACACTACACTCAGTACTCTGAGAGAGGCTGCTGATATCTTGTCCAAACCTCCTCCACACTCCTCACACTAACACTCCTCTCTTTACAGACACTATTCAAAAAACTATAAGGCACTGATTTACTTATTAATTATTCACTGAGCAACTGGATTACATGACATACAAAAGAAAATTAGAGAAACAAACGTGTCTCACAACTGGAAAAAATAAAATTATTGGGGCATCTCTAGTGGATTCTCACCAACATAGTATTCAGATAATCAATAAAAGAACCACGGAATTAATCAGCAACTACTTTGCTCATCTATATTCAATACTGAATGTTCTGGAGTTTGGGATTTTTGGTCAGACTGAACGAGACACCTGGAAACATTACCTCATATTTTGCACAATTTCCTGACCAAACAATTAATTGAATTATCAAGAAAATAGAAAAACAGTGTAATCTATTATCAAAACAATTGTTAATATATGTAATATACCTATTAGAAAACTGAAAAACGAATCCAAAAATTCTTTTCAAGTGGAGGACAGAGAATCATTGAATGCCAAATAAAATATTTTTAAGAAACATAATGAGGTGGCTCACGAACCTTGTTATTAATTAAAGAATTGAACAGATATACAAATATACTCGATAGTTATCCCTACGTTGAATCTGGACTTACTTTACTTCCGGGTTCTTAACAACACTGATTCTTCCCCGCCAGATGTTTGACAGTGAGACGGGAGCAGTGCAGCGTTGTTACACAGGCAGTGAACTGACTGCCTACGAAGCTACGACTCCACCAATGTTTTCTACACGGTGTTATAGAGCAAAAACATGGCGCTAACTCCACCGAGATGAACTCACATCAAAATACACGCTCGAGCGCTGTATGGAACCAACGTTTAACGTTGAAGAAACCGGAAACGTTGTTCTTCCTTTAACGTTAGCTTGTGATGAGTAGAGCGCGTTAAACAGACACTTTGGGTTCTGTCCTTTAGTTGAGTTTTTTCTGTTTGTGCTCTAGATGTAAATCACTGAACATACCTTAAAAAGAATGCTGTCGCTCGTGAGACGACATTGTGTACAGCAATGTTATGAGTCCCCGTGAAAAACAAGCTACGTGTATAGTCCGCCTGAATACTGTTCCGCTGACAACTTCCTGTCTTTTTAGACATTTAGAATTAAAGAATAAAAGCGTCATTGCTACATCTCTGCAACTTTGTGAGAAACGGAAAAAGCAACCACATGCAAATGCATATATATGTATATGTATATATATGTATGTATATGTAACATTATGTACCCATAAATAGAGAGATAATAAATGCTTTATTATTCAAAACATTGTCCATTTCATCTTATTAAAACAATTCAACAATAGCCTCTGAAATAAGATACATAGTTAAATATGAACAATACATACAAATAAAAAAATATAATAAAAGGAAATAAATGCAACATATAAAAAAGGATGATGAAAATAATAAACAAATGTATTTCCAAAGGACAAAAGGACAATACCAAACAGGGGTACCATGAAAGAAAACAAAGATATTAAAAGGAAAATATTTAGGCCTTTGCAGGTTTCTAATGCTTTTATTGCTTTACTGTTCTTTAGTTCATGTAATGAATCAATATAGTGTCCAATTATTATTATATAATGTTGTATGTATGGTTTGTTTTTGGTCCATGGACAGACAGACAGACAGACAGACAGATAGATAGATAGATAGATAGATAGATAGATAGATAGATAGATAGATAGATAGATAGATAGATAGATAGATAGATAGATAGATAGATAGATGCCAAGCACAGACCCAGACTTTTTGACCAGCTTGTCCAGTCTCTTTGTGTTCATGTCGGACATGCTGCTGCCCCAGCAGACTGCAGCATAAAGGAGTACACTGGCCACCACTGACTGATAAAACATGCATTTCACTGCAGACGTCAAAGGACCTGAGCCTCCTGAGGAAAAAGAGCTGGCTCTGCCCCTTCAGGTAGATGGCATCTGTGTTCAGAGACCAGTCTAGTTTACTGTCCAGGTGAACACCTAGGTATTTATAAGTGTGCACCACCTCAATGTCCTTCCCTTGAATGTTGACTGGCTGAAGGGTGGGCCTAGACCTCCAACAGTCCATGACCATCTCCTTGGTCTTGGAGGTGTTCAGAAGGAGGCAGTTCTTGTCCATTCACTGAAGGCCATCATCAGATCCCTGTACTCCTCTTCCTGCCCGTTCCTGATATTCGCCACAATAGCTGTGTCATCCGAGTATTTCTGGATGTGGCAGGACTCAGATTTGTATTTAAAGTCGGCCGTATACAGGGTGAACAGGAACAGAGCCAGAACAGTCCCCTGTGGAGCCCCAGTGCTGCTCATCACTGTCCCTGAGACACAGTTACCCAGCCTGATGTACTGTGGTCATCTTGTCAGGTGATCCACAATCCAGGATGTGAAGCAGGGATCCACCCCTATCCCTTCCAGCTTGTCTTTAAGGATGGGGGGTTGGATGGTGTTAAATGCATAACCCTCATATAACTACCTCGCTCATCCAAGTAAGAATGGGCCAGTGGAGCATTTAAAGGACGGGATCATCCACTCCAATATGTTCTTTGTAGGTGAACTGTAGGGGGTCTAGTGCATGTTCAACCTGTGGCCTCAGAAGGTGCAGGAGCAGCTGCTCCAGGCTCTTCACGATGTGTGATGTGAGGGCCACAGGTCAGTAGTCATTTATCTCAGCCGATCGTCCTACTTTAGGGACCGGAACAAGACATAATGTTTTCCTCCCTGTTTGAAGACTTAAGTTTAAGATCTTCTGGAGAGACTCAGATTCATCTGTTCTGCTGTAAAGGACAGGAGACTTGACCCCAGTGTGGAGGGAGGTGCAGCTGCAGTCTCAGGTTGTGGAGGAGATGCCGTAGGAGAAGCTGCAGCTGAAGCAGTGGGAGAGAGAACAGGTGAGGCTGTGTCACACCTGTTGTAGAACAGGTTGAACTCATTGGCTTTGTTACACACACACACCTGAGCTTCTCCCTGTCTCCATCCCTGAAGGCCTCCTTTTTCTGGTTGAGGAGGGTTTTGATGTTACTGGTGATCCAGGGTTTGTTGTTTGGAAAGCAGTGTACAGTTCTTGCTGGTATTACAGTGTCCATACAGAAGTTAATGTAGTCTGTGGTACATTTGACCATTTTATCAAGGTCAGGGTCCTTTGCTGTTATCACTTCCCTGTGACTCCAACAGGACATTCCAATCCGTCCACTCAAAACAGTCTTTTAGAGATTCACTGGCCTCTGGGGTCCAGTTCCTGAATGAGCGGGTGGTTGCAGCCTGCCTCAGTACACAGGGCTTGTAGGAAGGCTGAAGAAGATCCAGATTATGATCTGATCTGCCAAGTGGTGGTAGAGCTGAAGCAGTGTAGGCCTCCTTGACATTTGCATGCAACAGATCCAGTGTCTTATTTTCCCTTGTGGGACAGTCAACATACTGAGTGAAGCCAGTCAGGTGAGAGGTGAGAGTGACATGGTTAAAATCCCCCAATATTGTAATGAATGCATCAGGGTGCTGGGTCTGTACTCTCGCAACAGTCTCGTGGATGACGTCACAGGCGACTGCAGGCTCTGCTAGTGGTTGAATGGAAACAACAATGGCGACGATGTGACAGAACTCCCTTGGTATATAGTGCGGTCTAAGACCAACTGCCAACAGTTAAATATCCCAACAGCAGATCTTCTCCTTCACTGTGATGTGACCAGGGTTGCACCATCTACTGTTCACAAGCAGAACCAGTCCTCCATCTTTATTCTTTCCACTTGCTCTGGCGTCTCTATCCGCTCGTACTGCAGTGAAGCCGGGTAAATCCACACAGCGGTCGGGAGTGTTGTCGTTTAACAAGGTCTCAGTGAAACACATGAGACTACACTCATGATATGTTTGCTGGTTCTTCACAAGTGCCTCCGGTTCATCACACTTCTTAGCCAGGGAGTTGACATTTCCCATGGTAGAAAAGGCTTATATGTACATGTACTAGCCTTTAGCTTAGCCCCGGCTCTGCATCCACGGAGCGGCTTCTCCAGCTCAGCCGTTATGGGATGTTTAACTCCATATCTGGTAAACTTTAAAACCAGGAGTTCTTCCTTTGTTTACGTTATTTTCTCTGTCAGACGAAACGAGGACGTAGATTAAAAAACATCAATTGACAAAAAATATACTAATATATACAAATATATTGCAAAAAAAAACTACGAGCTACAAGGACTTGCTGCCACTTGTTGCATTCCTTATCATGCTTATCCTCCTCCAAACTAAAATGGTCCAAAACCAAACAGAAATGTAGCAATCTGACTTAGCAGATACACAGCAGTTAGACCATGATCCATTGTCGATGGGAAATATAGCCTAGAACGTATCACAATGGATGTATAACATGTAATTTGAATATATTCTTACTGTAACCATAGCTTTCATAGTAACTGTTCTCAGTATGAAAGCCATGATCATGGTGTTGAATTCAACTGCCAAACCTCAGAAATAGCAGCCAGGAAAGAGCAGCACAGGACCACATGCTGGGAAATCTGTCTCAACAATACAGATCAGGAGTGATCTGTTAATTGAAATGGGAACAGAAGACATGAGGTGACACGATGACACCTTTATGATCTGACTTCCTGTCTGTCACTCACTTATGGCTCTTTAACGAGACCACAGAGAGTGGGGAGGTGAGGAAAGACACGGGGTGACTGACATTGTTGTGCTGTTAATTATTTCTTCATTTTGGGCGAATTAAGGCTCAATTAGTCAAGTGACAAAATATTCACTGTCAAATTGCAGGGCTGTAGTTACCACTTTATTAAATACACAGGTTTGTACGGTCTTGCAGTGCAGTTCTACACAACTGCCCTGAAATAAAACCTATCTTTGTGAAGCTTTTCACTGACACTATGTCAGCAGTGTTGCTCTAACTCTGTGTTCATTTAGAGGCTGTAGTTAGTGGTGAATTCGTACTAATGTGGTATAAAGAGTGATGTTTCTAATGTTTTGTCTAGTATTAGAGTGGCAGTAGTCCAAAGTAGTCCAGACGGTCCAAAATAATCCACGCTCACAACTGCATTGGCATGCAGTTATAGTGTGACCACCAGATGTAAAAGTCCTAGTCCTTTTCTTATAGTCTTATAGTGTGAGGTGGCTGACACATGGAGCACTTTCTTGGATCCACAATAGTTTGGTCTTTATTTACTTCAACTCCAGAACGTCACAGACTTTTATTAGAGGCAGGTCTTTATGTCTTACTCCCTCTGTTTGATATGTAGAGTTGGTCATAGTCGTTAGTACGAAGCCTCGTTACCGATGACTTCTCTCTCTCCCTCCCTCTCTCCTGCTCTCTCTGCTCAGTGTGTCTCATGTTTAGTTATTCATTTAGTAGTAATGATACATGGAATGAAAGTAATGCATTTGCTGTAATGGAGGCAATTGTATTGGATGTGCTCCTCCTCTTCCCTGCAGTTCCTGAGCAGCCGGGAAACCAGAGCAGCTCAGTCGACTGAGGCTCGGCATTCCACTGACCAGTGGTGGAAAAATCATCAGTCAGTCAGCGATGAAAGCTGGTGTAGATGTTGGTGGAACCTATTACAATGGTTAGCTTTTTGACAAATGAGAACGTACTGGCCTCAATTTCATGAACCTGCTGCTCTTTGAGACAAATTGAACTCATAAAGTGATGACTAAGTTATTTGAACTTCATTAACTTGTTCGGCCTTGTTGGACTTGCTCGTGAATTGTCATTAGGATTTGTCAGTTGATAACTGATAAATTCTCTCAGTCTTCAAACCTTGTGGTAACGACCATGAGCGTCTCTGAGCAACTGACTCAGGGGCTAGCTCCTTTAAGAAATGTCAGTTAAGGGGAACTGTGGACATGAAGACCAGTTCTGGAAGACCAAGAAAACCTTCGGATAAAACTGAATGTCTGCTGGACAAAAAGAGACTGCAAATGAACTCCAGGAACGTTGATCTGACAAAGGAGTGGTGGTGCTCCGTTCACCGTGCAGCATCGATGTAGTCTGCAGAGCAACATCTGGATAAGCCACAGTGATTTTGGAAACAGCTGCTGTGGACCAATGTAGTTCAAATTCAGCTCTTTAGACACAATCAACAATAGTTTGTTTGGAAAAAAAGTGCAGCTTTTGATGAAAATAACATTTTGACAACTGTTCAGTGTGGGGTTAAAATATTATTAAATACTTTGTGCTTGTCCTGAGCCAGTGACACAGGACAGAGGGAAGAATGGATTCTATTAAATATCAGTAAATTCTGGATTCAAATGTCACACAGTCCATCAAGAAAGTGAAAGTGAAAAGAGGCTGGCTTCTACAACAGGAAAATGATCGTAAGCAGACCTTAATATCCACCATGACCACTCCAAGAAACACAAGCTACTGAGCTGAACATCACTGAAACTCTGTGGATGAAAGAACTGAACAACTCTGGCTGGAAGTCTTTGTAAGCTGTCATGTCTGAGGTTTACTTAGTGCTGACATAATAGGGCACCCAAACTTTCACACAATTACTGCTTCATTGTTTTGTATGTTTTAGCTGATAAAATGAAAAGTAACATTTGAAGAAGGATCTAATTATTCCTGTCTCTTCTCTAACATACAATATATAATTTGCCAAACTAGTGAAGATGAAGAAAGTAAAGAGAGGGAGGGAAACGTTAGAATAAGAATACAGATGTGCGTGTTATGTTGTTGATTCAGTCTTCTATGCATGAGAATATTACTGACAGAAGGGAAGAGGGCCCATAAAGTAGGCCTACATTATTTATGGTATTTTGGAAATGAAAAGGAAAATGGAGGTATAACATTCAAAAACCTAAAAAAGAAATCCAACACAGTTTGTAGATGTGCAGAATATGTTTTGTGTTAAGTAAAACTATAAAAAACTGTAACAGCCCTTTAAATCCAAGACTCCCACCACTGCCCTATAGCACACAGAGCCTTGTCAAACTTGTGTTGCGCGTCCATTCGTGTTTGTGTGTGCGCTGGCTCGCACCGCCAGGCGTAGAGCAGCTGTTCATTAGAAACGTGTGAGCTGAAGAAACAACACGGACGATAATAACAGCAATCTCTGGCTCATTAAAGACAGAAAAGAACAACCAGGCAGAGATGGCACACACACACACACACACACACACACACATACACACACATACACAGGCCCATCTACCTGCTTGTGATCATAAAGCTGTTGTTAATTACAAAAGACAATAAAAACAGGATAAACATGCAGAATAATACAAGCAGCTACAGCATGTCAGTCAGACAGAATCACTGACCCACACATCAGATTCTTTCTCTGCAGCCCATCTAACGCCATACAGACACACACACACACACACACATACACACACACAGAAAATTGAGAACAGCTGCTCATTAGAAAGGTGTTAACTAAAATAATAATCATCAACATTAAAAAAATAACTACATAAAGAGCTCTCTTATTAACTGAATCCTCCACTGCTGTTATTGTCTCTAATAGAGAAACCAACCACACTTAATGCTTACATCCAAATAAATAAATAAAAAGCTTTCCTTGCTGCTTCATTTGAAAGTTTAGAGTTGGATGAAAAGGCTCAGAGGCAGTCCCAGTTATTTAAAACCACTGACCAGCCAGACATTTAGGGTTTTTCTACTGTTTCCATGAATGGACATTTTTGTTGTGGTAGATGTCAGTAATTTTAGACAGAATTAAACTTATAAATCACCATGTTACTTCAAAACAAGCTTCAGGTTTTTCCTTGTCTCTTTCCATTCTTCTACGTTCGGATTCATCTTTGTGATAATATTGCATGTTAAATGTTTTTAAAGATAATTTTGTTTTAAAAACATACTATATATTTTTAATTTTATTTATTATATTCTCCAAAATTGTACTGTTTTGCAAATGATTTGTTAGCCCACTTGCAATACTTTTGCGGCCCACCAGTGGGCCCCGGCCCACAGGTTGAGAACCATTGCTCTAGGTAATATCCAGTCCCTGGAGCTTGCTTTGTCCAGGGGCAGTGATTGATATTTGTTGCATGATATTGTTGGTGAAAGCAAACACTGTCTAGTCAAAGTCAGAGTCAGAGTTTAGAGACGGAGTCTGAGTTGAGTTGAGTTGGTACCATGCAGTGTAAAAACACTATTAATGTCTGGGAGTGATGTAACAACATGCCCTACACAGCAACACACAGAGGCATGTTCTGATCAGCAGGACGATGACGTCATAGAAAATAACTTTAAATCTGTCTGATGATGTTACAATGCTTATTCTATCTCTACCTCAAACACCCCTCCTCACACACTCTACCTCACACACCCCTCCTCACACACTATACCTCACACACCCCTCCTCACACACTCCTCTTCACACACCCCTCCTCACACACTCCCCTTCACACACCCCTCCTCACACATTCTACCTCATACACCCCTCCTCAAACATTCTACCTCACACACCCCTCCTCACACACTCTACCTCACACACCTCCTCACACACTCTACCTCACACACCCCTCCTCACACATTCTACCTCACACACCCCTCCTCACACACTCCTCTTCACACACCCCTCCTCACACACTCCTCTTCACACACCCCTCCTCACACACTCCTCTTCACACACCCCTCCTCACACATTCTACCTCATACACCCCTCCTCAAACATTCTACCTCACACACCCCTCCTCACACACCCCTCCTCACACATTCTTCCTCACACACCCCTCCTCACACATTCTACCTCACACACCCCTCCTCACACACTCTACCTCACACACCCCTCCTCATACACTCTACCTCACACACCCCTCCTCACACATTCTACCTCACACACCCCTCTCACACATTCTTCCTCACACACCCCTCCTCACACACTCTACCTCACACACCCCTCCTCACACATTCTACCTCACACACCCCTCTCACACATTCTTCCTCACACACCCCTCCTCACACATTCTTCCTCACACACCCCTCCTCACACATTCTACCTCACACACCCCTCTCACACATTCTTCCTCACACACCCCTCCTCACACATTCTACCTCACACACCCCTCCTCACACACTCTACCTCACACACCCCTCCTCACACATTCTACCTCACACACCCCTCCTCACACACTCTACCTCACACACCCCTCCTCACACATTCTACCTCACACACCCTCCTCACACATTCTTCCTCACACATTCTACCTCACACACCCTCCTCACACATTCTACCTCACACACCCCTCCTCACACATTCTTCCTCACACACCCCTCCTCACACATTCTACCTCACACACCCCTCCTCACACATTCTACCTCACACACCCCTCCTCACACACTCTACCTCACACACCCCTCCTCACACACTCTACCTCAGACACCCCTCCTCACACACTCTACCTCACAAACCCCTCCTCACACACTCTACCTCAGACACCCCTCCTCACACATTCTACCTCACACACCCCTCCTCACACACTCTACCTCACACACCCTCCTCACACATTCTACCTCACACACCCCTCCTCACACACTCTACCTCACAAACCCCTCCTCACACACTCTACCTCAGACACCCCTCCTCACACACTCCTCCTCACACACCCCTCCTCACACACTCTACCTCACACAACCCTCCTCACACACTCCTCTTCACACACCCCTCCTCACACACTCTACCTCACACTCCTCACACATTCTACCTCACACGCCCCTCCTCATACATTCTACCTCACCCCCCCACCTCACACACCCCATCTCACACACCCCTCCTCACACACCCCTCCTCACACACACCACCTCACACACCCCATCTCACACACCCCTCCTCACACACCCCTCCTCACACACTCTACCCCACACACCCTGTCTCACACACCCTCCTCACACACCCTGTCTCACACATCCCACCTCAAACACTCTGCCTCACACACCATGTCTCACTCACCCCGCCTCACACACCCTGTTTCACACTGTAAATGCAGGTGACCGGTGACTGACTCCTAGTGCATGGAAACACACTGGAGTGGAAAAGGACCACATCTCATCCTCACAGCAACTCAGTGCCACACACACAGGGGGAAGCAGGTGGTAGGCAGACAGTCTCTGTGTGTGTGTGTGTGTGTGTGTGTGTGTGTGTGTGTGTGTGTGTGTGTGTGTGTGTGTGTGTGTGTGTGTGTGTGTGTGTGTGTGATTGATGATGGGTCACATCTTGCTGTGCTCTGAAACCCTTCACTGATTTAAACTCTGCTGAACCAGCAAGAGGCTGTCTGTCTGTCTGAATCTGAGCCAAAGAAACACAGCTGGTCAACAGAAGTTCCCAGGCAGCTGCTTCCTAAATAAAGCTTTGGTACACTTCAAAATCCAGGAAGCCTGCCAACTATGTTAGCATGTTTTTACACTTATTCAGCTCTTGGTACACATTTCAATCTGTGCTGCTGCGCAGCAAACTGCAACAAGCGTTGGAAAGAGAATGATATAGTAGTGAAACATTTACAGTGAATGAAACATAAAGGTTTAGGGCTCTATTTTGAGAGAGAATCAGAGAATCTACAGAGAAGAAAAGACGAAATCATAACACTTTTATGTTATATTAAGTGTAAATCTTCGTTTCATTATGAAACTGGACAAATTTAGATGAGGTGATGAATGAGAAACACTGTGGAGGATTTACCAGGTAGTAAGAAACAACATTTCTCTGCAGAGGCTGATTTATGTCCAGCAGCAAACAAAGATTTGCTTAGACCTGATTGTCTGGAGCCTGAGTGATAACTGTCAAGTGGTCTATGTGAAAATATGAATTTACCAATGTAAGGCACAATAAATGTGAATACATGACTTCCACTGGTTGCTAGACAAACTTAAGAATGGAAATGAAACTTTGTTTTCGTTGGAATCCACTGTTACAGCTGGGAATCCACCTTTAAGATGACAGGGAGTGGGTGATTCTCAATACAGAGGTTTTTTGGTGGATTATTCCTTAGACCTAAAGTCTGTGAAAAACAATAGACAATATCTCTGTTTTGCTGCAGTTAAGGATGTTTTTTTTTCAATTCACATTCTACAAACTGTTTATCATCTACAGGATTACAGTGCTTCATCTAAGACCGAGGGTATAGTAGCTAGAATATGTCAGATGGAGCTTAATTGTATTCAAAAATAGATTTCTGTAACAGCACCAACATTACAACTTGATGTCTGCAGTGTTTCTTTCCCTCTGCAAATGAAGCCGTCTTGTATTTTCTCCTCTGTAAGGTCACTGTGAACTAAAGTGTATGTTTAGTGCTTATGTATGTGTTCGTCCTTTCGTGTGTGTGTGTGTGTGCCGGCATGAGTGTGTTCTCTAACAGCAGACTGGGTGTCATGAATGTGTCAGTGTGTGAAGCATAAGTGTGGGGCATGTGTATGTATTCATGCATGCAGTGAATTAATTTCAAGTGTGTGTGTGTTGAAGCATACACTGTATTAATTGTAAGTGTGTGTGAATTCAAGTGGAGCTGAAGTTCATACAAACTCAAACAAGAAGGAACGACTCATAGACTCAGCTCCTCATGTCCAGATCGTCTGTTTAATCAGCAGACAAGCATAACATTCACTGTGGACATTCATGGTCCTCAGAGAATGATTCCTAATGTCTTTGTTCACCTCCTGCTCAAAATGCAAACAAGAAATATTAAAGTCTGATCTGATTGCTGTGGAGTTTTCTGTAAGCATCAATTCTATCCAGAGATTGAATCTTTTAGATTTTAATGACCCCATGAAAAACCACTTTGTCACATGTGCTTACCTGTGTATTGTCCCTTTCATACTTAACTCATCCTTTACAACAACAAGATTTGAACAATATCTTCTAGCTACGCTTTCCTTGCACCCTCTTATCTAGAAGACTCTGGGTACCCTAGCTACAGATGATAGCAGCGGCTCCATCTAAACACAAACAGTCATAACAGAAGTTTAACAATGTCTATCAGTGTGAAGGTTGTTTTGACCTTTAGGAAAACAAGAGGAACACTGGAGGAAGAAAAATCTCCTTCATAGTTGGAAAAGCAATATGAACAGTGATCTGAGGTTAGGGATAAGTGTGGTAGGGTCCTGTGATACTGTAGTGGGTCTGTGTGTCATTATCATCACAAGAGAAAAGTATATTAAGATGTTTTTTTTTTTGGGTGAGATGGAGGGTGTCACATGCAAACACACAACAATCCCATCTCATTCAGCCTGTGCTGCCACACTCACCACATCCAGTCTACGTGAACATTCCAGCACTACGAAGTAGGGGAGTGATGCACAGACACAGTCTGTATATGTATCTGTGTCTGTAGCTGGGTCCTGATCCAGATTCACCAAAATGAGCAGGACATACATCAGTAGTTTATTAGTAGTTTGGAAATGGTCTGGACTGCTTCAAATTCCATTCAATGTTCAGTTGTCACATTATGACACCTGAGTCATTTACTGAAGAAGACAGTGACGTGGCTAAAAGCTCTGAAAACCTAGTAGTGGATCTTTGAGTTTAGATTATTTTGATGAAAATAAAAACAAACTTTATTTTTTAGTTTTTCATGCTTTCAATATAAAGGATCTCATGCTCCAGAAGGCAACAGTTATGTTTAATGAGCTTCCTGTCAACATGGTAAAGTTTTGACATCAAAACAGAGCAAGCCTGAAGAACAGTCCTTAGAGCATTAACCTTCCAAATTCATGTTTCTACAAAATATGAATGTTTCAAAAGAAACATGGAACCAAATCTCCAGTCTTCCACACAAATGTACAAAAGCAGGTCTGATGTGATTGAAGCTGCCCTAAGAGCCAAGTGTGGCAACTGCATGCAGCTGATAAACAAGCTGAATCTGAAGTTCTCTGCAGGCGTCAGTCTCACCTGTTCACTGCTGTTTCTTCTTCCAACACTTGACTGCTGATACTGTTGCTTCCCCCCCCCCCTCCTGGAAACTGTGTAATGATGGTTTGGTTTACAAAAGGACAAAATAGAAACCTGGACCGGTTTTGTAGATGAGCAAAATACTGTCTTCCAGGTAACCCACAGGACCAGAGAGGAGATCAGAGGAGCATCCAGAATCCTTACTGACTGAAAACCTCCTCCAAATGAATCTGGGTTAACTTTATATAGCATCTCTCTCTCTCTCTCTCTCTCTCCAACTTCCCTTGTAGCACAGGCACACTTGACCAGGCCTGAACATCTCATCATTGCATGTGTGTGTGTGTGTGTGTGTGTGTGTGTGTGTGTTCACTGAAATTCATATATTCACATTTATCACAGTTGATTTGGAGTTAGTCTAGTTGAAAATATCTGCCACCGTTAGATTTGCTCTTTGTTTTCTTTGTCCTGATTCTGATTACACTGTCATGTACAATCATTGTTTCCATGTGTGCATTTATTATATTACCAGCATCGGTATCCATGTTACTTTTAGCCTGTACCCCTGTTTATTCATGCAATTATACAAACAGCCAATCACGTGGCAGCAGTGCAGTGCATAAACTCCTGCAGATCGAGCCGAGGAGTTTCAGTTAATGTTCACATCAGACATCAGAATGAGGAAATGTGATCTCAGTGACTGTGACTGTGACATGATTATTGGTGTCAGACACTGGTCTGAGTTAGGGTTGAGTGATCTTCCCCACAGTTCGATTGTCGGGTTATTATTATTATTATTATTATTATTATCAGTTGGAGAAAAAAAGCAGTAGAGCGTCATCCCAGTGGCTCCAGCAACTCTACACCTGGGGACTGTGTTACCCTAGAGAAAGAGAAGTGACCATAAAGTGTGTCCTGTATTGCTGCCTCTCTCCCTCATTGACTCCAGAAGTTCTATTTACCACCATAAAAAGAAAACTGAACTAAATGACACGGTCAGTCTGTCTGTCGATCTCCTCTGCTCTTAAATCAGAGCTCCTGCACACAACAAGCAGCTTCATTACAATCAGATGATCTGCATGTGTCAGTATTAATTTAATACTACAAATAAGTTACTACATTAAATTAAATATGGCCTTGACATTTGCAAAGGCCTGAGCAGTCGGAGATAGTTCTAATGATTGTCGATAACTGAAATCATCGTCCGTTGGCACAACCCTAGTCTGAGTTTTTTCTCAAATTGTTGATCTCCTGGAAGCAACAACAAAAGCATCCAGTGAGCAGCAGCTCTGTGTTGATGAGAGAGGTCAGAGGTCAGAGGAGAATGGACGGACTGGTCAGAGCCATAGACTGTAAATAAAAATAGATGTAGCCTCTGTGACGTCACCCACAGGTTTCTGAAGAGCGGTTTTAAGGCTAGGCTCACTCAGATAACCACTCTTTACAACTGTTGTGAGCAGAGAAGCATCAGAAGGAGCAACAGCACAATACCAGGTCAGGCTGAGGCTCATCAACGTTGGACAGTTGAAAAACAGTGGAAAAAAGTATGAATCCATGGACCAACCTGTCCGTCAACGAGGACCAGAATGTCAATTAAACTGTCGGTCTGGTAAGAAATCACACAGTTGCGGAGGGTGACTTTCTGAAGCAAACTGTTGTTGGGCCAGGCCAATAACCAGCATCTCAGTTTTATCTTAATTCAGTAGCAGGAAATTGACATTCGACCCTTCACAGCAGAGAAAAAGGCCTCTAACCTGATGATTTGAGAAGGGTCCAGCTGAGTATCATCAGCAGAACAGTGGAACACTGGCTGCTAATGGGAAAGCGAAGGCCAGGCCAGGCCAGGCCAAGCCAAGCCATGCCAGGCCAGGCCAGGCCAGGCCAGGCTACTAATACAATCAGCTCCCTCCTGGATCCCAGTGCTGGCAGATTCTCTCCTATACAGGACAACTATAATTCATGATGAGTTCATGACTTAGTGCAGCTCTTTTGACATTCATTTCATTTGATTCATTGTTCATATAAAAATACTGACTAATGCAGCTTTAAATTGTCATTACATTAAATTGAGGCCTGCTGCAGTAGATAACTGATCAAATTCATTTTCTCTTCACCTAACAAAACTCACCGCTACATTTACCCCCAATCAAACTACAAATGAACACACATACTAATTATGATTTTCAGGGCCCATTTCAGCAAGTGCTGAAAGCCAGCAGCCCTTCAAAGTGACTGTCGGACTACAAACCAACTAATGAAGTACTTGTCAACCAGCAGATTATTGCATCTTGCTCCTGCAACTGGCAATTTTCTGCTCGGTTGTCTCATCACTGTGCTCACTGAGGTGGTTTCAAAGTGTCTCTCTCTAATTACTAATCTGTCTCTAATAGGAGCTGCAGTAAATAAAAGTTTGTGTCCAACTTTCTAATTATTTATCTGACTTCAATATTGTTACTGTGAGTGAATGACCTGCCTTCACATCATAATAACACAGAGAGCAGAGCCGTGGAAAATGTCGATTTGATGTTTAATCGCTTTGTGCTGTGAAGTGGATCAGAAATCACCCAGGTCCAGTTCATTAGTTCTATTTTAAGTTCTCTTAACATTAAATAATACCCTAATTGCTTTCATTAAAGTCTTTCTTATTAAGGAGTAACACTACAGATTATAAAAGGACAAGTGAAGAAACTCAATAATCTTTGCTGTAACAACACTTACACTTTATTCTGCTGTATTTTACCTATCTTAACTGAATGTTTCCTTATTTTGGACAAATTCACCGTTACAATCATCATCAATCAATTACACAACAAGCTATCGAGGAAAAAAAAAACATTCAATGCTGCAGTCAATCTGTTTATCTAACATTTTGGTAACTTTATCAAAGTGAAATTTCGACACATGAAGTATGATATTCTAATTGTAAAATGTCCAAAACTCACATCCATATATAACTTCATCATCATACATGAAATTCTGTTTTACATGATAAATTGCTGTTTTCACATGATTCATTACAATCATGCAAAATCATGAGTCATGTGAAATTTTCATAAGCTGATTCACAGACGCTATTGTCATGCTCTTAGGTCTAAGTAATGCCCCCACTGTCTTCCAGGTGCTTGTCGATCATGTCCTCGGAGACTTAGTTAACTATTTTGTCTTTGTCTACCTAGACATTCTCATCTTCTCACGGAACCTCCATGAACCCCCCCTCCACATCCATCAAATGCTGCAGAGACTACTACTACTAAATAACAAGTAATTCATCAAGGCCGAGACATGTGAATTTCACTGCGAGTTTCCTGGAATACTTGAAGGTGAAAAGGGCACAGTGACCAACGCCAGTCTCATTAAAACAAGGGGCAGCACCCCTTACCTAGCTCACCTCCTCTTTTACTCTCTTTACCTGGACCCCTGAGGCTGAGCTGGCATTCACTGAACTCAAGAGACGTTTCACCACAGTTTTAATCCTACTTATCTGACCCTGCCCACCAGTTAATTGTGGAAGTGGATGCCCAAAGACACCTGGGTGGAAGTCATCCTTTCCCAATGCTCCATTCCAGATCAGATCCCCCACCTCCATGCCTTCTTGTCTTGTTGCTTATCCCTTGTGGGAGTAATAATTACCTTGGAAATTATGATTTGCTGCCAGTAAAACTTGCTTTGGAGGAGTGGTAACACTGGCTTGAGGGAGCTGTGCATCCCTTTATTGTGTGGACTGACCATAATAAACGTAGCTTACATCCAGTGAGCTAAATGTTTGAAGTCCCAACAGGCTCGTTCAGTGCTATTTTTTGGTTGGTTAAATTTCACTCTTACCTACCACCCAGGCTCAAAAATGATTAAACCCGAAGTGTCATGGTTTGTTCTCCATACATACCTGCCTTCAGTTGTTTTCCACTCATCACTCCCTTGCTCACCCCATCTGCCAGCCACACCCACCTCGTCAGTCACTTCATTCACCTGTTCACTCAGCTGCAGCTCTTCAGCAATCAAGCCTGGTTAAAAGCTCCACTCTCCTCCACACTCACTGCCAGATTGTTCTTTGTTCCCATGAAAGACTTTCCAGCGTTTACTCTTCATCTGATCTCCCGGTTCCGACCCTGCCTGCTCCCGACCTACCCGCCTCGTCTCTGCCCTGGTAATTACTTCAGCCCTTCTGTTTTTGACCACGATTCTGCCTTGCCTCTTCCTGGTCTTCGTCTGCCTGTTCTCGGGGCTGCTCTGAGTCCTCCACCTCCACTGCTGCAGCGTGTGAGTTCTCCTCGTTTCCCCATTGATCATCGCTGGGACAGAGTCCTCATCTCGACCATCGTGAGTGTTCCTGGGTTACTCACCTGCTGGTTTTTCGGTCCTCTGCCTGGTTCCGACCTACCCTCTGCCAGGTACGGCTGCCTCATCCACAGCTTTATTCTGGGCCCTCGGATTTTCCCCAAGCCCCTCAAAGACTGCCATTCGCCTTTTGAATTGAACTGTGTTTACTTACCTGCATCTAATAACAATAAAAGTCATTACCAATCATCGGTCCTAGTCGGTGCTGCTTTTGGGTCCAAACCTCACCCATTACAGTACAATCTGGCCAGTCATGGACCCAGCGCGCCCCCCGTCTCCACAGAACCGCTTTGAGAGAATAGAGGACGTTCTCCAGCGGCATGAAAGTATGATGGCGGCCGCCCTCACCCAGATCCAGCAGCTGTCATCCACCCTTGCTCAGGCAGTTGCTACGTCGAGGTCTCCTGAACCCCCAACACCACCACCACCACCGCCGCCTCCTTCTGGAGCCATCACCGAACCTCGGGTCGGCGCACCCGAGCGTTACGCTGGGGATCCTGACGGCTGCAACCCGTTCATCACGAACTGTTCCATTTTGTTTGCACTCCAGCCCCTCACGTTTTCCACTGAGGCAGCCCGGGTGGCCTTCACCATCAACCACCTCACGGGCCGCGCCCGTCTCTGGGGAACTGCGGAGTGGGAGAAGCAGACTCCTGCTTGCGCCTCCTTCCAGGCATTCTCAGAGGAGCTCCGCAAGGTTTTTGGAATGGGAGTTTCTGGGTCGGACGCAGCTCGTGACCTGCTGAGTCTTCGACAGGGGAATCAGACGGTGGCTGACTTCTCGATTGACTTCCGCACTCGAGCCCGCCAGAGCAGCTGGAATGAGTCGGCCCTCCGTGACTTCTTCCTCCACAGTCTGGCCGACTACATCAAGGATGAATTGGTGTCTCACGACCTCCCATCAACTCTGGACGGGATGATCGAGCTGGCCATCCGAGTGGACCTCCGTATTCAGGCCCGACGCCGTGAGAGGAGACGGGGAACAGCCAGTGGGAACCCTCCCTCACGACTTCGGGAGACCGCCTCAGATCCTGGTGCCGCCTCCTTTTCCGGCCCCCCGGCAGAGGCGTCCGAGCCAATGCAACTGGGTCGCACCAGTCTCTCCCCAAAGGAGAAGGAGCGACGTCGTCAGGCCAATCTGTGTTTATACTGTGGTCAGGCCGGCCATTTCGTCTCTCGCTGTCCAGCAAAAGCCAGGGCTCATCAGTAGGCGGGGATATACTGTTGAGCCAAGCTTCACCCAAAGCCTTCCCCAATCAAAGACCTGTGTTTCACGCCAGGCTCCTCCTCCCGGACGGTTCCCATGCCTTAGCTACATTCATCGACTCCGGGGCCGACGCCAACATCATTGATGAGGATCTAGCACTGCAGTTGGGGATAGACCGCATTCCCCTGCCTCATCCGATCCCTGCCAGGGCCCTCGATGGACACCTCCTGGGAACTGTCTCTCATCAGACCATCCCGGTACCCATGTTACTTTCAGGTAACCACCATGAGACTGTCCAATTTCATGTCCTACCATCCCCTTGCATCCCTCTGATTCTGGGGTATCCCTGGCTCCTCCGTCATAACCCCCACATTGACTGGGCTGCAGGGACCATCCTGGGGTGGAGCCCTTCCTGCCACCAGATCTGTCTGAGACACGCCAGCGTTCCCCAGCACTCAGCCTGTTCCAGCGTCATGCCTACCTTGTCCGGGGTTCCCCCCGAATACCATGACTTTCGAGAGGTGTTCAGCAAGGCCAAGGCCACATCCCTGCCTCCTCATCGCCCATATGACTGCGCCATTGACCTGCAGCCCGGCACCACTCCACCCAAGGGCCGTCTCTACTCTTTGTCTGGCCCAGAAAGAGAGGCTATGGAAGCCTACATCAATGACTCTCTGGCAGCAGGAATCATCCGACCCTCTTCTTCTCCGGCGGGGGCAGGGTTCTTCTTTGTCGAAAAGAAAGACAAGACACTGAGGCCATGCATCGATTATCGGGGCCTCAACGACATCACCATCAAGAATCGCTATCCACTCCCTCTCATCTCCTCAGCGTTTGAGCTTCTCCAGGGGGCCACCATATTCACAAAGTTAGATCTTCGCAACGCCTACCATCTAGTCCGCATCCGGGAGGGTGATGAGTGGAAGACTGCCTTCAACACCCCCTCCGGTCACTACGAATACCTGGTGATGCCCTTCGGTCTCACCAACGCCCCCGCTGTCTTCCAGGCCCTGGTTAATGACGTGCTCCGAGACATGCTCAACCGCTTTGTGTTCGTGTACTTGGATGACATCCTGATCTTCTCCAAGACCCGGGAGGAGCACGTCAGTCATGTTCAGGCAGTTCTCAAGCGCCTCCTCGAGAACTCTCTCTTCGTCAAAGCCGAGAAGTGTGAGTTTCATGCCTCTTCTGTCTCCTTCTTGGGCTACATTGTGGCTCCAGGTAGTCTGCAGATGGACCCGTCCAAGGTCTCAGCAGTCACGTCCTGGCCCATCCCTGACTCCCGCAAGCACCTGCAACGTTTCCTGGGGTTCGCCAACTTTTACCGCAGATTCATCCGCAACTACAGCACTGTCGCCGCCCCCCTCACAGCTCTCACATCCACCAAGGTGCCTTTCCACTGGACCTCTGCGGCTGATGAGGCCTTCCAGACTCTCAAGGCGTGTTTTACATCAGCGCCCATCCTTCAGGTTCCCGACCCAGACCGCCAGTTCGTTGTGGAGGTTGATGCCTCCGATGTTGGCGTGGGAGCCGTCCTGTCTCAGCGGGCTGCGTCAGATCAAAAGCTCCATCCCTGTGCCTTCTTCTCTCGTCGACTGTCCCCTGCTGAGAGGAACTATGACATCGGCAACCGGGAGCTGTTAGCCGTCAAGCTGGCCCTAGAGGTGTGGCGCCATTGGCTGGAGGGGACCAGACTGCCATTCCTGGTTTGGACTGATCATAAGAACCTAGAATACATCCGGACTGCCAAGAGACTGAACTCCCGCCAAGCCCGCTGGTCCCTCTTCTTCACACGATTCAACTTCTCCCTCTCCTATCGACCTGGATCCCGCAACATCAAGCCAGATGCCTTGTCGCGACAATTCAAGGGGGAGGGGGAGGCAAGGGAAGAGGCCGACTCCATCCTCCCGTATCCCTGTGTTATTGCTTCCCTGACCTGGGAGGTGGAGGAGAGGGTGAAAGCTGCTATGGAGAATCAACCAGGTCCTAGCGCCTGTCCCCCTAACCGTCTCTTTGTTCCTTCGGCTCTGAGGTCTGACGTACTCCAGTGGGCTCACTCCTCCAGACTTACCTGTCATCCTGGAATACGGAGGACTTGTGATGTATTAAAGCAGCGCTTCTGGTGGGCCACGCTGGAAGAGGACACTCGTGAGTACATCAATGCCTGTCCTGTCTGCAGTCAACACAAGCCTTCTCATCAGTCCCCTGCTGGGTTTTTGCATCCCCTTCCGGTGCCTCGGCGCCCATGGTCCCACATCTCCTTGGACTTCGTCACTGGTCTTCCCTCTTCTGGTGGGAACACAGTCATTCTCACAGTGGTTGACCGGTTTAGCAAGATGGCACATTTCATTCCTCTCTCCAAGATCCCCTCTGCCAAAGAGACTGCTCAGCTGGTCCTGCTCCATATCTTCCGCCTCCATGGCCTTCCCACTGATGTGGTCTCAGACCGGGGCCCGCAGTTCACCTCCATCTTCTGGCGGGAGTTCTGCGCTCAGCTTGGGGCCTCCGTTAGTTTGTCCTCCGGTTTCCACCCCCAATCCAATGGCCAAGCAGAACGCATGAACCAAGAGATGGAGACAACACTACGTTGTATGGTGTCACGGAACCCCTCCTCTTGGTCCCAGCAGCTCCTGTGGGTCGAATACGCCCACAACTCCCTCACCAGCTCGGCCACTGGCCTCTCCCCCTTTCAATGCTGTTACGGGTATCAACCTCCACTCTTCCCGGCCCTTGAGGGAGAGGCCACCTGCCCCTCTGTCCAGGCCTTCATCCGTCGTTGTCGCCGCACCTGGATCCAAGCTCGAGCAGCCCTTCTCCGAGCCTCTGATCGCTACTCCTCATCGGCCAACCGGCGTCGCACTCAAGCTCCGACTTACCAAGTGGGCCAAAAGGTTTGGCTCTCCACCCGGGACCTCCCTCTCCGGGTGGAATCCAGGAAGTTGGCTCCAAGATTCATCGGTCCTTTTCCCATACTGAAGGTCATCAACCCGGCGGCAGTGAGGCTTCAGCTCCCCCGGTCCATGCGCATCCACCCCACCTTCCATGTCTCTCGCGTCAAGCCTGTTTTGGAGAGCCCGCTGGTGCCCCCCACTCCTCCTCCACCGCCTCCTCGCCTTATCGATGGGGGTCCGGCCTACGCTGTTCGTCGCCTGCTGCGCTCCCGCCGTCGTGGTCGTGGGCTTCAATACCTGGTCGACTGGGATGGCTATGGTCCAGAGGAGAGGTCGTGGGTCCCTGCTGGTCACATTCTTGACCCTCGCCTCATCACCGATTTTCATCGGCAACACCCTGAACAACCCTCCAGGTCGACCTCCTCCGCTGGGGCTACACATCGGGGGCCATCCGTCCCTCCCATGCCTGTTGACTTGGAGGGAGAGGGGGTCTCTTCCTCCGAGGAGGACTCATCCTCGGATAACGAGGGTGCCCTCCTCCAGACCCCCTCCGCCCACCCGGCTGCTGTGATGGACTGGTCTGGCTCCGAGGAGTTTTAGTCCCTCCTCCTGGCCCCCTCCTCCCACCCGGCTTGGTGCGTTTTTGGGACGTCGGGAGCCGTCCCTTGAGGGGGGGGTTCTGTCATGGTTTGTTCTCCATACATACCTGCCTTCAGTTGTTTTCCACTCATCACTCCCTTGCTCACCCCATCTGCCAGCCACACCCACCTCGTCAGTCACTTCATTCACCTGTTCACTCAGCTGCAGCTCTTCAGCAATCAAGCCTGGTTAAAAGCTCCACTCTCCTCCACACTCACTGCCAGATTGTTCTTTGTTCCCATGAAAGACTTTCCAGCGTTTACTCTTCATCTGATCTCCCGGTTCCGACCCTGCCTGCTCCCGACCTACCCGCCTCGTCTCTGCCCTGGTAATTACTTCAGCCCTTCTGTTTTTGACCACGATTCTGCCTTGCCTCTTCCTGGTCTTCGTCTGCCTGTTCTCGGGGCTGCTCTGAGTCCTCCACCTCCACTGCTGCAGCGTGTGAGTTCTCCTCGTTTCCCCATTGATCATCGCTGGGACAGAGTCCTCATCTCGACCATCGTGAGTGTTCCTGGGTTACTCACCTGCTGGTTTTTCGGTCCTCTGCCTGGTTCCGACCTACCCTCTGCCAGGTACGGCTGCCTCATCCACAGCTTTATTCTGGGCCCTCGGATTTTCCCCAAGCCCCTCAAAGACTGCCATTCGCCTTTTGAATTGAACTGTGTTTACTTACCTGCATCTAATAACAATAAAAGTCATTACCAATCATCGGTCCTAGTCGGTGCTGCTTTTGGGTCCAAACCTCACCCATTACACGAAGTGCTCTCTCACCAGTATGTTTCCAAAGAAACTGTCCAGCCCTGATCTGTCATCTTCCTTTGTCCTGGCAGCTGTTTCTTGGGATTCCTTTGGGAGGCCCAGGGAGGCCCAGCAAACTCAACCTGACCCAGGTACTGGTCAACCTAATCTACTCTTTGTAGCTGACTCTGTTCATTCTAAAGTTCTCCATTGGGGGCACACTTCCCAGTTCACCTGTCATCCTGGATAGGCTGCACTCTGTCTCTCCTCAAGCAGCATTTCTTTTGGTCCGCTATGGAAGCAGACACTCAAGCCTATTTGGGCTTTCAGACAGGATGCGGCGAGGGCACCACTGCCCTCAGAAACCCTTTATTTCCAATGGCTTGCACTGTGCCGCAACAGTTTGTCGCTGCACCTTCAGCGTGCCATTCAATCTAGTTGAATATGACTGCTGCTCGCTGTGATGAACACTTGCGCAGTCGATAGAAATTGGTTGTTGTGAAACAGAGCTCCTTCATAAGCTGCACAAGTTTGGAAATCCGTCTTTCGAGCTTTCGGCGCCACGGTGAGCCTCTCCTCAACTAACAGACAGACAGAACAAGCTAATCAGGACCTGGAAGCTGCATCAATGCCAACAATCCACCTTCCTGGTGCACACAACTCCTTGACCAGCACTGAAACTTGTATGTCCCCATTTAATCCCAGTATTTCATCCACTCTTCGCTAAATCATTGCTTCAGTTCACCAGGATATCAAAATAATCAGTGTGAATATTCTGTTTCTTGAGTGCACTGAGGCCATTTTTTCACCTGCGCCAGTTCGGTAAGTGTGGTGGAAAGCGCATGTCTTCCTAAACAGCCATGGGTCGCAATACATAGGAGCGTA